>NC_045563.1:49141192-49443698 GCF_009819795.1 Aythya fuligula
ATAGTGGCTATTCTGAATAGAATTGAAAACTCTGAAAGCAGGCAAGGCATTGTGTGCCTTATGGCCAGATCAGTGCCAAAGCAATGCCATAGTAAGCCATACTTGGGCCAAATATAGTCCCTTCTGGATTTCACTAGTATCACTGAAATCCTCCAGGGTCAGCTGGAGCTTCAGCTCTTTGACGTTAAATATTGCATACTGCTTCCTTCAGCCAGTAGAGATGATATAGCCTTCATCATAGCATATATTGCATAATTTTTACTCTTTCTTGCTCTTTCAAGCCCTGTCAGATGAAGACATTTGCTCAAGCATGGAAAAAATGAAATTGCTAGAGCAGACAATGGATTTGATCAGATTTGAATCCAGTTAATTTACAATTCACTTGGCAGAACAAAAGCAGGTGTGTATCTATATGTACAGGGAGGACTACGAAGACAGATGTGGACAGAATCAGCCATTTTCTGTTCATTCTGACCCCAAGGATCTCTGTCATTCATGACGCCAGTGCTCTAACTTTCAGACCACTGTGAGGGAAGACGAGAAATCTTGTAATGGACTGACCTTCTCAGGAGAGAGGTATACCTCTCGTATGCTGTTTCTCAGCTCCAATTCTGTCTTACCCTCTTCCACACAGATATAAAGATTCAGAGCTTTTCAGTGGAAATCATAAACTGCATGCAATGTGTCTATAAATGCCAGAAGTAGTTCGGTGTGTTCTCTGGCGCTGTGATTAACCTAACCTACATACCAGTGACACTCCTAACATTCAAGCACCTGCATCAGTAACAACCCTGGAGGCTGGTCACACACACAGTGCCTGTACTCACAGTTTTCACAGCGGCTCCCCGTATAGCCAGCCAGACAGGCGCATTTGTAGGTACCACTTTTGTCGAGAATGCAAGTTCCATCATGAAGACATGGAGATGAAGAACAAGCTATAAAAGAGAAACAAGAACATTCATGGTCTCTGATAGGTTGGAGTTCTTATATATTTTTCCTCACGATGGTTGCGTCTTTTACCAGAATTATATATTCTGGTAAAAAGGTGGGAAGACAGTAAACAGCCTAACACTTCTGCTCTTTTATACTTCTAGGGATGGGGAGTTCTCTTCCAAGCATTCATCATTTATTCTTACCATTTTCCTCTACCTGCTGCCCAGTGGTGAGAAAGGTTTATGGAAGAAATATAATTTACAGCAAGCTCCAACAGTGTTTAGGGCTTAGTGTTTTATAGCCTTAAAGAAGTTTAATATCAAGCTACATTTCTCCTGCCATTCATCTTGGAGTTGAAGGATGAATTACAGGAGCTATAGTTTTGTTTTGGTTTGGTTTTGTATTGGGCATATGTCATTTGAGACCTTGCAAGTTGTTTTACCCCTGAGGAACATTTATTTGGTGTTCGGTTCAAGAAGCTGAGCGGTCTTGATGATCCTGAGCCTGCTGAGGAAGCTCTTGCATATCACAAATCTAACAGTGATGCACATCAAACAGTGTATTTTAATACACTGTTTGTGTATTAATACACGCCATTTAATATCATCAAATTGCAATATTTGATTAATATCATCAATCATATCATTGCACATCATAATGTGCAATATTTGATTAATATCATCAAATTGCACTGTGCAATAACACATACACATTTTTTGGCCTCTAAGGGAAGACGATGGAATAGAATATTCATTTACTCTCAGAAAAGCAAAGACATAGTTTCAGTCTAGATTATTTTCAAAACTGAATGCTGGTTTCAGCAGACAGAAAGTAGATCCCAATTACAAGATTTAGATTTCGTTTCAGATTTGAGTATGTCCGACACCTGAAGGTCCCATGCTATCACATTTAAAGCATTCTCCCTGCTGCAGTTCAGAATCACAGATACCAGAATAAGCAGTTTTCCTTGCAAAGACTTCACCTGAAGCATGAACTTGGAATTCCTTACATCCAGACAAGAAATATAAAGCTGACACATATAGGTTTCTCCAGAGGTTTTGACGTGGTGATGTAACACTAACTGGTATGTAACCTGGCAATGAATATTTCCCAGGTCCCTTTGAGGACTAAGGTCGAACTAAGGACAATAACTTGTTTCTGAAAAGGAATATATATGTGGAAATTGTACTGTATCCAATTATCCTAAAGAATCATCAAGAAAGGGAAAGAGAAGCAGAAGAGCTTGTATAGACTGGTATTTTGCAGTCATTGGTTTGAAGCCAGTGAACTTTTAGCTTTGTCCTCACCCCAGCTTTGTCTCATGACTCTGTAGAAACAAGTAAATGAGGATAAGTGCCAGATACTGTCCTGGAAAATGCCTGATTCTCAAGAGCACTAGATATTTTTCTTTTTAAAGGAGTCTTGATTGCCAGGCTTCAGTGAAACAACATGGGACAGTGCTACAAAATGTTAAAGCCCCTATGTCGTGTCAAAGATCACTAGCTTGGGGGTACAGAAAGTGAAGTGGTACTGAAATTCAACAACAGGCTTTCATCTAAACAGATCCAACATATGTCTAATCCCTAGGAGATCCTGATGGCTCCCCATCTGGCCCTCCATCCTTCTCATCTGAAGTCTGCTGAGTGGCTTCACATCACTCATGCCAATTACTGGTTTTCATTTGACACTTAGCATGGGATGGGTGACAGAGCTCAGGGACCTAACACCTGTTTCCAGACCAGGCAGCTGAGCAGCAGGTTGTGTGGTTTCTTCCTTTAATAACTACACCTGCAGCAACTTTTCCAAAGGGGAATATAGGCTTCACAGCTTATTTTATATTAATCAAAATCTTTCTGGCTGTCGAACCAGTGACCTCTGTGCAGTCAGTGCCACTGCTTCAGCAGGCTGTGACTGATAAGCCAGCACAAAGCTCAGCAGAAGGGAAAACAGTGGCACAAGCCACTTTTCCAGTCCTCCCCATTACACCATTACAGTGCTGGCAACGTCTGATCATCTCCACACCCTATAAGCACAACTGCTGCTGCAGCTCTCACCTGCGCCACAGGGAATTGCTCTAGCAAGCCTCGAGCAGCTTTTTCCCGAGACCTTGGCTTTTCACAAGGCTGTGCACAGAGGGAAATTTCAGGGGCAATGCTTCAGTTTGCAATGTGTTGCCAGAGCTTTCGATCTTGTGCTGCCCTTGCTTTCAATTCTACACTGCCCCATGCACGCCGTATTCTTCCCCTAAACCGTCCTGCTGGCCAGGTTAATGCTTCACATAAAGAGGCACTGGGAGTGTTTTAAAAGCCTTTCACTCCAGCTACACATTAGGCCAGAACAGCCTCATAATAAAGCCTACAATGAGACCTCCTCACAAACTCTAAGAAGCCCTTTGCAACATGCTCTGTGTGGATTACCACACTTGCAACCACCCAGCCTCAGAATAATTACCACTAAAAATGGGGCGGAAATAAAGTGCTCAACAGTATTCGAATACCAAGTGTTCCCTGCTGGGCAGAGAAAACAGAATCAATTCAGCTTGCGCCATATGGAAAATGTTAGTTTCCTGAGTGTAGGCAGCCCTTATGCAACATAGCCCACACCACATTCATTTGTTCGATATCACCTCTCCTGCTGTAAGCCCAGGCAAGCTACCAATAGCTAACTGCTACCGCCACGTTACTAAGGGGTACCAAAGGTAACAGCTGAAGAACAGGGCAGGCTAAGAAATGGCACAGGCACCGCATGCAGCAGTACACACATCTCAGATTGCTAGTCACAACCCTGATCATTGGCAACAGCTGCCCCACAGGAGGTTTGTATATTTATATAGGAGTTACACAAACCAACTAAACTTCCTGAGAGAGATGTACCCCGGACAACCTCATGAAATGTGGGTCATTGGGGTATGTGGAAGGTAAGTTACACTGAGCCATAGGCCCTGCAGGGATTATCTGTGGCAAAGCAGTATGCTCTGATTAGCCTTCTGTGCCAGGAGTACTGTAGATAGATTGGGCCAAAATTCCCTACATAGCTAAATAAGAAAGGTCCAGGAAGAGCATACATACTGCAAAACCAGGAGCCAGCTACACTTTCTATGTTATTGAGTATGAACAAAAACACTGGAATTCTGGAGCCCTACTTCTGTCATTCATAACACTGAGTTCACCACAGAATGGGAAATGCCCCTATTTTTTTCTTCAGAAAAGAATCTGTCCTTTGTACACACTTTTTTTTTTTTTTTACTTTTTTTTTTTTTTCTTAACTCTAATGGTATGATACATGAGACAATAAAAGGCATGTCAGGACATTGTCACTTAGCTAATTACGAGGCTTTGCATCAGGTTTCTGCTAACAGAGTCAGTGGCTCTGCTCCGGCACACAGCATTGAGCAATTCCACAACTGCAAAGATATACATGCCCCTTCCTCTATTTCCTTCTGTGCTCTTAGTTCTCGTATTCACACAGCAAAGCCTCACAACACAGCAGCCTTTCTGTGCTCGCCGATGTGCTTGCTCTTCACACAGATAGAGGGAATTTAGTCTTTGTTAGAAGAACCTCACATTCACGTGTTATCTGATGGCTTTTGAACCTTCCTTGCACTGACTTTGTTTAAGTTGCTGTTGGCAACACAGCATGAAAGTTTTTAATGAAGCAAAACAGGGAGAGAGATTAGTGAAATTGAATTAATGAGAATGAGCGGAATGTTCCACTTTTGGGACTATTTTACCTGTAATTTCTTCAAAGACAGCATGAAATCCATCAAAGTTCTTGGATCCATCAGACTGGAAAAGGACATGGAGAGAAGACCCAGTGCTTCGGATGGGAGGAGGCCTCTCATTTCCACAGAATTTCTTAATTATTCGGCTGTCCAAATTGTCCCCATCACGGACCTCCACATAATCATACTGGCACATGTAATCAAACTCCAGGCTCAGCATGGAAAACCTTGGGGGAATAAGGACACGCATTCAGACCTCATACTCTGACCTGTGCACCCTGATTCTGTTTTATTTAGAAGCTTAGTTATGTTAGTGCCCCCTCCTCCGTGAATCAACAAGTCCCAATCACATGAAGACCCCCTTGCTTCATCTCCATTTTTGCAATGTGATCCTTGAAAGCCAGCTCAGCTCTACAGAGCTGCTCCATGAGAACATTAAGTGGCACGACAGTGAAGCCAGAACTGAAGTCATACAGTCTGATCACTTGCATCAGGACCCTAACCACATCACAATGTTAAAGCTTTCATCTCCGGTCAGATGCAGTAGGGGGTATATTTCTTTCATGGCTGTTTGCTAAAGATTGTTCTGTTTGCCCTAAATAAAGTCCTAAGTACTGAAAGTAACAGTATCAAAGACCAAGGATCAAAAACTATTTACATTGTTATGTCCAAAAGCCGGCAATTCGGGGTACAATGAAAGCTCAGAGACGTGACAGAAGGAGAAACGGAGAAAGGGAATCTGAAACAGTACAGCACGTTGCGCATTAGAAAGCAAAATGGTAGTAAATCCCCAGTGTCTGGCACTTGCCCTTCTTTTAAGGGCAGAAATAAGGGACAGCAGTTAGTGTAGAAGGGAAATATTTAAAGCTTTTCCCCACAATGTCTGTCTTTCCCAGCTTTGATCCAGCCACTGCGCAAGGCTCTTGTTCATTAACATCAATGTTATATGCTGCTATTTGAGTTCAGAGGGGCACCGAGCCAAAGCATGCCACCAGAATATGAATGAGAAGCAGAGTGAGAAACACCAAGGGCCTCTGGAGAATAAGCAATGGCTAGGGGTGCTCAGCCCAGCCCTGGTACAGCGGATAAGAACGAGAAGATCTGGGCTGGGAGAAGGCCATGCTACTGTTTAGCTGCACATTTTATAAAAGAAACTCCCAAAGCATTCAATCTTCCTGAGAATTCCTAACTCCGTAGATTATGTGTACTTAGGATCAGGCTATATCTCCCACGATGCCTATTCCAGTGTGGGCCTAGTGATTTGAAAAGACTGTATTTTCACACCAAGGAGATGAGCCAAATTTTGGATCTGCTGCCACATCTCACAGTCTGAAGAGGCAAAAGAGTACAGGAGTCTATCTCCTGCTCTTCTCTTCTGGGGACTCAGGCCATAAGGAAGCCCCCGTGTTCTGTGAAATGACCTTTCTTTGCCAACTCACGAACTGACCTAAGAGGCCTCTTCACTCAGTCACCTTTGTTCAGCTCATGTGGTTGGTGTTAGAGCATCAGGAATGCTCTACATAAAGAGAAATGAATGAGCAGTTTTAGGAAGCTACAACAATGGAGCAGAGCCCCTCATTTTTTAAATTATCTGGTAGAATGTAGAAAATAGAAAAATATATATATATATCTGCTTTTAATATACATAAGAGATTAATTCCACTTAGGTTTGCATAAAATACATGAGTTGGGAAGACTGAACTCTAATTCTGTCAGGTTTGCCAAAGACATCCTCGCAGGCATCAGGTTACACACTACATCTTCAAAATATTCTTTCACCTGCAGGTCAAATACCAGGGAGCTACCCTTATGGAAGTAATAAAGCCGTGCAAATTAATCTATTCATCCTTGTCACACTTATCTGGCTACAGTTTATCCTGACTCACTCCTAAAGATACTTACTGGTTTTCTGAACTGATACATTTCTGACTAAAATTAAGGATGTGTGTAAGAATACCAGAAATGTTTCCGGGATGCCCTCCATGTAATGAGGGAAAGAGCTGGGATAATACCATTAACTCTCTGCGTACTACTATTTACAGATGCAGAGGCAAACTCTGTCTAGCAATGCATTCCTGAACGAGTATCAGGAGACACTAGACAGAGTGAAGGCACAGAATGCAAGATTCGTATGCGGAACACTGTTTTTAGTTGTTTTCTCTGCTTTAAAAATGATGAAAACGGAGTGGAATATATGAAAGGCATAGGGGGTTCTGATTTGCATTTTATTTCACTTAGCACAGAAGCAGACACACTGTACTGATGACACTGGATCCCATGATTAAGACTCAGAATTAGCAGGTCAAAAAACCTGCCATTCAAAACCTCTTGGCTATGGCCTAGTTGACAGGACTCTTATTTAGAGACCACAACATCTATTGCTATTTAAATCAGTTACAGTCTACGTAATTAACCTTACTTCGCTCACCTGTGAAACTGTGACTATATCCTAATTCTCTTATGTATTATGAAACTAAGTATTTAAATTTAATGCTACTGGTCACCAGAGACAAAAGGGAATGAAAAGCACTGTCTTGATTTCATTACTGTCTGCGATGGGAATACATTCACCAACCCCTTTGAGGAAAGCTTCCAGCCAAAGGAAAAGATTTAAAACTACATCTCTGCTGAGGCATTAAAGAAAATGATTGAAAGTTGTGAGCTACGTCTACTGTGGTGTGACATCCCTGACGTGGCTCGGGCTGAGGGAGCCTATACATCACAACCTAAGGAAAAACAAGGCTCGAATAAAAAAAAAAAAAAAAAAAAAAAAAAAAAAAAAAAACAGAAAACAAACCACCACTGCAATCTGGGCATCATTTATCAAAACAGCTCTGCTTAGCCAACCCCCAAAGGACAGTGTGGCACAGCTTGAGGCAAGAGAAGATTTATTGGTGCTCCTGAGAGTTTCACTCTTCCTGCCCAGTGTAAGTGGAGACAAACCACTTTGTTCCCCCTTTGTATCACACTGTCCCCATCCCTCGCCCTCGCAAGCCATCAGCGTGGCAGCAAACAGAATTTGTGGGGAATGCACAGAAAGAAGGAAGAAAGGCGTTCTTTTGTTAGCAGTGATGCTGATTCAGCACAACACTGGCTGTGTGCTACAGCTCTCAGCAGAGTTAGCACTCAGAGGGAATCAGTGTTTTTACAGAAATGCAGTGAAGGCAAAGGTTCAGCCAGGATGGCAGACCAGGAGGAAGATTCTGCAGGCCTGCTTGATCGTACCTGCCCTTCTGTGCAAGTATGGCCTAACGGAGAAGCTTCTAGCTAAATGTACCAATTTTCCACAGTACCTACCTGCTGAAGTAGCCCAATGGCCACTTTGAGGTAGCCTACCTTGAAAACCTCAGCGTGTTCAGAATACACGCCAGGGCTTCATTACATGAGGCAGATATAGGTCCTTCTGCTCTGCTTGGCCTAGAGGTTCCCTCCTACGCCATGCAGGGTTGCAGGGCTAAGTGTCCTTTGTTAAAATAGCCTTTCCTTCCTTTCTAGTACTGTGCACCCCGTATCACTGGCTAACATCTCTTTACACTACTGATGGGTGCATTCACTAGCGATGTGCATGCATGGGATCCGTTTCTCCTCTCATAGCTATTCCCATAAAAGTGAAGACAGGGTGACACCTGTAGCTGCTGAAGAACTTTCTTAGCCTTAAAATTGACAAAGTCTTGTTCATAAGTGTAAAAAATACTGGATTATCAACTCTCCGAGCCTGTGCTGTGCAAACCATGCACGTAGCCAACAATGTCTTTTAAAAACAGGGTAGGTACAGCTCATACCCACTGAGACCGAAACAAAGCTGTGTCACAAGAATGCCAAACTCTTCCTCACAGCATTGCTTCCCTGTGTCTCCCATGTGCCACACAATTCTCCAGTCAAGAGGCTCCAACACTAACCAGGCAATAATTACAGCTGCTCATAACTACACAATAGGCTTGCATTTGCAAGTCTAAAAAAAAGGGGGGGAGGGTTAGTGTGGGAATGCCATGAGCTCTTCATTTCTATTCAGTTCATTTCTGTTCCTCTTATTAAATATTAAGTCTTGTTAAATATATAGGAAGAAATATGTCTGTGTGTCTAGCACAGTTCCTTTGCCTGGGCTCAGAAGCTGGTGAAATATTGATGTGGAGGCTTCAGCTACTGTTTTTATTATATTAGCTCGTGGGTTTTGAATGCGATCCCCTGCCAAGCTTCCTGCTGTGTGTGTGTGAGTTCCCTGCCACACACATACAAAAACAGTATTAATTACCCCAACTAGGGGCTCTCCTGCTCTAGACAAGACACCTGATCAAGAACTGTGAGTTTCAGTCATCAGGGGAGGGTAACAGGGCAAAGCATACACGGGTCAGAGCAGCAATGACTTTCAGGAGAGTCGGTCACATCTCCAGACATATGAATGGTAAGATGAATAACTGAGGCTGGTAGAGGACTGGGCTAGTAAAATGAGTGAAAGAAAATTAAGAGAGGGAAAATGTAGACTAACTGCAAAGCATGTCCCAAAGGTAGCTCTCTCCTGGCAGGAGGCATCATATCAAAATGCTCCCATAGCTTTTCTTCAAAGAATGTCTTAGGTCACTCTGGTACGTGCTTAAGAAAGTATTGGGTGCTGTGGCATCAAGGTGTTGAAGAGATCTGGAGAGATGCATTGTGCCCAATATCTGAGAAACTCTTCTTAGTATCCAGCTGTCCTAAAGGGGAACTGAAGGCAGAGCATCGATGATTTGTGCAGTGGCTGCCCATCACAAGCTAAGCTAGGGGAAAGCTGAAGGTGCCAGATGCAAAGTGGGAGTAGTGTCTTCACTGTCCCAGAGCTCTGAGCTGCTGACACTTGCTGACTCTTCGGTTATTCATGTGCCCTGATGTCTACCTGAAACCAGTGCTGGCTGAAAGTCATTATAGCCTACCTTAATTCAATGTTAAATCCAGCTTGAACATGAATAGTCCATTCACATCGCGCATTCAGTGGGTAACTCTCCAGCAAAATCTGACCTCTAGAAGCCCGAAGAACCTGCCCGCACCCTGGGGAGCAAAAGAAGAAATAATCTGTCTGAGGAACCTTCAAAATGCATTTGAAGAAAATATAAGTAGTAACAACATTGGAATGAGAAGACAGTGTGGCTTAGGAAGATACATACAAGGCAGCACAGAAAACAATGGAATGGCCACACAGAGGCTGTAAAAAGTTATGATTCTATCAGAAGTCTCATCCATGTTAAGACTGCCCCAATAAAAGTTTTACTTTCTTGCTTTTCCCTGCTTTGCAAAGCAGCCCCATGACACTATGTCTTACTGCTTTTGTCCCACTCAGGATTAGCCCGTCCACCCACCTGGCCAATGCTCCAGCTCACAAAAGTTCCGACAGGTCTCATCTCAAACTGAAGCTGAAGAAGCTTGTGGGATAGTGTCAAAGGTACTATAAACACTTAAATTAGTTCAAGTGAGTAAAAAATTGAGAGGAGGAGTCGTTGCACCCAAAATCATGGTTTGAAGACCTTCCCAAGGAGATTCTTGGAGGAAAAACAGCTGATGTATTCCTACAGGAGGTATCCGTTTTCCCTCAGGATTCACCACATCATCCTTATGTGTGCCAATGGAGACATAAAACCACCATGACCCCTCCACCTCACTGTAGGGTATGTGTAATATGCAGCCCTCACCTCTTTTCTCAGGTTCATTCCTAACCTTTCTCTCCTCCTGTCCTACTCTATCTGTGTCACCCTCAGCTTTACATCATACCAAAAAATCTACCTCAGTGCCCAGCATCAACAGAATAAGAAGAAGTACTCCAGTCACTTCTGCCCAGTCTGAAAAAAAACATCAGAGGAGAGGGACCCGAATAGGCAGACAAGGTCACACACAGAGGAAGCAGGATCTTTTCACGGCCATCCTGCAGCTGTCCCTAGGCAGCTGTCCAGAGATAGTTGCCCTAATTCCTCATCGTGGATGCTGAACATTTGTAGTCCAGAGAGTTCTCTCACCTTCTGTAACCTCTCCCTTTCCCCCAACTATAAAATATGGCTAGAAGTATCTTCCTCTGTGGAAGAAGGAAAGTTGTTTAGCAATTTTTGTACAGCCTTCTGTGATCTGTAAATGGAAATGCTAGCAAAATGAACAGTTAAATCCTTACACACCAAGCAGAGCTCATTTCTCAGTTTCTACTTTCCTGACTACATCTTTTCGAATGGAGTCTTGCACATGGCTATATTCTCTACTAAGCCTTCTGTTGTTTTGCTGGGGAATGAGGCTGTAACTGTAAGCCAGAAATTGCAATCGAGTCTAATAGCACGGCTGAACCAAGGGATCCTGATAGGCTCTGCACCACAGGTAACTAGAAGAAGCCAAAGGGTCAAAAATGACCCAACAGGCCTCCACGGCATGTCTCTCACTTCTTTTTATCTCTCAGTCCAACATAAAGACCTGTTCCCTGCAATAAATTCTGAAGATGAACCCTACGTTTTTAACAAGTACTGCAGGATGAATGTTCCCTACGGGAGTGGTGGGTTTTAACACTTGCCCCAGGGCCCTTCTTTCCTTTGGGAAATGAGGGAGACAGTGACCTGATTTGGTGAAGTAGAAAGCACCGCGGTTCCCATTGATCTTAGTGTCTGGAAATCTGTCCTGCTGCATCTTGTCTATGGGGAGACGTGAAAACTGAGGGTCAATTACTCCTCTTTCTTCTTAAGAAAGAGTTGCTCGAATGAAATACCCTTTGTTCATTTACCCTCGGTTACCCTTAATTAAGCAGGACCCAAGGAAAGAGAAATCCTGCTCAGAGGAGTTCCTCACAAGTGTTTCATCCTTCTCTGTGGCTTGCTTAGTTCCTTGTGTAAAAGGCAAGGATTAATGACTGTGCCCAGCAGCCACATTACAATTCAGCAAGTACGGCAGGATCTGCTGTGGTGCACATGATAATGCTCCTTCCCACAGCATGGAGCGGGACCTTGTGCTGCCGCTGGCTCCTGCCTCAAAAACAACCTGAGACAAAGCTGCTAGAAATCTTCAGATGGTTTGACAGGGGGCTTGGACCACCTCAAAGAAAGTTTCCCTTTCGTCCCGAAGGGCTTTTGAGTTTCCTGTGCCTTTAACAAAGGAAAGCCAAAGAACTGGTGCAAAGAGATACTTGTGTGCAAGGCATACTAAATGAACTTTTCTGTTTGCAGTGGTACAGCCTGAACCCTCTGAACACAGATGCCAAGGAAGTAGGTTTGGCCAGCGAAGCAGGTGGTCCAGAGGCTAAAGAGGAGCCTTTCAGTGACTGCCTCCAAAAGAACATTCTCAGGTTTGCTACCACCTTCCTCTGCACAAAGCACCTTTGCGATCACATCTGTGCTCCTGTATCTCCAGCGCTTCTAGCAGAGGTTAGGCTGCCTCCCCAGACCAACAGCTCGGTTATCTGTTGATCAAAAGGAATCCTTTCCCTTCCTGAAATCTGCAGGAGACCTGGAAAGCTCTCAAGAATAATTTACATCCTAAACACAAATGCTGGCAAATTCGGCCTCATTTACAAAAAAATAATCCACTTTGGCAGGCTGTCAACTTCCTTGTTCCGTTCCTGTTCCTGAAAAAAAGGCAGCTTTCAGGGCCACAGTGAGATTTCCTCTAAGGCTGGTTACCGACAGAAAGCAAAACAATGCAAGAGAGCTCCGAGTTCCTGCCCACGGGGACCCGCGGCGCTGTGAAGGTAGAGGTCCTGAGGAGACCTCCTCTGAGAACTTGGTGCCTGCTGCTGGAGTGCTCAGCAGCGATGTGGGGCTCCTTCAGAGCTCCGGTGGGTGAGCAGGGGGCAATGGCAGCAGCAATGCTACCGCTCTTCAGAAACAGGGTGGTACGAGAAGGCAGCTCTCGCTTGTCCCACCCCGTTGGTACCCGTTGCTCGTCACAGACTGGTTATTACGGGAGATACTGTAATTTTCAGTCTGTAAACGCACAGGCACTGCCGTCACCGGGAACACCGGGACAGGGAGGGAGCTGCTGGCTATCAGCTCTGCGGGTAACCCTGCCCTGAGGGAGCATCTTCCCAAGCGCTGTGAACATCAGAGCTCGGGAAAGGCTCGAGGACTGGGTGCAGGAAGAAGGGTCGGGCAGGAGGGGCTGGTTTTAGGTTGTGATGTGCCTGACAGGGGACGCCAAGCCTCCCACCCCTCAGGCGCTGCCCTCGCCCCCATTAACTCCACTCCCCGACCGGGCTCCTCCGGGGCTCCCGGGCGCCACCCCGCGGCCGCACCTCGCTACTGCAGCGCGGCCGCCTGAGGGGAAATGGCGCCGCGGGCGGGCGGGCATAGCGGGGAGGGGGCTGCGCCGTGCCTCGGCGGCTTGGCCGGGCCCGGGGAAGGCAGAGCCGGCGCCAGGCGGAGCCGTCCCGCTGGGGCCGAGCCCGGAGCGGCCGGAGCCGGGAGAAGGAGTCCGGGGGTCGCCGCTGTGCGCGGCAGAGCCGCCCGCGGCCCGCGAGAGGGAGGCAGAGCACCGCGCTGCTGGGGGGCAGCGGCCGCCGCTCCCCTCGCTCCGCCCTGAAGCGCCCCGAGGCACCCAGACAAGGGCACCCCCCGGCACCCCAAAAGACCAAGTGGTCGAAAAGCACTGACGGGCGAAGCTCTGTGAAGTCTCCGTGGTGCTGCAGCCTCCTGACGGGCTGCAGCGTGAGGTGATGAGATGAGCTAATGAGCCTGTCTTGGCTCGGCTTTGAAGTGCCGAGGGAGCTTGAGAATCAACCCAGAGCAAAAGGGCCTTAAAAATCAGAAATCAGACTGTAAATCGCAAGGGACTCAGTTACCAGCTTCTGAGGAGCCAAGGCTGAGTTAACCCTGCTGCTGAAACAATGGGCTCCCCGCATCCTGCTTTTCAAGCAGTTACTTTATGTTGTTTGCTTTCACCTCCTTAATTGTCATGGGCTGTGTCCGATAGGAAGACAGATTAACTTGTTGCTCTAACATCTGTGACTAGGAGGAGATAAGCCTAAAGTGTGTAGAACAATGGACAGAAGAGAGTAGGAAAAGCAGACGCTGCTTTCATCCCTCTCGGTGAAACACAGAGAGGCAGTCAATAAAAGCTGAGGGAGGGTTGGTGAAAGGCTGTAGTTTCACCCGTGGGAAATTGGTAAAGGAAATACGTGCCTTAAACGGTCTCCAATTAGCTTATGGAATTCATTATTAAACGATAGCACTGGGACCAACAACTTAGCAAAACCCAGGAAGGCAGGGCTTTTGAATCAAAACCTTCAGATAGCACCAGCAGGGCCTGAAAGACCCTGTGTTACCCAGCGCTTCCTCTGAGCGTGTTGGAGCTGTGAGGAGGAGGGAGGGAGCGCCAGGACTTTCCTGGGGCTGCTTCTGTAGCCCAGGGGTTGAAAGAGGACAGAGGAAAAGTTCTGTAACATAGCTGCTGCCCTTGTAAATGTTTATGCTTTGCTGAAATCCTCTGGGGAATTAGTTATGCTGACATATGTCCGAGAAATGCAGAGAACAGAAGATTTCCAGAGTCACAGTAGTTAAAGTTTTAAAACAAAACAAAACAAAACAGAAGTTTAGTAGGGTTGTAAACTGCCATGACTTGGGGCCCGCGCCAATCCCTAGCAGATGAGCCTTGGGAGAGAACTTTTCCCCACCATACATCTGCTCAGTGCCTGGTTGCGTTTGTCCTCTCCTGCCTGTGCCCTTTGCGAGGGTCATGGTACAGGAACAGCTGCAAAGGCACAGCATGGCTCTGGCTCCATCCCATCGCTCCCTGTCCCTGACGTGCCTCTCTGCCCGTGTGGGACACTTACTCATGCAGTCCCCTCCGTACCAGCCAGCTCTGCACTCCGCGCAGTAGATCCCCTTGATGTAAAAGTCGTCGAGTGTCCCCCCCCAGGAGCCGTTCCGGCAGGACTTGCAGTTCTCAAAAATGGTGCAGCCTGAAAGGAGAGCCACCATGTTAGAAGAAAGCCAAGGTGGATTGTGCTGAGGGGAGAGGAGCAGCCACTCTCTGTTTTTCACAATAAATGCCAACAACATTATTGACTGCTGTGGCGCTGACAGCTTCCCCGCTGTGAACCATACCCAGCCTCCAACTCCAAGCCCTAGGCAGCTCAGACTCTGAGATCTGGAGCCAAATGCTCTGTTTCACTGGCCAAACCTCTAAATCTCATTGCTTCAGCTGTAAATGCCTCTCTCATGAGTCTAAGCACATTATGCTGGTGCAGGTTGGACTCAGCCCAAGTGATTCAGATGTTTCCTGACCTGGTCCTGTCTCCTCCTGCTCTCACCTGTCACCCTGCCCTCTCCTCCTTGCTAGTCAGACTGCCCCATCATCTCTCTCTTCTTGCCTTGGGGATGCAAATCATCCCTGAGCACCTGTGAAACACTCCTGGTGGGCAGCCAGCTGCATCATCACCCTTTGGCAGCTGCCAAACCTTCTGAGAAGCCCTGAGGACAGCTTTTCTGCTAGAAGAGTCTTTTTTTGGGCAGCAATGCTACATTGCCATGTGCACTGCTGCTGCCACCAGAGTGACAGGGGCGTTCCTGAGGAGACCCAGCGCCATCCCAGGCCCTCAGGGATGTCCATGCCCTCGCTGCTCCCCTGCTCAACAGCTGCCTTTACATGCTGGCCACAGGTCTGGTGTGAGCACAGCTTGGTAGTACACGTACCTGGGTGGATTAAGCAGGAGTCGCACTCGTTCTCCTCATTCCTGCAGCAGGGAATGGTGTAGCCCACTTTTTCTTTCCGTCCTGGACAGACGCACTCGATTTGGTCATACTCACAGCACTCCCGGCACATGATGTTCCACTCCGCCCCGGGGCAGTTCTCATTGATCACCGTGTACTCTGCAGGCAGGGAGGGAAAGGGGGGGGACAGAAGAAATAAGCCACTCTCTGCAGAGGATTGACAGAATCTGTTATTCAGCGATTTGTCAGATCAGACATGGCATGAGGTTGCCCCGGTCTTCAGTGTAGAAAATTGCAAACTAGGTGGTAACCCACATCCCAAATAGCAGCTGGGGTGTCTGAGGGACGCACGGGCAGTTTTGCAGGGACAGCCAGGGGAGGCAAACACAGCAGAGATAAGGAATATGGTTACTTAATTCTTTTCTCTGCAGGGCCTTCCACATCAGCACTGAGAAAAATAATTATTAAAAAAAAAAAAAAACACGGGATGAGGTCATGTGAGAAACTCTTCTGCAGATCTCAGCCTGACTTACAGCCTCGCATACAGCGTACATTATTTAAGCTATGTGAGCATGTTTTGTTCAGCCTGTGAATTTGCTGCTGTCGAAGACGAGGGTGTCCGGCAGGAAAGGCCAATTTCGCGGCTGGGTTTTCGCCAGTTTCACTCCCTGTTTTCACTCAGAAATACATAGTGTTATGCTCAGTCTTGTTGCCAAAGGAAACAAGATTTTTCATTATTTATAAAGGTTTGTTTTGTCTGGCATTTCTAATATGATAACATTATTAATGTCTTTTTATTATCTAGCATAACCTTATACACTGGTATTTAAGCTATGCTGGAAGTGCCCTTTTAGGAAAGGGCACTGTGATACCTCAGGGTGTGACTCCAGGCTGCCGCAGTAAGTGCAGACCCCACCTTCCGTCGCCAGCACGCTGTCTAAGGTCTACAAACTGAAATCTAATGAGTGCACGCGGCTGTCAGCATGCCTCAGCCAGCTGACAGACCTGACGGCTGCTTTCATGGAGCCTGATGGTGAGAAGTGTGAGAGCAGCCTGGGAAGATGAGACATGAAGGAAGCATAATGAGACTCTCTTTCTTCTTCCCTCTCCCCTCCCCTTTTTTCTTTTTTTTATTGTGGTTAGGTAACATCCTTTTTTCTTTTGTTTTAAACTCTGAGTGACAGAGCTGCATTGCCATCACAACCAGCCACACATCTCTAAGGTGCAGCGCTCCCGCCTGGGCCCGTCCCTGGCTCCATCCTCACCCTGCTGCTTCTGCTGTCGTCGTGCCTCATAACCGAGTTACCGCATCTGCCAGACGCAGCTCCCTGCCACTGAACCTTGCTGCTCACTCTCACTGGATTCTCCATGGGCTCATGAAGAGGTTCCTGGAAGCTTATCCTTTTCCCTAACGCTATTTATTTGCTCCATCAAAAAGGGACCACCAACTGTTTCTTCATTTTTTTTTCCCTTTGGCTGGGAAATGAAGTTTAGCCCTTGGTGCTCCTCGCAGCTGAACCTTTCCCAGTCCACTGCAGTTCGGTGTTTGGAAACCGGGCTGCTGTTTGCGCTAAAACCTTCCTGTTCCCTCCCAGCCACAACCATTCCAAAAGGAAGAAAAGAGCCACGTCTGTCATTCAATAACATTCTGTAATTATTTATTCCAATATAAGTTCTTGCATCCAAATGACCTTAGTGTTTAGCAGTTATATAGCCTTTTGCCTGTAGATCTTGACATGCTTTACAAAGTGCTTTTTCCAGATGGGAAACTGAAGCACAAGCGAGGTGAAGTGACTTTGCTCAAGGTCCCAGAGAAAAACAATAGCAGAGCCAGGAATTAAACCCATGCCTCCTAATTCCCAGAACAGCAGTCAATCAGCTTGGCCAAGTTGGGACTTCTTAACCTATAGCTATTATTCTCTTCTAATGAAGCCGTTTATCTGTGATCTGTATCTGATTCAGATTCCAGAGCGAATTGATTACACGTGTCTAATTATCTTATTAGAACTGACACTCAGCTTGATCCATCTCATCATACATGACTGGCAATCGCTGTTCCTGTGTTGTGCGGGGGCGGGTGTCTCGCTCCCTGTTGAAGGAGGAATCCCCAAAGCCTGAGCAATAAATAGCTACCTAACACTCAGGAGCTTTCGCAAAGCTTCCTTCAAATTCTTTGGTCTCCCAGCTCAAGCTGGAAATCTAAATTCTCTCAAGGTTGCCAATGCTCATTAATGAGATGGCTCTATCCATTTGGGGTGTAGCTATCTGTTGCTAGCTAAAACGATCCAAATGTTCACAGGCAGAGAGAACCATGAGGGCTGACCAAGACATCTCCATCCGTGCAGAAATGCCAAGCCTGGCCAGGCCAGGCCACAGGCAGCACCACGTGGCTGCCGGGTTAGCGCTTCCCTCTGAGAGGGGCCGGACCAGGCGACCGCCACAGGCCCCTTTCAACCTAAATTATTCTATGATTTTATAGCAATATTGCTGTTTGCTTCCTTCTTGCCCTTGTTTCAAGTGAGACAATGGAAACAGACTGTGTTTTGGTTCACTGACCATTGAGTTCCCTTCCAGGTTTTCAGGTAGTTTGGGCAGCATATTTTCCTTGACTTGGAAATCTATGGGTCTGAGGATTTTTTTTTTTTTTTAAGTGATCATGTCTAGGATTTTCTTCAAAGAAATCATGAAGTCTGTTATTCTGAAGATCTGTAGAAGCTATTTTTTAAGGAAACTTGTTCAAAGACTCGATGTACCCTTTTAACAGTGGTAGTGTCCCTTTTGTGTTGCACATACATCTTCTGCCTGCTGAGCAGCAGGCCAAGGAACACTTCCCCTCAGAAATGCAAGAGGGAGATGCACAGAGCAGTCTGCACGCAACAAACATTTGTTTGGGTTGCTGAGCTCAGCCTGGGCCCCAGGGAGGAAGAATTATCCCTATTGTGCACTTGGGGAACATTAACCATGTCCCCACTGGCAGCTCCCTGCAGCCACACTTGGCCATTATTACCCCAAAAGAGAAGAGGCTGAGGCAGGGAGGAGCAGGGGGAGCTTTACTGAGTGAATTGCTGGAAAAAGGGCCCTGGCCGGCTGCGGCTGCGATAATCACAGGGTACACTGTGGGCCTAGCTGATAATCCTCCAGAGCAGGCAGGCTGGCGTGGAGGCAGTGGCTGCGTCTCCCAGTGTCAAACATAGTCCAGAAAGTGCTTTGACCTGATTTTGGAAGAAGCAGGAAGAGGCTGCTTGACAACCCCTGCAAAATATTTGGCTGAAATCAACAAACAAGTCTCAGAACAGGCAAATAAACAGCGGATTAATTTACGGGATTTTAATGATGGAAGAGAAACCCATTAAATCCAGGAATAGACAGTGCATGTGGAAGCAGCTCAAGACCACGGAAACCGAGCAAGAAGTAGTCGTGTGGGAAGGCAGGCGAACAGCCGGGGGAAGGTGCTGGGGGAATGCCCGCGGGGCTCGGCAGCCTGGCAGGACACAGCACCACGTTTCTCCTCTTGCTTTGAGTCCAGCCTGGGGGAGCAGTGGGGGAGTATGGTGGTAACATGCGGCCTAGCTGGTAGTTCTCACGTGTTTCCAGGTCTGGGTGGGTGCACGTTCATTCTTTCTGCTGACATCTGCACCTAGAGAGACCGCCTCGCCCCCGCAGCACAGGGGCGCGTTTCAGATCCCGCAGCTCTCAGCGGCTGCTGCTGCCAGACAGCAGTGGGAGGGGATGTTCCCCAGCAGTGCCCACGTTTCTGTGGGCTCTAAATGGCCTTTCTGTTGGCAGCAGCAGCCCGAGGGCTGTTCTGGAGAAGGCAATTCATCACAGTCACACCGCCACCTCCCCTGCTCTCAGATATTAAGCTGGGTGTTTGGAGGAGCCAAAGACTCCTCTCCCCGGGGAGCCGTCCCCACTAACAGGCAGGCCCTGAGCTTCCTCCATGAAAACCTGCGTGCAGGTGATGAGCCACAGCGAGGAGAAGGTGCCGCAGGAGTGTCTCGAGGGAGCCGGCTCCTGCTCTTGTGGTGGCTGAGCCTGCACTGGGAGCTGAGCCGCTGAAAGCAGATGAAGAGCAGCCACAGAGGGGCCAGCACAGAATGAAGTGCACGGCCGATCTGCTGGATGCTCTAATGCTTACTGACATCCCTGTGCAGACAGGGCCTTGGTTCTCCACAGATTCTCAAGACTGCAAAGGCAAAGTGTTCAGCCTTTGCTCTTGATTTTGATTCAGCTCTGTGTTTGCCTTTGTACAAGTGCTGCTTATCTGCCTGCCTCTGTGCTGTATACCCACAGGAGCCAGGGAAGGAGTGGAAGAAGGTTACTCCTGGTGCTCTAATAGCTTTAAGGGGAAATACAATTTTAATCCGCTGGACTGCCAAGCTTCTGCTGTCACGCACTCCATTCACAAAGTTGCAAAAAATTCAGCTGTGATTTAACTTGTCTAGTGCATCCACTTCCCTCACTTGCTCTGGCCCAGAGAGCTCTTATTTGCTTCTTATTCCTGCTTCACCTTTTCAAGAGGTGCTAATGTCCTCAGCCAAGATGTGCCTAGGCTAGGCAGCCCGGTGTGTGGAAGAGGAGCTTGAACAGTTGGCAGTGAAGCTGTCATCTCCCTCACACAAATGGGTCTGTTATTCCTATTGCCCTCATGGTCAGGGCACGCATGTGACTCAGCCATCCCTGTCCTGGCCAAACCTCAAATACCATCCTTTTCCAAACTGCAGGACCTCAGAAGGTGAGGTGATGAAGCCCCCACAACGAAATATTTTATTAGTACTTGGGAAAGATGGTGATGGAGGTTTGACAGAAATATTGCTTGAAATGGACTAGAAATGCAGCCTTCCAAAAGGGCAGTTTTTGCCATGCCATTCGGAAAAGCCAGAAGTCTCTTTGGAAGATAAGCGAAGGCTCCATTAGCACTCCCCCTGAAGACTGGAGGTATGTTACTTACTCTTATGCCAGTGAGTTCAAAGAGGATGCCCAAGAAAGAAGAAATAGCTGTAAGGATCAGGCTGTCTTAAAGCACTAGTTCTATTCAGTACAAGGTCTGCTGGAAAGGACAGTGATGAGTCCTATGGGATATGCAATGAGCCCAGCCAAATCTCTCATTTGAGGGAAAAGCGGAGACCTATGAGGGATGGAAAAAGTCTGATCATCAAAGAAAGCTATGTCTTAGAGCTCAGGGATAAAGGGAGCGCTGCCAAAAGCCAAGCTGAACTTGACCTTGCGAAGGAAATTAGAATAATAGTAAAAGGTTCTTCAGTCATAATATGAAAATAAGGAAAGAAGAAAAGCGATTCTTGTGGGATGCGGATGCAGATGAAATGTAAGATGGTGGTGGGCAGTGTGGTGAGTTCTTAGCTTTCATCTTTAGGGAGTCTACATTAATGGGTTTGGGGGCGTGGAAACAGTTAAGGTGTGATCCACATATTAGTGAACTTCTAACCAACTGCAGCTTGCAGCTTGGGATATTCAAGTAAACCAGCTTCAATTTTGGTTTATCTTACTAGGTCAGGCTAAAAACTTCGGTGATTCACAGATTCACAGGCACATTGCTGCCTCAAGGGTGGGCCAGACAGTTCATCACTCTAAAACTTCAATTTTAGCACACTTTTCTTGTCACGGTGAATTTGCCTGTCATAGATACCTTACTAAACAGAAAGGGGATTTCTGTTCCAAAGGGTTTGGAGCTAGGAAAATTATATGGCTAGGATCTAAGGTGAATTAAAGCAAGCCCAATTACAGCAATTAACTTAGATGTCTTCTACTTCTTTGGAAGAATGGCTTGTTGTCATTTTAATGTAGTCATTTTAAGCTGATATAAATCCATGCTGCTGCTGCAATGGGACATCTCCCTCCATTGTGTCCCTGACTTCCCACTCCGTATCTTTGTGCTGGCATTAGCTGCTACATAGAGGGATCAGTGTACTGATCCAACAGAAAGCCAGTTTGTAGTCTCCATGTCTCCCTGGAGACAAAAAAAAAAAAAAAAAAAAAAAAAAAAAAAAAAAAAAACTAAATGTTTGCCACAATCCTACAAGAGAGACCTTATATATATATATTTATCATAACGTGGAAGAAAGTGTTTTATAAGGACATCCATACCTTGATCTGAGCTGATGGAACTTCCCATCCTACATATCCATGGTGTTACATAGAAAAGATGAGTTTTCCTCCCATGCCATGGTTTATCCATCAGCACGCTGGTGTAACAATACTTACACTCGAAGAAACATCATTTCAAATTGCTTTGAAAAGTGCCATACAAATTAAAAGTGCATTGTAAATAAGAGCAGATACAAACATATACATCTCCAAAATGAGAGTCCATAGAAGATGACTGTTTCAAAGTGATTATTCAAACAGCTCATGTTCCACAAATGAGAATATGTCCCCTTTTATTTGATTGCCTTTTATTTTTTTCAGCATGATGCTCAATAACAATTACTGCCTCTGCAGAAGAAGCAAGCATCTGAGTTTGAAGGAGCAATTTCTTAAGGCTCTTATTAGGAAATGTTCAGCCATGTAATAATTCTGAAATGAAGGTTTCTCATTTAAAGACAGAATAAATCTGACAGAGGTGAAATCTAGTAAAAGCTAACACATTTCTTTCTCTCCGTGTCTGTCTCATTTTCATGATTGTTTTATCCTGCTCCTTTTTCAAGTCTACTCTCATTGCACCACTGTGCAGCCTGGCTCTTATCCCAAAGGTGTTATGGGTATGGACGTTAACAACATGAAGAGCTCTGAGCACACAGAAGATCTAGAATTTCTCAACTGGAAATGAGAAACATGTTGGATTCACTTAGTAAGGCCAAGAGGAACAGACCTCAGAAGGGAAGAGAGTTGTTCCCTTAAGAAGTTTTAACTGGGGCTCTTGAAGAACAGTTTAACCCCAAACCCTGAATAATGATGGAAAGTGCAGGTCTTTATTCCTAACCTTTTTATCCCTCAGATAACCCGTTGTGCAAACATTGCCTATTTTCCTAATAGGTTAAGAAGACGAAAGGGAATAACGCTATCTCTAAAGAAGCTTGCTTCCCTTTAGGAAATTATGTGCCTATTATTCTTTTTAGCAGCTGACCTAATTAAAAGAGGAGCTAAAATACATCCCTGTTTTAGTTTTACTCAGTGTGCTTCATTTATGGATTGCAGGCCACTGCTGAATAATTGGACTGCTTCTTCCAGTGAGCCAGTTTGCATCCTTTCCTAACTACTGATGTGTGCTTTTACACAGACATGAATGTGAGGGGAAAAAATGAAAGATTTTCTCATTAAAAATAAATAAATAAAATAAAAAAGTTAACATGTGAACACATGGTGAGGTCTACTATGCTAAGCTGACTTGGTCCACTTACTAAACATATATCTATAAAATTCAGAAATAAATATTTCTGTTGATCCCAATAGGACATAGGTTTGCTTCAGCATGCTCCTACGGTAGTGCCTCTTTTACACCTGCAAGCTTCCACTCTTGACTGGGCTGTGATAAACAAATCATAAACTCACAACAGCTCTGCTCCAAGAAGAATTGTTACTTCAATAAAAAGTCCTTTTTGAGGTCTCCATCAGGTCCTTAACAGGAGTTCCCATATGACTTCCAGTGTTTGTACCTCATTCCACACTGCCTTGTTTTGCTTTGTCCATAAGAAAAATCAAGAATCAAGGAAAGCCAAGTAAAAATTGTGCTTCCTCTTTGTGGTGTGTAGGAGTTGCCCATCTAGAAGCTACAGCAGTGGGTTAATGGATAAAGAGCATTAAGTGAAAATAGGAGCATCCATTCAGTCTTTCTATACCATAAAGCCCTGATGGTCCCAGTACCCCTCAGCCAACTCCGCCTCAGTTGCGATGCCCACCAGTTGCAGATGTTCTGCCCATGTTCCTCCCAGCAAACCCGCCCGCCCTGCAGCCCCTCCTCGCCTGCCCTACCCCTGCTGAGGAGGAGCACAGCAGGGCAGGTAGGCCTCAGGCAGGGTGCTCGTTCCTATTAGAAAAGTCCCACTTTGCTTCTTCCTACATTTCAGCAGCCCTTTCTTCCAGATAGTGAGCTGTAACACGCAAGATAGAGCTCTACTCCATACACTCCAAGTAGCAGCTCTGCTCCTTTCCCCTTTTTCTTGTACAAAGCCCTTCTAATCCCTGTCTTCCCTCTGGGGACAGGCCAGTTGGCCCACAGGCCCGGAGCGCTGCAGCAGGCGTACACGCCTCCGCCGCATCTCAGATGCTGTTCCAGTTTAAACCTCGCACTCCTCAGCACGCGTCTTCCCCTGCCCTCAAAACACCACAGCTTCCTCTTTCTGTATCTTTTCGTCATGGCTGGATTTAAATTACAGGCCATCATCTATGCCACGAGCTGGGATGTTTATAGCATCTAAAGCAACCTGCAGACGTCTGCCCTAAACCTCCCCATCCTCCACTTTCTCCTCTGTAATTACGGGACGGCATTTTTGATCTCACTATTGGCACCGTGGCATCGCGTGTTCATCCAAGAAGGGCTGTGATAGGGCTGTAAAACAGCCAGGATAAGGCTGAAACTGAGTTTGCTACATTATCCAGCAGGCCTTGATTTGTTTCTGGGATAGAGAAGCTTATTCTGGCCAGGAAAATTACACTAGTGTGATTGGGAAGAGATTTTGTTTTTCCTGTGCTGCAAGACAAGGAACAGGAGCGGGTGTGAACGCGGCACTTTTGAGATAGTGGCAGCATGCACGAGGTTGGAAAGCCCAGCCTTCAGTAACGGGGCTGGGGAACAAAGCCAGACTGCTGTGATATGGGAGGATATTTGGGAATCTGTAGAAAAGAAACAGCTGCAGTATCTAAATCCATGAGCACATGACATGGGGACATGCCTGTGTTAAACATGGAGAAGTGGTGCCGGCCCTGTCTTGAGTGTTTGCTTGCTGTAGTGGTGTCAGACCTGGAGCAGGTGGGCAGTTAGTGTTGCCTGGATAGAAACAGCCCACACAGACAGCAGCAAAATCCCTGAGCCTCCACCTCAAGCTGTACACAGCGGCCCTGGGGCTGTAGCTCAGCCCTAGCCAAGGAGCGCAGGGTGCCCCCGAGCTGCCGGCCCTCTGCCCCTGCGGCGGGGAGGGCGACAAGCCAAACCAGGGGGCACTGGAGGGCTTAACAGGACTCCCGGGAGCCCCGTGAGGTGGCCTCAGGGTTGAGCATGAGTAACCCCAGCTTTCCTCCGATCCAAAAAGCGAGTCTCTCCCCCTTTGTCCAAGCTAGGGACCTAAATGTGTGAACTGAAGTAACCCATTTGCTAAGATTGAATGCATCTGGATGCATCTGAGTGCATCTGGGCTCCACGGCTCTAGACAGAGGATGAAGGGGGAGGGGAGGAGAGATTGGGGAGGGTTGAGATAGGCAGGAGCACACACAAACACACATATATTTTTAAGGAAATATGAGTCACTTGCACTTCAAGTTTATTCCAGAAATCAACTCCCAGACCTCCCCTGACTCCTGCCCCCAACTCCAGAGGCAGGCCCTGTGCAACTGGGTGTGATAAATAGGGATAAAAATTGGATACATCTGTGGGGAGGAGGCAAAATGCTATTTTCCAACCTGCCTTGACACGCTCAGGCCACCGCACTTTTGAATCCTTCCCGTGGCTCCAAGCACCCCTCCCACCGCTGCATGCAGGGTGAGCACTGATGGTGGTGACTCCTCTGGAGACAGGGCACGGAGGCACAATGAGGACGGAGGGGGCAGGGGGGTGGCTGTCCTCGATGTGGGACCCCCAGGCCCTTCAGTCACTGCCCCCGGTACATGAGGAGCTGGTGTTGGGGAGAACGAGTGGGCAATGAGCCTCTCCACAGCACCAGGCAGCCGCTGCCCATGCCTAGGGGTGCTCTGGCACATGGCAGAGGGACAGGCTGCTGTGGGGACAAAACGTGGGTGCACGTGGGACAGTGAGACCGTGCTTTGTGCTGGTGGCCCTGGGGGCAGGCTTTGGCAGGGGGTCAGCCCCCAGGCCCAGCAGGAAAGGACACCACAGAGGCAGACCCTCTGCCTCAGCCCCCAGCGGGGCAGGCTCTGTAGCCCCGTCCTTGACACTGATTATTTATAGCCGTCACAATGGGGTTGCCTGCATGCCTGGCACCTCCCCTGCTCTGCTGCGTCCCCCCGAGGTGCTTACCTGGCAGCTAACGTTGCCACAACCCCACAGCTCGAAGGGCGGGCGATTCGGGGGCACCGCACCTCCCAGCGCTCAGGGCTCGGCTCCTGAGGCAGCCCGCGGGATGCTGACAGCCATCTGCAGCTTCAGCTGCTCCCAGGTGTAAGCAGCCCACGGTCGTGGCCGCAGCGACAGCGAATCTGCACTCGCCAGTAAATGCCTTTCGCTTAACCTTATCAAGAAGAAACTGAACATGCTGGTTCAGCAGAATCTGGAGTGAGGCTTGGCTATAAAAAAGATCATTCTGCTTTAACGAGGCTTCCCCTTCGAAAGAATAATATTGGCAGAACTAAAGCCCAGATCGGAAACAATGTGTGGCTTTTGTTTTCTTTTTTTCCTTCACTTTTTTCCTCCCTTGCCTTCATTCTTGGTGTTGGGGCTGGAGAGGAAAGTCTCTGTCTTGCCAAACTAAACAAATTACGCTTTACAATTCGGAGACTTAAATGCCTCTTTTTATCATCATTTCCTTAGCACTGAGTGTTGAGAAAATAAAGCAGTAGTAAGTGAAGTGATTGCATACCCTTTTCTTGATGGCCATTGGCAAACAAATCCAGCCAGTTGTTTCTCTTTAAGGCTATTAACTTTGCCTGGAAATCATCCCTGGGCAGACCTCCCCCCACACATGCTCTGTGCCGGCGAGAAAGGAATAAATAAAGCAGAGCCCCTTCCTTCTACTATTACCAGCCCTGCAGATCTCTCCACTGCCCATGACAGCCCCTGAGCTCAAACCCCTCTGACCACACTGAAGGAAAGGGACTGCTCTGGCCGTGCCGGGAACGCAGACGCTGACTTACGGTACCTCTCGGCAAGCAGGAGATGAGCAGGAGCTGCAGGAGGGTGAGTCCTACGTGTGTCCAGAGGGCTCGCTCCATACTGCCCAGGCCGGTGCAGCGGTGTGACTGCTCAGCAAGGGAAGGCAGGCAAACAGCTTTTACTGGGACCTCACCAGCTCCAGGCTGCGAGGGATCTCGGATTTCAGACCTCGGCTCGCTCCCATCCTCACCAGAGGGGAACTACCTTCAAGAGACTTCTCAGGCGTCCAGAAGCACGACGTCACCCCAAACCTCTCCAACTGCTGCCTTAACCCTTTCTGGACTCTGGCAGGCGATCCCTTTTGTGACGGGCTTGTTGTCTCGCGCTGCTCAGCTCCGAGATAGCAATTTTCATCTCAGAAAGAAAGATACAGTAAAGGGGGGAGAGACAGAAATACAAATTTCTATTCATGAGTCATCCCTGTTGCTGTGGCGAGTTGAAGTTACAGATGTCTCCAGAAGGAGGCACTTGGTACGTGCTCCCTCTGGGTGTGCAGGGCCGATGTGTCCCCAGGGTGCTGCCCTCGCCGCCGGGCTGGGCGCGGGGTGGGTGCGGAGAGGGATTCCTGACCCACGGTCCTGTGACCGGACAGCCCGGCTAAGTGACATGTGCCATTTTACAACGCGCTTAAAATAGACGTGCTTTTTTATGGCAGGCCAGATGAATGAATGGGGCTCAGTAAGTGTTCGCTCCCTCCACAGTGGATGAAAACCGCAAAACACAAAAGGAATCACTTGGAATACACGCGCTTGAGCTAGTCAGATGCTTTTTACGGACTCCGTTTCTGCCAGAAAATGCAACTTTGGCAAAATTGAAATGTTTTGTCGGAACATGTTGATATTGAGGAAACGTTCAATCCAAACAAAGGAGACCATTGCTTTTGGATTTGATCTCTGCGTCATGTTTTGGTTTGCCTTTTCTATTAGTACATGCTACTGATTTTACCTGTCTTCAGCTCATATTTAATAGTCGTATACTTCATTTTCCTAATATTCTTCTTACAAAATGTATCAATACTATCCAAAGGAAACATTTCATGGTTCTACACCAGATCTCCTCAATTTCATTTCTGTAGTGAACTTTCAAAATGTAGATCATTTTCAAAATGTGAAGGGTAAAAATTGGCATTTTCTGCAGAGTAGAAACCCAAGTATCTCAAAGGCTTTGACAAATACCTACAGCTGTTTGTAAAGCTCTCAGGCATGTTGAGCAACCTCAAAAATTTGCGAGCAGTAGCCAATGGAAACCTTGAGTAATTTACTGCAGTGGAAAATCCATTACGCCTTCAGGTGGTCTTTCATGGGATGAATTCCTTTATCCAGACATCTCTCTAGGTTATCCTTGTCTAACAACCTATAGACTTTTAACTGTGAACAGTCTTTGTAGTATCTGTGCACCTTCCATATAAAACAATACCGATGTGTTCATCACCGTCTTTTTCTCTAAATCTCTTAACATGGTTGCAAACATACCCAGTGAGATTGCTGATGTAAGAAGACATGAGACAGATGCCAAGATTTTGATGATTACGGCACACAGCCCTACTCAGAACATAGTATTTAAAGTTCATTTTGGACTTAGCTGCCATTCGATTTTCTGCATGGCAGTGGAACTGATGCTAACTGCAAATTTCCTTCAGAGCACAGCCACCTGCTTTGGCGTGGAGACCTCCACAGGGTGCAGTATGGATATCTGTCTGCTCCACGGCCTGCTGGAGAATCTCCCCTCTGCCATGGAGTGTGCCCAGGTGGTCAACAAGGCCAACGGCATCCTGGCTTGTATCAGGAATAGTATAGCCAGCGGGACCAGGAAGGTGATCATTCTCCTGTAATCTGCTCTGGTGAGGCTGCACCTCAAGTACTGTGTTCAGCCTTGGGCCCCTCAGTACAAGAAGGACATCAAGGCTGTGGAACATGTCCAGAGCAGGGCTACGGAGCTGGTGAAGGGCCTGGAGCACAAGTCCTGTGAGGAGCAGCTGAGGGAACTGGGGGTGTTTGGTCTGGAGAAGAGGAGGCTCAGGGGAGACCTCATTGCTCTCTGCAGCTGCCTGAAAGGAAGAGGTGGGGAGCTGGGGGTCAGCCTCTTGTCACAGATAACTAGCGATAGGACCAGAGGGAATGGCCTCAAGTTGTGCCAGAGGAGGTTCAGGTAGGAAAATGTGAGACATTTCTTCTCAGAAAGAGCAGTCAGGCACTGGAATGGATTACCCAGAGGAGTGGTGCCGTCACCATCCCTGGGGGTGTTCAAACCGGCTGGAACCGGCTGGAACTGAGGGGAACCGACTGGAACTGACTGGAACTGGCTGAAACTGTCTGAGGGGAACTGGATGGAACTGGCTGGAACCAGCTGGAACTGGCTGAGGGGAACTGGATGGAACCGGCTGGAACCAGCTGGAACTGGCTAGAACTGAGGGGAACCGGCTGGAACTGGCTGGAACCATCTGGAACTGAGGAGAATTGGTTGGAACTGGTTGGAACGATCTGGAACTGGCTGGAACTGAGGGGAACTGCCTGGAACTGACTGGAATTGACTGGAACCAGCTGGAACTGTCTGGAACTGACTGGAACCAGCTGGAACTGCCTAGAACCATCTGGAACCATCTGGAACTGAGGGGAACTGGTTGGAACCATCTGGAACTGAGGGGAACTGGTTGGAACTGTGAGGAACTGACTGGAACCAGATGGAACCGGCTGGAAATGACTGGAACTGGCTGGAACTGGACTTGATGATCTTGAGGTCTCTTCCAACCTAGAAATTCTGTGATTCTGTGAATTGACTGAATCTGAGGGAACCGGCTGGAACTGGCTGGAGCTGGCTGGAACTGACTGGAGCTGGCTGGAACGATCTGGAACTGGCTGGAACTGAGGGGAACTGCCTGGAGCTGACTGGAATTGACTGGAACCAGCTGGAACCATCTGGAACTGACTGGAACCAGCTGGAACTGAGGGAAACTGACTGGAACTGGCTGGAACTGGTTGGAACTGGTCCTGTCTAGCACAGTACAACCTTGGCTGCTCCTCACAGAAACCGTCCTGCAGCCCCTGCTACCAGCACCTCACTGGGGACAGTCACTTAGTTTCCACACAGGGATATATGTCATAGTAGCTCGTGTTCCCCACCTCCATAGTCAGCTCTTGTAAAAGGTGAAGAAGACAAGGGTGACAAGTGGAGAATCCTCTGTGGCCATTGCAGTGACAGTCTACAGCAAGCTGAAAACAAAGTTATGACAAGCTGACTAAAGCTTTCCCCTGTGTTTTCCCCTGTGTTTTTTTTTTTATTATTATTATTATTTTTTTTTTTCTCCATTACTTCTCACCCAGACAACTGGAGCTCAACACTCTCCTCTGTGTTTAAGAAAAAAAAATGAATTCCTCCAAAACAGATGAAAACAGAGAGCCCTTACCTCTTCACAAAGAAACATGATTTTTAATGTATATAGAATCATAAATAGTTCGTTTCATACCTTGTTATTTCTAATAAACAATGAAAATATTTAACCTAGTAAGTCTGAAATATAAAAATATTTAACCTAGTAAGTCCTAGTAAGACTGAAAGTTGGCTTATAGATACCTGAGGTTTAGCTGAAACTGAGGGGGAGCCCCAGGAGGACCCAGACCCAAATCTGTCCTTGATGTGTGAAGTCAAGAAATCCCAGAGCGTTGAACAAGGCTGAACACAGGGAACCAAAGAGTTAAGGACAAGCATAGAGGACCTAATACATAGATTTTTCATAAAGGTCAGAACCATTGCGGGGGGGAGATAGCCACAAGGGCCACAAGTATTTGTTTATTTGAGCCAGTTTCTGTGGCAAGCCATTCAATATGGTGGAAAAGGAGTAGCTGAGGTTGTGCCTCTGTCCTGCGTAAGGAGCAGCTCTGCAGGGACACCTTCACTTTTAAGATGGAAAAGAGGTCTTTCTATTTTATGGAGGACTGGGATAAGGAATGGGAAAGCTAACTGATCTTTGATATCTCTTATTTTTCTTGTCTCTGAGGGAAGTTAATTATGCTCACCAGGGAATAATATCACACTCAGTGTTATTCTAGAGTGCTTCATTTAGCCCTTTGCAAAATCAAGTTGCATTGGTTGATCCACTGCATCTGTAGAGAATGGCTTGTCAGTCAAAAAAGTGAATTCAAACATGATCCCATAGATTTTACATGATCAAGTAGATATATCCTATTTACACTGGTTGTTTGATGAGACGTAGCTTTAGCTCTGGGCAGCTTACATAGTGCTCCTGAATGCACTTATTGCATTTCTATTAAGATGCAGAGACCAAACCAGGCAAATCACACCAGCCAAATATTTTGGGCTTTATGTAATTCTCCACGAAAGAAAGCTAAAAGCTCTTAGCCATGTGTCTGTGCTGCTGAGGAATCTCTAGCATTTGGCTGCAGTGTTTGTATCTGCCCTATTGCTGAACATACTTAAGTACAGGTTTGAAAATTGCATTCCACTGACACTGAATTGTAAAACAGATCTGCAAAAATTGATAGAGTTAATGTATCTCCTAGTCATTATAAACTTCCTAGCAACTCACTTCAACCTAGAGTAAAACAAGTGCTTTGATAATTAACAGTTAGCCACCGGATTAATAGTTAATGTGTAATTAATACCACTGACTTCTAATAATCCACCATGAAAAACATGAGACATGAAAATGCTGTGTGATTCAGTCTGTAAGAAGAGCAAGAATGCCACCATTTTATAGGGGAGAAAAATTGAGGAGCTGAGGTTCATACCTTGTAGCAGTGCCGGAATGAGTTCACCCCTGTTTGATACTTAAAGCTCTAGTCTGTTCTGCTTGAGATGACTCAGTGAAGAATAATTAGGGATGGATGTACAGTTCTGAATAAAATCAATTTTGGTTTGAAATAAAATCGCTGTTTCAGAGTCAGAAGGGCTTTCTTTTTTTTTTTTTAGTCGGAAAGTTTAGTGAACTTTTTATTTCCCTTCACAAGGCATCCTTCTTACACAAATATTTTGAGCCCATTTCTCTCTCTTCTCACAGGCAAGATCCCCACTGAAACCAGTAGAGTCTTCTGCAAGAAAAAGAGTTTGAATCACCCAAGCTCAAATGTGCTCCCAGCAGAGTTGGCAGAGTTAGGTCTTGAACTTAGTGACTGCCCACTAAAGCCCATCATACTTGAACAAAATCTGAAGAAACCATTTGTGAGACATTGTAAAAGAAAATGGACCCTCTGAAAGGCTGGAAAGGGCTTGTGTCTCACAGGAAAAATAAAGTTCAAATGAAACTCAGACTTGGAGCTTTAAGAGTAGCAGCAACAGCAGTTAATGAAAGATTAGCACTAATGTTTTATTCCTTCCCTCAAATCATTGTTATTGAATGAGGGAGCCCTTTCAGAGGAGAAATTACAAAGCGTTTGCCTTTAAAACACTGCTTTTAATAGAAATCACAGACCTTACTATAACATCCGAGGAACATTTTATAAGTTTCTGGGAATATTTAGAGTATACTTTGCCCTTTTAGTTTCAAGTTCTGCCAAATGTGTGCAATGCAATATCAAGCACTTATAAACCACAGTAGAACCTTCCTACACAGGCACCTGCAGGCAAGGGCACTTTGTGGGGCTTTTTCTGACCTAAGCTCCACAACTTATTCCCAGCTCTTTGTGGGATGTTAATCCTCGGTGACTGAAGCATCACAGTCAAAGAAAGCAAATTGGATGAGAATGGGAGAAGCCAAAAGAGCAAGGAACTGTAGTGCCAGCACACATTACAGCTCCTGACCTAATGGGACTTGTAATGGCAATAGTAAAGCTCGTATTTGTTAAAAAGATTTTGTCAGGAAAACTGAGGTAAAATTTATAATTCCGATTATGTTTCTGGGCAGGTGATCAACAAAATATGGCCAGAAAAATATGACTCCTTAATGGCACCTAACAAGCAGTATGTTTTTTGTTTTGTTTTGTGTTGTTCTTTCAGTTGGTACTTCATGTCTTAGTCTGTCTGTCTGTGGGTTTTTTTCAGTGATCCTTCTGTGTTTCACTTTTTTATATAGTCTATGACGATCTTCACCATAGCGATGGGTAAAAAAAAAAAAAACAGTCAGGTGGAAGATTTGGTTTGAAACTAAAACTAGCCATTAGTCAAGCCTACTTATCAATCAGTCAGACACTGATATTACACTCTAAGGAGGTAACAGGAAAGGGTTGCAGTTACATATTTCCCTACATGAAGATGAACTATCTGTAGATTCAATTGTTGTTATGATACATATTTTGCTTCATAGGTTAATAAATAAGGTTTTGTAGGTTAACAAATAAGACTTTTAATCTGTGCAGTAGGCTCAAACTGATCACCAATACAACAATGACCCAGAACATTAGCAACTGCTTTTGTTTGTTTGTTTGAAGTTGAACATTTGATAATCATGCTAACATGTGAGCCAATGCGGAAGCCAAGAAAATAACATGTTTTTGAGTCAGAAATCTAATGATGCTCAACCTGGAAAGCTCAGCCTAGCACTGCAACAAGATGTCCAGCCAGAAAAATATTTACATTAAATAAAGTTCAGAAAAATGTATGTTGGAAGCAATTGGTGGAAGGCCAGCTTTTCAGAGGTGATGATTGTCTGCATTTCCAAACTGGAAATGTAGAATTGCAGCACTTCTTGAAATGTGATTCAGAATGAGATGTAACTGCATTGCAGTTAGATAATAAGTGATGTAAGACCTGAGCAGAGCTACCTTACAAATTAAGAGCTTAGTCTGAAGCGCAGGTTTTTTGTGATCTCCTTTTCTCCTTTCATTGATCCCCATTAAAGCTGAAATTAAGGCTCAATTTCTGTCCCTTTAGGTTGAATTTGCTAAAATGTCCTTATGAATGTTCTATGAAGAAATCAAGCTAGGAACAACTGTAAAATTCTAATTACAAAGAGTAATGAAATCATTCACCCTTTATATAGTTGTCTTATATGTGGTACAAGTAAATAATCAACAAACGTGCAGTAACGTATCATTATCTGTTTCCTCCTGATGCATCCTTTGGGAGTTCTGCCATCAATCACTTAATACCGTCTTCTGCTAATCGCTATGCAGTTTTTCCATTCTTCTCCCTTGATTGACTTGACTGACCTTGATAAAAAGGTGGACCTGAAGAAGATGACAAAGACAATAAAAATGTACCCATTCAGAAAGAGAGAGTAAGATTGATAAAACTGAAAGGAGAAGCAACTGAGATCTTTCAGAGCAGTAACCCATTCTTAGAGTAACAGGACAAGGTCACCAGGGTATTGCAAAATTTGATCTCATTATATGAAATGATATACTGATCAAAATCTCAGGCCATTATGCAGCCATCTCTTGGATTTTATTTTAAAATTCATCAGCATCAACTACTGCAAAACCAGGTGCTGAAAGGCAAGTCACTGAGATGAAGCATCTCATCCACCTCTTCTGCCTGTCAGACATTGAAGTGGCAGTTGACAGTCCTGATGATCCTGCTTCCACATATGTATTCTCCCTGTCATCCTTGTCATCTTTGAACTCTGGCATGCCAGACTACTATTGATTTTTCACTTAAAAACACAGAAGACCAAAAAAAAAAAAAAATCATAGAAAGTGTTTCCTGCTAAATTTTCTTGTATTATATTTTAGGCCTTGATATCAGGATATGAATGAGCAAGATCATATGTTGCAACATACTGTCCATGAGTAAATTTAAACTGTAATTCCTAAGCACACATCCCACCCACTACCCTTAAATTAATTCTTATAGGAAAAGCTGTCTTGCAATCTGTCAAATCACTGTCACACTTCTCAGGAATGCTTACCCAGTGGGTAGTAGGATATGTTTATATCAGGAAATCCCCCTTGGCATATCTAATGCAACAGAAAAAAATGTGTCTTAGTATAATTCTGTTATTTATAGCTATGTAAATGAAAGCCAATGAGGTTTAGATAATTTGTAAGCTGCTAATCAAGGAAAAAGACTCCATGCACAAAGCCCACAAGCTAAAAAGTTTGTTCAAGTTAATGGAAGACTTTGTATAGCTCATAAGGCCTCTGTTTAAAATATCCATGAAGATACTTAGACAATACTGATTGCAGTGGTATTTTAAGCTCTGACTTAGCAAAGACTTAAGCACGCACTTAACTTTGTTTAAATCAGTAGTTCTACTGAACTCGGCAGGGCTAAATTACATAATTTTAAGTCTTTGAAGCCTAAAGGTCTTAGCGTGTAACTGAAATTCAGGGAAGTGACAATGCCACAAGTCACATGAAATCTCTCTGCCTGAGTCCTGGGCTCCCTGAGCCTCCCACACCTCTGGAGTCGTGGAGCACTGCTATCATCACAGCAGTTGCTACCCAAGGCTCTCCTTTTGCAACATGTTGCCTGCTTAATACAGAGAATAAAAAGAAAGAGATTCCATCAGACCAGATTTCCCACAATGAGTTAACAAGAGACTGGCACTGGACTATTCACTGCGTTGTAGACACTGAAAGAGTGACAGGAGTTTCTAAATAAGACAGCCTTCAGCATTCATTGTTAATAGGCATATCAGGGTTTTCAGTAAATATTTATGTAGCGGCCTCCAGGATTAGAAATCAACACTGACGCTTCTCTTTAAAGATTGAAAACCTCAGTTGAAGCAAAGTGAAAGATTTTGCTATACCGTTGTCTCTCCCCTGGACTGTTAGCATTTAGTGGTGTGCATGCTGACAGAGAGGGTATTGATTTTTTTTACTTCAAACATTTCTTCATAGAAGAGAAGCAACAAAAAGGAGTAGAAAAGAAATAATAGTGATTCTTGTTTTCTTCAGCAGCACTTCGATCTTACAAGTTGAAGCAGTAAAAGAAAGGAATAGCCTATTCCATTCCAGTCTGTCCTGCTAGAGAATCCACATTTCTACATCCTTGTTATTACCTCTCTGTCTTGAAACCACGGTGTGTGTGCCTACTGACAGCACAGCTTTAAGCTTCTGATATCCATTCATGGGTCCCTGAGATCTTTCCAAACTCCTGTTGCACTATGACACACAATATCATGCAAGGAGAGAAAAGTCTATGTGGAAATGTCTATTTCAAGTAGCCTAAAACACTGCAGGAAGGACCACAGAAAAGCCAGCCTTGGATCCAGTAGAGAATTTTAGTTTGTCCTAAAAGAGTATTTACAATTACATGTTTTTTTTTTTTCCCCTATATGTTATTGTCTGACAATAATTCCATTGTTTGCATTCAGTCAGTGTCTTCTCTGTGAAGAATGTCTTGGCCATTGACATTTGTTTTATATTTTTCTTCATTTATTTTTAAACCAAAACAGCTTGACCCAAAGCCACTGAAGTGAATTGAAGTCTACCACCGAGTTCAGTGGCCTTCAGAGCAACCCATAAGGATCCTCGATCATCAGCTGATAGAAATTCGGCTAAAATGAATGGCCACATCTATGCTGTGTTGAAAGAGAACCCTCTCAAATGCCTGTGAGCCTGCTTTGATTCCTTTCCTGCCTTCCTGTATTGATTTTCCCCTTGGCTGGCCTGGAAATACATGGTCCTGTAGATGCTGGCAGTGGTGCTCTGGTTGTACCTCAAGCCATGTCTGGTCGCTCACCCTGTAGTGGATAAATCCCCTGGAGCAGTCGTGGGGCCATCCTTTGCAGGCAGTATAGGCGTAGTTAATATGAGCGCATCACTTCAAATAACTTGGTCACCTAGATCCGTGTGACTACAGGCTAGACTGCAAATTGAATATAATAACTCTGTCTGCGTGACACGTGCTAATGAACCAGGAATTTCCCAAACACTGACAAAGTAAGCATTAGGAATTAATCTCCTGTGTGGGCTGTTTATGTTATAACAATCCCAAACTGGTTTCTATGCTTTCAGCCGTAGCCACTGTCAAGACAGGAGCACAACTGAGTATATCCAGCCACTTGGTTTCTGATGGAAATTCTTCTCTTGCTGATGTTCTGGAGATTTGTTTCTCAAACATCTTTTCAAAATGTTTTGGTTTGTTAAAAGTTGTGAACTATGCATTTTTTCTTGAGTCACCTAACAAGCACTGGCTTTTAGACAATTATCTTGCAACAGCAGCATCTCAAGGCCCTAGCAATACCAGCACTTTGAAATGGATAGGTAGTATTCGTGTGCAGCTTTTACCCCAACCTAATCTGGTGAATTTACATGAGGACTGCATGCCATACAAGAAAGTAAAATGCAAAGTACGGAAACTCCTATTTCATGGTCTGGTTTGCCATTCAAAATATTAGCCTCTTCTGCAGAGTACAGGTGCCAGAAGGCTGGCAGGTAAGTACCACATGAGGATCTGGCCTTCGGTGCACTGGATTATCCGGTGCTTCTCGGCCATTTTATCAGGGTACAGCCTTTCTGGCCAGCACAGATGAACTACATTAAATGTTTTATGATTTTCTCGACCAAAAAAAGCCACAGGGGTTACAGTGAAAACAAATAAAAGGGAACAACAAGATACAGATAAGAGAGTTCTGCATATTCCTGGATATGGATGGAGTGTTTTTAGCATTATATCATCCCTTTCCTCCATGTGATAAAAACTAAGGTGGAACCAGAGCTTTCTTTTACAGTCCCTTCCTTTAAAGTATGACATGTCAACTGCAAAAAGAGGAGAAAAATGTTAATTAGGAAAGCTTAATCAATAGCTCTCCAAAATAAGTTGGTGAGACTTCTTTTTTTTCCTCTGTACATAGGCACAGAGTAAACAGGTTAATCAGTTTAAGATTCTTGTATAAGGTCACAGTGCTCGGTATGATTTACTGGAGATGAAATTTGGCAGGCAATATGTTCATAATATGATCTAATCATGTTTGGTAGTGTGGGGAGGGAAATAAAGAAATTGGCTGAGAGGACTGCTTAAAAATTGGCAACCCTGCAAATACTGTGACTTCTCTATGGAAATCTCATCAGAATGATGAGCCAGCCAGCTTTTCAGAGCCTGTCCAGAATTTTTCCTTTCAAAATATTTGTGCATGAGTGATAATGGATACCTCCTATTACTGGATGGCTCTTGCAGTGCACTTCAGGACTGACCTGAAGTATCCCCTGCTATTTCAGTGTTGGACTCCAAACTGCTCTGCCAAAAAGCCACGCTCCTCAATCTCTCTTTTTCTCTCAGGTCTAGGGTTCATCAATTCGTTGGAATAGTGTCACATAAATGCAGTCAGGCCACATGAGATTGCATAGCGTCCTGCCCCCAGAAATGACCAGGACCATATATTTCAATAGATACAGACAATAAAATCATTTGGATAATCTGCTCTAGCCCACAGTCCCATCCTGTTCTCCACTGATAAAGATTAATTCAAGCTCTAAAGTGTTTATGGTTTACCAATTGCAATCCTGACCTCTGGCTACCTCCCGGTGTGTCCAGTAACCCTTTTAAGTTTGCTAAGATTATGTTCCCAGGGGTATGCTGCGGAAAAGATCCATTATGTCCATCAGAAAAGAACATTTGTTCCTTCTCTTTCTTCCTTTCTCTCAGACAGTTTTGACCTACACACTTTGTTTCTCAGACATAACAGCTCAAATTTCTTTCTCTCCTTCCATAAGGCACCTCAGAAAGGGCTGCGGGGAAGTCTCGGCCACCAGCTCCTCTCTATTCACTGCTTTACGCTCCTGGAAATTCACTTGATTTCTGCCCTGCAGTGGCATTGCTATTCCAAGCCCAGAGCTCCTCAGAGCTCACATGTGGCTACCACTGCCCCCATCTGCTGCAGCCTCAGATGTTCCTGCTGAACTTCTGTCTCCACCTGTGCAATTCCCCATTATTTCCATGGTGGACCTCACTGTCAAGCAGTGTGAGCAATGATGCCACAGGCCATTGCCAAATTTTACCATAGGGCTCACGATTTCTTTCCTCTCTTCATGCACTTTTCCCCCATATGCTCAAATACTCATTTGAGGTCCCATTGCACAATCACTAGAAGGTGTCTGAAATTTTTGCACCAAAATAATTGGTCAGGTTAAAAATGAAAAATTGTAGCACCACAGTCACTAAAGAATGATTCATCATTCTGTAAAGTTTTGGCAACATGACAAAGGGCAAATGTTCAGGAAAAGAGAATATTTTCCCAGTGTTCGTAAAATGTTCAACAAAATAAATACAAACTCCCTGGAGATCACTGGCAATAAACATTTAATTTCAGCCTCCACAGAAATGCATCATTGTTTCTATTATTTTTTGTAGTTCCCCGGGATAAGAAATCTGTCTATGGAAGATTAATTTCTAGATAGTGGGTTTCTCATGAAAGGCATTTACCTTTTCTGTAGTCTCTTTGGACTCTTTGGAAACCAACACAGGGCCGTTCTGATCATTAATTGCCATTAATTGCTTGTTGAGGGGCGCAGCCTTGGGCACGCACTGCTAGAGGGATTCTTTTAGCCTTGCAAACTGCCGTTGATTTACCCATCTGACCTGCTGTGTAAAATAACTACTAATTTATGAAAATACAACTAAATAGGTAGTGGGGCAGTGTAACAATGAGCTCCGTAACACATTCTGCAAGGACCTTTGCTTGAGGCAGGAACCCCGGGTTGGAGCAGCTGTCTCTGTCTCAGGCAGGAGCCCTGGTTCCCAGAACTGCTCCACCATGGAAAGTGGGCCCGGTGGTGGGTCAGCAGGCGCCAGCCAGAAACATAAAGTGTTGGTCATTAAACCTGACAGATAGCTTGGCTGAGGGAAATGCTGTTGGAGGATGGCGTAGCTGCAAGTGTTCGTCAGCTCCTCCAGCTCCTTCACGAGAGGGAGAAGGGAAGTGGAAGATCCCTAACATCAAAGCAAAAGGTTATGGTCTGTAAAACTGAGGAATTCACAAAGGGCAGGAAATCCTAGGAGGTGAGAGGATCAAAGAAACATGTTTTCACAGCAGAAGGGATTTTCTTAGTGTGGGGGAATAGCCAAAGTCAAAACAAATTGTTCTGTAGCGGGGAAGAAAAGAGTGAGTGAAAGGAACACTGTGCCTGAAGAACAACATCGCTCTCACTAGCTGTTCGAGTCAAATACCTCTCAGAGAAAACTAAGATACAGGTATTCTTACAGGCATGTTTGACACTTTGTCCACTACTTTCTTGTACTTTTGCTTTTATTTAAGTTATTGTATTCTGCAAGATTTTACACCCTGGGAGTTTACTTTCCCTGCCATGGGAATTGACACGCAGGAGGAGAGGGCACTGTATGGGGAGCTCTGCAGACAAAGAGCCCTCCAAGAGGTGCTTGCCTTCATGTGGCATGATGTTTCCATCTCAGTGGGTCCTTAAATGCCTCCTTGAACATGGATGGACTGAAATAAGTTCATCAGTCACGGCTGCAGTATCCCCAGGGGGAGAATTGTCATACCAAGACCAAGTTTAAATTGATCTATCAAACGTGAGGCTTGCCAAAGCTCCAGAAGTGTAATTACCTTATATTTCTGATAGAAGGGATTAGCAGCTGTTTTGCCTTAACCTTTGCTTTTTTCCATCCCAACTAACTCAGCCTCTTTAAACAATTTGTTCTTGTGTAATATAGGGAAAAGTCATGATTAAAATCACATGGCTAATAATTCAGCACAGTTCGTAGGAGGAGGAAAATTATTGATTAGGCCAAGTGATATAGCTGGAAAAAACAGCCAAGCTTTCAAGCACACAAGCGTGAGTGAGCCCAGAAGGCTGTCAGTTTTTCCCAGCCATATCATTTAGTATAACAAGAGCGATTTCCTCTCTCTGGGAGCTGGCCTGGGTGGATCCGCCTGGGGCACAGTCTGGAGAATGCACCGGGAGAAAGGGAGCCCACCGATTGTCCCTAGCACCCCACTTCATACATTGGCACAGACTTGGGGGAAAAGTGCCGTGTTATTATCCAGTTACCTTGCAATCGCTCTTAATTCAAGCCAGTGTAGGATCAGCTAGAAATAAAATATTTATTCATGAGGTCCAAAACAGACTGTGCCATCAAAATGTTTATAAAAGGTAAAGTTAAAGCAACAGAAGGAAAAAAACCTGCTTGAGATGCAGTAGGGAAGCGCTCCCTCTTTTGCTGCCCCTCCCTTTCTCTCTGCCCTTCTCCTGGTGGTTGAGGGCAGCCTTTCCCCATGCTCACTGAGCAGGGACGGCCTCATTAAGTGTCCTTCTGTGTCCTCCCCTGCCATACGTGCCTAACTCAGTGCTCCTGACCTCACACTGAACCCCATCCTTCACAGCAATCTGTACCTTAAGGAGTGTGCTTGATACCAGCATCTCTGTGGGATAACTGTGTACAGCTCCTCACCGGATATTTGCCTGAAAGCAGACATGAGGGTAATTAAAATCTGTATGACAGTAGCTAATTTAGGGTTGTTGGCTGCTAGGATCTTTCTTCCAAACATACTCAGAGAAGTTTCTTGCCCTCGTGCCATTTAAGAATTAATGAATGCTTGCTCACAGCTCCAAGCGAGGACTTGAAGAGCCTGCATCATTTTTCACTTGAGGGGCTGAAACAGATGGGCTGACAGAGGGATTAAGCTAAGGAGTGTGTTTGTATTCAGGGCCCAAAATGAGATGCCCAGGCTGTTGGGGCTTTTGTTTCTGTTTTAAATCCCATTCTTTCTTATAACACTATCAGAGCAAACTCCCATTGGCCTCCATTACCGCTGTCAGTGCCCACCTTCCTATGGTCAAATCTTGGGGTGGCAAGTGGGGCACCTCAATAAGCCAAATGCAGATAGCTGAAAGCTTGCTTGAAGGAGCCCAGGCGAGGTGTTTGGGTGTTCGGTGACTCTCTGTTAACAGAATCGTGGATAAAAGCCGCAGGATCCTGCTTCCTTGAGGAGGAGACACCCACCTTTTCTTGAATTCCCCAGTTTAGTTCTCAACATTACTACTAATTCCTGCAGGATATACGGCATAGGTCTGAGTACTTCCCACGTAGGTAAAACACTATAAGGCAGCATCTGGCAAAAGCTTTCCCCTTGTGTCACTGTGTACGAGACAGGCAAAGCAGACAGCAGAAATGGTTGTTGTGATGCTGAGCCTTTCCTTGGGACTGTCAGTGCTCCCAGAAGGCCCCGCTGCCCGAGCAATTGCTCTGTTTTGGTTTTATTTTGTTCCTTTAAACATTCTGGGATGCTTCGAGCCCGCGGTCGGTCACACGGCCGGCTTCTCAGGGCTGAGGGGGAGACGAGCTGGGCTGCTTGCCACTTGGTGACTCTCCAGCCAGAAACTCCTGCCTTGGCTGCAGCTCTTCTGTGACATTTCCTGAGCTGCAAGGAGAGGCAGAAAGGTGAAATGGCAAACGGAAGTGCAAGAGGAGTCTGTGCTACTCTTGTTCCTGTCTGAGATGGAAAAAAAAGGCCTGAAAAGTGTTACTTCTTCTCCTGCTCAAACAGGCTCCCTTCTCTCCTTATGCTTTAGCCTTTGAAGCATCAGAAAAGTCAAGACTCATCTCCACTGCTTTTTCATGTGAAACTGTATGGATATCTCTGATATCGGCTGCACAGAGCAGGCTGAGCTGAATCTTTAGAAAACTGGTGTTTTTGTCTACGGCTGTCTATAGGGAGGCTGCATTAAAAATGTACTAACAAACCCCAGCATTTTAAAAAGCCTAGATAAAATTTACTTCTCTCAGTTAATCGTGCTGTACCTTTATCAGAGATATCATAATCCTATTAGCTCTCAAGCTGTGCATGCAGTCTATCAGGAAAAACAGTAGAGACAAGATCTGAAATTTTTGTGTACAAAATATCTGCTGAAAAATTCGCTTAGAATATCTGTAAAGTGAAAATTCATGCAGGACTGCTAGGGAAGGAAAAAAAAAATAAAAAGACACGGGCCCGTTTGGTCCTCTCCTGAGATCATCTCCAGAAGCCAGGAAAAGAGCTGTGTTTTGCTCCAGTAAGCTCAGCTCAGCTCTTACCACGGTGCCATGGCCCAGGCTGTCCTGGGAGCTGATGGCCTCTGGCTTTAAGCCCCTGTGCCGATGGCAGCCCCCTCGCTGCAGTGCAAGAGCTTGTGGATTTCCCTGCTCCGGGCCTGTAGGCTGACATACAGCAAAAAAAAAAAAAAAAAAAAAAGGCTTTCAGTCTTCAAAAGACATTCCTCTGAAGGATAAAGACTCTGATCCCACTGACTGCTATTTCAACATGTTGTGTTGTGTTTCTCTGTGCAACAAGTTGTCTCGGGGTTGTCTCAGGAGATAGCGTCAGAGATTTCCACCTGGAGCAGCGCCCTGACACCGCCTGATGCAGACTGTCGAGCTGTGTGTGTGTGACACAGGCAGGCGAGTAAAGCCCTGGCACTGGGGTGTCCTGATGAGCTGGCATCAGCCGAGAGCCCTCGCCCTGAGCAGGGCTGTGAGAAATGCTCTCAGCTGAAACACAAAATCGCACGGAATGAATGTTACGCTGCAACCAGGCGGCTTGGTCAGAAAGGATCCCTTTGGCTGGAATGTACCTGGCCACGGTTCTGAGGAAACTTGGATGAAGTTGTGAAAACCATAAACTGCTTTTTTTTTTTTTTTTTTCATTTACTTGGAAATTGCTGAAACTCGGGGAACACAAATCAACTGAGACAGAAGCAAAAGAAAAAGGTTGTCATTCTTCTCACTTGCCATTGTGCCCACTTCTTCCTGATGCCTTGCCAGGACACACGTCGAGATGCTGAGCAAGTCCTTGAAGGAAGGAACACAACTCCCTTTCTTTCTGCACAATGAAAGCTGGTATATTGCTGCGTGACACCAGACAGTTATTCATCAAGGGTGTTCTTTGCACAAGTGAGAGACTTTGTCCAAGAGGATGATGGCTGCGATGCTGATAAAGCTAATAATCTGCAGCTTCTATGTGATGCTTTTCCTCCTCGCCTGCCAAAGGACTTCACAAAGGATGGCATTCTTATCCTGTCATTATAGATGAAGGGAACTAATGCAACAAAGAATGAAGAAACCAGTCCAAGATAAGTCAAGGTAAATTGAGGGGAGAGAAATAACCACTGTTCTGGTCCTGTCTCCTGCAATCAGCCCACCCACGACGGTTTGAAGGTGAGAGTTGCTTCCTCAGCCCAGTCTTCAGAGGGAGGAATTCACAGCCATTAAATTTCTTCTTCTCCCTCCCTGCTGCCACTAATCCTCATCCCTTCTCCTAATCCTTCTCCTACCACTAATCCTCATCCCGACTCCTCTGCCTGGGATGGGCTCACAGCAAGGGCTGCAGCGTAAGGGCCAGGACAGAGGGGAAAGGCAAATTGTCAGGAGGGGAAAATTGGCCAGTCCGGGGAAGGGATGCTCAGAGCAGCTGAATGAGAAAAAGAGACGGAGTCACTTGCCCGAGGTTCAGATGTCATTCCCATCGGGTGCTGAGGAGCGGATCTTATGATGTCATTTTCTTAAATTAAAAAAACAGTTCTACACAAGTCGGGGATTGCTCTGTTTTTACAAGATCTGTCTGTTTCACGGCGACTTCCAAAGTGTTACACATAGCTCACGAGGAAGCAGCAGTTCCAGGGCCCGGAAGCCCAGGCGCTGAGCTTCACGAGGGAACATCCTCTCGGTACATTTCCCAACAGGCTGACCCCAGGGCTTCGTGGAAGTACCCTTGCCAGGCCTCAGCTTGTGCTGAAGCCTCGTCACGACAGATAATGAGAGGCCATGCCCAAATGGGTTACGGTCTCTCTAACGCAGACCCTTCAGAGCTCAGAGGTGTGGGGAAAGGGGGTGACACGTGAAAGATCTCAAAGGAAGTTTGAGGCAGAGGGGCACACATGTTAAATTCAGATCTGCTGAGCTGCAGCCGGTGTCCTGCCTTCAGCAGCCCCTGCCTTCAGCTGAGTGCTTTCAGACCACGTTACCTATCTCTCCTCTCCAGATGTTTGCTGGAAACTGCTGTGCCATGGTGGCTAGAGGTTGAGATCCACAGAGGGAATAAAAGCCACAAAAAAAGCCTCCTCTGGGCCGCTCTGGAAGGAAGTCAGAAGGTTTACATATGGAAATTATCTGTTTGCCAGGGACTCAGGGGTTGAAGGGAGACCTGTGAAGTGTTGGCGCCCGGGCCAGCGTAAACTGGGCCAAGACCCAGCGTATCCTGAACACATACATCATTTTCAACAGGGAGCTATCAAGCAGCACAGAGCCAGTCAGATATCACCGGAGAAAAATCTCTGCTCTTCGGGGACGGGAGGAATCTCTCCGTGACTCAAGAGCGGACGGCTTGGCAGCGGCGGCTCGGCCAACTCCTGTCAGTGGATTAACAAATTACGCAGATATGCTCTCCGCTTTGTATTTACAGCACATGATTGGAAAGAAGAAGGCGCAGTCGGAAGGGATAATGCGAGAAGAGCTCAGTTTCCACATGTAGTGTCAGCTGGACGGCCAGAAGGGAGTCTGATGAAAGCCAGCAGCCTGCAGCAGGATGCTGCCTGTCTGTCTACCTCAAGCGCCTATACCCCGGTGTTTAAGGGCATACGATCCCATCTCCTCATCCCAGATAAGACACAGCATTACAAGCTACTGATATTTCCCTCTAATTCCCAATGCTTAAGCTAATGCTGAGCCTGTGTCTTTAAGCCCTGTTTGTTGCTCCTCTCGTTGCCATAGCATTTAGTGTTTCCATGTTGGAGATTTCCTTTTTTTTTTTTTTTCCAGACATTACCCCATCAGCACAGCTCCAGACCTGGGATTCCAGCCACTTTTTGGCTAAGAGGAAACTAATTCTTGTTGCTATAAAAGTATCAGGCCATGTAAATGCCTGTGGCTCGGATCTAGGTCCCTGTGTCTAGGAATAGCAGCACAGCTCTGGGGGAGTGGGAGAGGAGAGGAGGGAGCAAGCAGACCTCTGCGCGTCTCATCTCCTTCCTCCGAGTCAACCTGTCCTCCCCAGGCCAGGAAGAGGAATGGGCCTTCCCAATCTTCCAGCACAGTAGCAAATCCTGATTTTTTTTGGCATGAAGGACACTTGCCTCTGGGTTGCACCTGCCTGAGAGGGCCGAGGCCACCAGCCCCACCAGCAGTGCTGACCCACTGTGAGGTCCTGGGCTGAGCTGCAGCTGAGAGAAGATATCCTGTGCTTGAGTGCAGTGACTCTGAGACAAAAGAATAAAACTGAGTGAAGTCTGCTCCTTGCACTCAGACATTAACGCTGCCCTGAAATCACCACGCTGGCCAGAGCTTCTGCTCGCCTATCCGGAACACAGAAGTAATGAATGGATATTTAATTGCCGTAGTAAAGTGTCTGCTGATACAGGGATGGAAAATATGAGCTAAGCACAAAGTACCACTAATATTAAGCTATTTCTTACAGCATTGTTAGCACTGCTTCGTGCAAATCATTGCTATTGACTCACCCTGGCACACACATTATTTATGCTGCGCAAAGTGTCAATCTGTCACATTGCAGCACAGATTGGAAGAATAAGATAAAATGCTCTGGGGAATACGGCGTGAAGCTTTAACTGGCTCCGAGTAACAGCTACCGCTAATTATTAACATTATGTGTTCTATTAAATTACATTCCAATAATAAAGCATTTCAGCTACTGTATTATGTCATTGTAGTCCATCAGATGCAGCCGTGCATACCAGTAACGGATCAGGAAATTACATAAGAAATGCAAATAATTTAAAAAGTGGGGGGAAATCAAGTTTGAAGCAATACTGTGACATAAAACAGAACACTTTCTACAGTGCTTTTTTTATAACATCCTATTTTGTGTGAAATTCTGAACACTTTTTTCATTCCAGTTCTGTTTGTGAGCCTCGTGGACCTCAAGGAGAAACAAATCCAAGGGCTTTTCATGAGACTCAAATGGGAAGCGTGGTGCCAAATTCGAATGCTTTTCCTGGTTCCTACCCACTTGTGTTTTCTTGCGGTTTTGGATGAATACTTCCTGTCTTATACTCGTGGGCCATGTTGCTGCACAGGCAAAACCCTTGAAAGAAAGGAATTTCAATAAAGAGCTTGTCGGCCCTACTACCATGATTTATTTTTATTACCACTAGTGCTAGAATCCTTTTTTTTTTTTTTTTTTCTTTTTTCTTTCTTTTTCTTTTCACTTTGCACATGAAAGGAAAAAATGTTTCTGGCAAAGGGGAAACTGATAAAATCCTCAGGGTGAAGGTCTCATATCTGAACTTTCCTGAAAGCCCAGGAGAAAAGAGGGCTGATGGCAGCAAGATTGAGGGAGCTGAATAAATCATGGCAAGGGAGGCAGAAAAGGTTGATGAGCCGTACTGTTCCCAGCGAGCCAGCATCCCCAGGCCCCGCTGCCAGGGCTCTGTGTGACCGTGCAGAAACTCGCTGCAGCAGCAGCAAAGAGCCACAGCTCTGAAAAAGCCCAGCCAAGTGCCCTGGCTTCCCCATGGAAACTCTTCAACAGTGGCTGATAAGTCCTGACGCAGCCCAAAGCAGGGGAAGGGTTACAGGTGCATGTGTAGGGCAGCCATACAAAAGACCGACACAGTCCCTGACCTTCCCGACAGATTCCCAGCTGGGATTTTTATTACCTGAATGGCCCACGGCATTGCATCTCTCCAGCTTTGCCAGGATCTGTAATGAAGCCTGCTCAGCTGGCCAACACGGAGTGCATCAAGTAACTAGAGGAGAGTGAGCACTTAGCAAGGAGATCTGGATCTCATCCTGCCCCAGGCTCCCCGGCAGCTAGTGAACCTGCCCATTTCCAGGCAAGTCAAATTAGAGCCCGTGGTAAATACCATGGGGATATAAGAGTATTTGGAAAATCAAGATGCGTGTTCAAGCAGTGCCGTCTGGCTCTGCGCAGCAGAACTGTGGTTGTGAAAATCAAATCACAACTTGGGAAAAACTTAAGCCGCATGCAAAATCCTAGGGTGGATTTTAAAGGATCCTAAAGAGGGTCCTAAATAAGGATCCATGATGCATAATTTCGCAAAGATTAGAGACATACAACCACGTGTGGAAGATGCATGTGGGAGATCCCTGCCTCACATTTCCTCTTGGTGCAGGGCTCTGCTGCTGCCCCGCAGGTGATGTGGGGTGGGGGCAATGCAGGGTGGGGGCAATGCAGGGTGCCCTTCTCTTCCCTGAGCTCCCTTCTGTCAGCCCCAGGGTGCGGAGGGTTTCTGTTCCTGCCCCCTCGCCAGCCCACCTCACTGCCCAGCTAATTGCCCCCTCACCTGCAGTGCTAATGGCCAAGCCAAATTCAATGTTCTGGTTTTCACCAACAGAAACATCTCGGACATTTAATAGCAAAATCCTGCCACGGCTGCCTGAAGGGAAGCGCTGCAAGCAGCCAGCTCTCCTGGAGCAGGGATTGATTTCATCTGCTGTTGTTTTATTTTAAAGTCGCAGACCCTGGGTGATGTCATGCTTTTGCCAATTACACCCCTGTCAGCACGGCCGGCCCGGTCCAAGAAGAGGGGGTGTGAGGGGCTCTGAGCTCCAGGAAATGTCCCAGCTGGCTCCCGGCTCCCCGTGGCTTCTGGACGCAGCGCGTGTGTGCACGGGAGGCAGTCGCTGTCCCGTGTCAGAGCTGACATCCCGACCTGCAGAGCTCCCACCACGGGGTCCGGCTTTGATTGCGAGATTTGGACTTCCCCACACACTGCACACACGACCCTGCAGCCCCTGCTCTGCCCTGATGTTTCTGGGGCTCCTTTTAACTCAATGCCACGTGCATGAAAAGTTTCATCTGTCTTTGCACCCTTGACCTGATTTCATCTGGGGAGGTAAGAAGGCTGACATGGGCTAGTCGTGAGGGAGCTGAGCTCTTTGCTTCTATGCTGGCACCGTGACCATCGAGCTCTACTAAAAACAATAGATCTTGGAACAGCTTGGATTTAACTGGTGATTCCTGGCTGTACGTTGATGACATTTTAACCACTTCCATCCACTCCAGAGCATTTGACCCGGAGTAGAAACTCTTTGACTCAACCTTGACATTTGAACATAATCAAGCCGCTAGGATGGGTGTTGCACATTAAATATTATTTTGCTTCCTGAGCAGAATTCACAAGACAGCCCATCTGAGCCTGTCTCCGCACAGCCTGAACATCACCCTCCCACCTAGCGAGTATCGCACCTTCCTTGGCTTTGGCAGCAGGAGACAGGAAGATCCCAAAGACCTCATGGGGTCTCCTGAGGACCTGGAGTGCTGCAGCTCCTGGAAAGAGGATGGTGCTACAGGGGGCTTGGTCTGCTGGCTGCTCTCTGCTCAGCCCTAGGACAGCCTGAGTCCAGGAAGGGTCTGCTCACACCCACTGCAAAGCTTGAAAAAATGAGCAGGTGTTATTTTCTCCATGATGCTTTTGCTCATTGGTGCTGACTCCTATTATCTCCTTGCTCTGTTTTTTTTTTTTTGTTTTGTTTTTTTGTGACTCAGTGGAAAGTCAGCTCCCGCGATGGCTAACAAAGAGCAGGAGGAAGAGAGAGCTGACTTCAGTAACTCATGACCGTGTTTGTTTTTCTCTTCTTTGGGGGATTTGTTTCATGACTCTCGCTAAAGTGTTTACAGAAAGTTTGACAGCTAGGCAGAAAGTCGTTTGCAAGGAAACTGGGATAAATCAAAACAAAAGCATTGGTCGGTTTCCCAGAGGAAGAAGAGCTCTCTGTAAGGTCCGTGCTGACCTTCCTCTCCACCCACAGGTTGGGGGAGCTCAAATGCGACAGGAGGGAGCAGAGCGGGGATGAGGGCTGAATGAACCACGGCTGGATGGAGGATGGAGGAATTGGGGAAGCTCATGTATTCCCCAGACCCTTCTGCTTTTTTCCTTTCTTTAATTTGGTGTCAGTGAGAAGGCTACACAAATCAGGAGTTAACTGCGATGTCAGGGAATAGTGACAACAGAAATAACACAGCTCTGCTGTGCTGACTTCCTCAAGAGCCCCCCAGCTGCTCCCAGCTGTCCAGAAGAACCCAGAGGCTGCTTTAGATGTCACTAGATAAGTTATGGTTGCAGCACCCCATTCTGCAAGGGCAGAAACTGCGGCACGGGCACGCTGCGTGGCTCCCCTCATGTGGCAGGGAAACGCAGCAGGGCCAGCCATAGAAACCAGCCCTGGCACCACCTGTCTGGCAAACTGCTGGGTGCAAGAAAGGCTGGGTAAGAGACTTGCTCCCGTGCTTTTTTGTTTCATTGCTCCTGACGAAAGCCACGTGTTGTGCCGCATGTGGTAGGTGCTTCGTCCACTGCTCGCACCTCAGCCTGCGCCAGCCTGAGGCTCCTGGAGGAGCTGAGACACATTTGGATGTAAAAAAGTGTTATGGCATTTTTAATAAAGCCTATTGAATAAAAAATGGCGCTTAGATATTGGGTAGAGTTGGCTCCTGCCTGCAGTCCTTAACCTCTGAAGGGTACTTGCCCACTGCCATTTAAATCCCACGCAGCAGCTCTCTTCCGTCCTTCTCTTTATTCAGTCCTTAAGAGAATGCTAGTTAAATACCAGATAAGTAAATACGTAATCAATGAGACATTTATTGAATGTTAATGTCGTGTTTAATAAGGCTTAGAAATTTAAATGGGTCACATTAAGATGTAGAGTGCACAGCAGGGAAACTTCTCAATGTCACCAGCCCCGGTCACAGAGGAATCTTGAGCTGGGGCCTTCGAAACGGGGACAGCTTCGAGGCTCAGGTGTGGGGGGCTTCTTTTTCCTGCCTCTCAGCCCCCAGCAGGAGGGCTCCATACAGAGATGTCACCACTGCAGGATTGACCACGCAGAGATCCCTGCGGCTGTGAGACCCAAGGTGATAAATGCAGTGAGCCTCAATTTAGGGTGGCCACAGCAGACCCTGTTTATTTTCTGCAGCGAAGACTGAGAGCGCCGGTCAATAACTTAACAGCTGGAATGCGTAGAAAAGTATTACAATAGGAATCGCAGCCGCAGGCAAGGCTGCCAGCGGAGACGTCTGCAAGGTGGAAATCCCATCACCCGAGTCACTCGAAACTGGACAAAAAATGCTGGAGAAAGCGGGGCAGGAAGGGCCCCCACAGGGAGGAGAGGAGCGCACCAGCACCAGAGATGGGCCCATACCTGGGGAGACAGGTACACCACTCCCTGCTGCCCACCACCCGGCCTCGCATGGGGACAGAGGGTCCCTGCTTGGAGGGGAAAGGCCGGGGAAATTAAAGCAAAGGTCCAGGGAATCCATACATTGCTTTCTTCTGTGCCTTCCCCTGTGCTCCTGGCAGCCAGAGGGGCTCCTCTGTCCTTGGAGGGGCTCCTGCTGCCCCTGAAGACAGCGCAGTGAGAGAGGTTATCAGGGGCCTGGAAAACAGCTCACTATTTAAGCCAGCCCTGTTCCCTGCACTGCTTCGAGAGAGCCGCACCGCTGGCCTTATGCTGGTGCAGCTGGGGTTGTTACCTCATGGCTAATCAGAGCTCTTTCACCGGCCCTGCAAAAGCTGCGCCTTTTTAGGACTTGCTGAAAAGTTTAAGATGTGTCCTGGGTGTAGTTTTGCATTTTTTAACATTTTATGAGCATTTTTTAACTTCCTCTAGCAATAGCAACTCTGCCTTTAGGCTGGCCCCGTTTCTCCAGGCAAGTCTGGTCCATCCCAGCCTTCAGCTGGGCCCATCCCGGGGCTGTCCAGTGCCTGCAGGGGGCATTGAGGGGAAGGGGGCACTGTTTGCAGTGAGATGACAGAGTCATCCTTAAAGGCAGTATCTATCTAAAGATGCACATTTTTAATGGGTCTGCAGGGTGGCTCAGGAGGTCTGTGGTCAGAGTGGTTGGCTCTTCTCTTCCAGAAAGACACCGGTTTGGGGTTTCCCCTCTCTCTTCTGTTACGCTACACCAGGGCAGGTGCCTGGGCTAGATGTGGCAGCAGCACTGAGCAGTTTTCTCTGCTCACGTGTTTTGGCAGCCAGGAGGAGAGAAGATTTGCTATCAGTGCATACGGCATGAAAATTGCCGGCGACAGGACCTGACCCCTCAGGATGCCCCATCAGAAAGCAGGGGCATGCACCCGATGCATTATTTATCCTCTCACACGGTGATTACCTTTCATCTCCCTGAATTGCCTCAGCAATTTCACTTGAAAGCATTCCTTGAGCCTCTTTACTTCCTGGCCTGGAAAAAATGTGCTTTGTGCAATGGATACAGACGCCCGTCCCCAGAAGGGACTGCAGGCTGCAGTCAGCTGCTCGACATGGCACGGTTTGGCTGGGCTGGACCAGCTGAGGGTGTCCCCCACACCACCAGCAGCGAGGCCATAGCCTGGCGTTGGATGCTCACGTGGAAAATCCTCCTGGCTGAGCCATCTGCCTCTGTCGGGGCTGAGCTGGTGCGAGGGTTGCTGCTGGCAGAGCGTTTGGGTCCAATTCTGTCACAAGAGCCCGCTCCTGGGCACCCTGGGGCTGAGGGCATCACCCATCACCTCTCATCTTGGCAGCTCACCTTTAGCAGGGCTGAGAACAAATCCCCTGCCTGGCTGAGCATCGGCAGGCACCTGACAAGTCTTGTGAACGCTTACAAGAGCCAGGCTCAAGAACTCAAGCACTTCCTCATTTATTGCCTTGATATTAAAGGCAGAGTCACAGATATTAAGAACAGGGAGAGGCAGGGTACCGGGGAGATAGGATCTGTGCTGTATATGGAAATTGCTCGGCTTCGTGTCCTACATGGTGCTTCAGATTGCAAGAAAAGACCTCAGGAGCCCCATCTGGCAGGGAGCTTTTCTGAGAAACCAGAAGCAGAGCCCAAGGAATAGAAAACCTTCCCAAGTCTCCCTGCTCCGGGCTGAGACACATTTGTAAAACACTTCCAGAAACTGCCCCGCACCTGAAGGGCAAGGTCCCTAACGCTCACCTCCCTGCTCCGCAATGCCTTCTCCAGCCCTGCCTCCCAAGGAAATAAGCCAACCCTGCCCTTCAGCCGCTGGGACGCCTCACCACGAGGGCTGCTTGTGCAGTGTATGCCTGTGTAGCGAGGGATGCTCGTGTAGCGTACAGCGGCACCGAGCACATAGCATCCCTGCACACCGTGTGTTTGCCAGCAGAGCTTGTTCCAGGAGTCCCACCCTTCCCCGGGAGAACCAGCGCTGCTTCCCTGGCAGCCCCTCATCCGTGCTCGAGGCTTTTTCAGCTCCAGCTCTCCCCCTGGGCAAGGGCAGCAGCAGGCCGAGCGCTGAGCCCCTCCTGTTGCTCTCCGCGCTCGGCGGCGGCTGCAGCGGGGCCCCGGGCCCTGCGGGGGGCGCTGGCGCCTCACGGGGGGCGGTCGGGGGGGCCCGGCCCGGCCCCAGCTCCGCGTCGCCGCTTTTAGGGGCGGTGCCGGGGGCGGCGCGGGGCCCCCCGCAGCCGGGGCTGGGCGCACAGGGCGCGGGGCTGCCGCCGGGCCGGCACCGGGGCTAGGACCGGGGCTGGAGCCGGGCTCGCAGCTCCGGGCTCCGCTCCCCGCCGCCATGGGGCAGCGCCGGCCCGGCCCGGCGTGAGGCGGCGGCGGGCGGCATGGAGCGGGGCGGCCGCGCGGCGCTGGGGCTGCTGGCGCTGGGCGCGCTGCTGGGGCTCTGCGCGCTGCCCCCGCCGGCGCCCGGCCCGCAGCGGGGCGAGCCCCGGCAAGGCGGGCAGAAAACTTTCCGGGCGCTGCTGGCCGTGGGCCGGGAGCAGCAGCAGGAGCAGGAGCAGCAGCAGGAGGAGCAGGAGGCGGCCGGGCGGGCGGCGCCGGTGCGGCGGGGCATCTTCTGGAGCCGGGAGCTGGAGGCGCGGGTGCCGCGGGGCTTCGCGGCCGAGGAGGCGGCGGCGTGGCCGGCGGCCGCCCGAGCCGCGCGGGTGTCGTCGCTGGAGCGCGGCGGCTGCGGGCGCAGCTCCAACCGGCTGGCCAGGCTGTCGGACGGGAGCCGGGCCTGCGTGCGCTACGGGGTGAGCCCGGAGCAGATCCAGGGCGAGGCGCTGTCCTACCACCTGGCCGGCGTGCTGGGCATGCAGCAGCGCCTGCCGCCCATGGCGCTGGCGCTGGTGGAGCCCCGCGGGCGGCAGTGGGAGCCGGTGCGGGAGGAGCTGCGCGGCTCGCTGTGGGCCGAGGGCGCGGTGGTCAGCCTGACCCGCTGGGTGGACAACCTGACGGCCGTGGTGGCCCCCGCGCCCTGGGGCAGCGAGGCGGGCGGCGGGCGGCGGCCGCGGGCGCTGTCGGCGGCGGAGCTGGGTGGGCTGCCCGCGGCGCAGCTGGTGGAGCTGGTGCAGTGGAGCGACCTGATCCTCTTCGACTACCTGACGGCCAACTTCGACCGCCTGGCCAGCAACCTCTTCAGCCTGCAGTGGGACCCGCGCGTCATGCGGCGCGCCACCAGCAACCTGCTGCGCGGGCCCGACGGCGGGCTGGTCTTCATGGACAACGAGGCCGGGTTGGTGCACGGCTACCGCCTGCTCGCCGTCTGGGACCCCTACCACGAGCCGCTGCTGCGCTCCGTCTGTGTCTTCCGCGAGGGCACGGCCAGGCGGGTGGCCGAGCTGCACCGCCGCCGCAGCGCCGCCGCCGAGCTGCGCCGCCGGTACCGCGCCCGAGAGCCCCTCTGGGCCCACCTGGGCTTCCTCTCGGAGCGCCAGGCCGAGCTGCTGCAGGCCCGCGTCGACTTCGTGCACCGCCACATCGCCCACTGCCGCGCGCAGGCCGCCGTGCTCTGACCCCCCAGGCCGGGTGCCCGAAGCCGGGTGCCGGGCTGGGGACCCCCCCTGGGGTGGTTGCTGGATGTGGCCGCCGAGAAGGAAGCGTGTAGAAAGCCCCCGTCCCGGTAGCTGTTAGTCTGTGTCGTGGGCGCTCCTGGTTCGACTGCTCGGATCCCCAGTGTGTGTTCGTGATCGTCGCCATCCTTTGATTTGACCCGTAACGTGACCGTGGGGGACGGAAGAGGCTCTCCCAGGCTGCAGACACATCGCTGTGTGCCAAGACTTGGATGTGATAGTGAAAGCGGAGAACGAAACTGTCCCATGCACTTTACTTTGACTTTTTAATTTTTTTATAAAAAAAAAAAAAAGGACCTTTTTATTTTACAAAGTCTGCCTTTTATGTACATTATAAATGTTCATAAGCCTTTCTGTAACATACTAAAGAAACTGATGTTTCGGCAAAGCGTGCCCGATGTTTCGCCTCCTTTGTCCCAACTGTGTGCCCGAGCCTGGAAAGGGAAGCGCGCACCTCCGCCGGCCCCACTGAGTGACACGGCCCGCTGCCTCCCAGCTGCTTCCTGCACCGAGCTTCAGCTAAACAGACTTGCCTGGTGGTTTTTGTTCGTGGGGTTTGGTTGCTGGTTGTATTTTTTTCCAAGCCTGAAAAGATCTGCTTTTACTAGCACCAGCTGGTTTCAGAAAACTGATGTAGGTGGTGTGGGCTTAGGGGCTGGCAGCCCCTTTGGGTGCCCCGGCTGTGTCCCAGCCTCATACCATGGCTTGCTTCAAGTGTCACTGGACTGACAGCAGGTACCCAAAGCTTCCCCGGAGCTGCCAGGTGCTTTTGGGAGGCATTTGCACTGGTTCTCCGCCCTCTGTTTCCATTTTGTCTATCTTTGCAACTGGGGCTGAGGCCAAAGTGAAGAACAGGAGAGCTCTTCAGTCTTCCTAAAAGAGGTGTGTGGGTTGTTTTTTTCTACAAAAGTTTTGTTCAAGGTACAGCAAAGCAGCACCAGCGGGTGGACAAAACAAAGCATCTGCATCTCTTGTTGCGTTTTCCTTATGTGCCGGAATCCACAGAAGAGGCAATTGTTTGGCTCAAAACACAGCCGGAATCGGGACAAAGGACAAGCTAATCCTCTTTGCGCCCCAGATGCCAGTGCCCATCCCTCTGTAACGCAGCAGCAGCGTAACCCCTGGTGCTGAGGCAGCAGCACGCCGCGGGGATGTGAGGTGGTGGCTGCTGCCTTCCCGCGGCGAGCACCGGCCTCCCCGGACCTCAGCGAGAGCAGCGCCTTCATCTGTGCTGGTGGGGGTCCTCGGGCTGTTAATATTCATTTATTTAGATTAAACTTCACACCAAGACGAGTTTCTTTGGCTGTTGCCGTGTTTTCCTTTGGTGTGCGTGTTGTGGGTTGGTTGGTTTGCTTGTTCAAGTAGGACAAGGGTTTTACAAACAGCTTTAACTTACCCGCTAGTTAGCTGTATTAGATGTTGCAACCTGTGCATATGTGTATTTATCTTAAAATGCTACAGCAGCCTCCAGGACTCGCTTCATTCAAGTGCTTAACTGACAGGGCTCTCTATTGAACTCGTTTTTATAGTTTGGTGCATTTATCTCTCTGAACAATGCCCAGAACCCCATGTGACGCTCCCTTGCCATTTACATGATAATGCACAATTTAGCTGTGTAATTCTTAATTCCTCTTTAGCGCTGTTTGTCAGCCTTACTTTGTAACTCAAAAGCAGCAGCTCTGTTGCATTCACCTAATGAAAACGCGTTTAAGTAATAGACTGCTGGTACAAATTGTAAGCCACGGTGAAGAGCAAACTGCTGTGCCGCAAACTTCCCCGGTTTTGTTTCTGCTCGAGTATTTCTACAAGTATCGGCACGACCCCGCTTTTGATGGCTAATGGGGAATAAATCTCCTTTGCAGCGCCTTTAGAGCCAGACCCTAGATAATTACACCCTTCAAGAAGAAACGCGGGGCTCTATTTGTCAATCGGTAAATTCGAGCTGTACGTGGGGTATGCGCTGAAAAGCGGTGTAGTTTGGGGTCGGTGATGCTGGAGGTACCGTGCCAGAGGAGCCGCGTCCCAGGGGGAAGAGAGGCCAGGGCAAAGCAGGGATCGCGATGCTGTGCCGCGGAGCTCCTGCGTTTTGTTCTGCTGCAGACCGTCTGCTGCTGTGCTGGAGAAATCTTTCAATCACCGTCACGTTAAGGAAACCACCTTTCTGCTGCGTGACTTCTTTGGGGCAAGCAGAGCTTTGTCAGTTCTTGCCCTGGCGCATTCTTCGCGTGCCTCCAGCTCGATGCGCTGCCTGAGCCCGGGCTGTCTCTGAGCAGAACAAAGGGCTGGGGGCCCATCGGGCTTCTCCTGCGCTGAAATCTCGCTGGTGCCACTCTAATGCTGAGCATCTCCTGTGGCTCCCTCTGCACCCAGCAGCGGGGCAGGCGAGGAGGGCTTCTCTTTAGAGAGAGACAACCTGCAGCCCTGGAAGTTGTGAGCTGTAAGTGGTGCTGAGGGCAGCAGCTGGCCACGCGCTGCTAGCAGCTCGCTGGAGGATCCATGCTGCTGGGCTTCCTGCAGCATCCAAATTTGCTGCTGGTGGACACCAGGGAGGGGTGTGGGCTGGGGGTGGCTGCTCCTCAGGAGCTTGCCCACAAGGCTGGCATTCACAGGGCACGTTCCTCACGTCTTTTTTGCAGGGGTCCGGAGGAGTTCTGAAGCTGGATGAGCTTCCGTGGTGCTTTTCTCCAGGCGAGGCTCCCCCTGCTCACACATTTACTTGTTCCTGCTGTACTTTGCTACCCAGCTGGGGCCATGCCAGCCCCCTCACGGGTTCTGGGAATAACTGGAAGAAAGTGAAAAGGGAGCTGGTTACGCTTTGACTTACTGGGCAAACAGCATGCTCTTACCATCACCGGCACCGTGGTTGTGGCTTGGTTGCCCTTTGAAGTTCAGTGCATATTTTAATGGTAATAATTCTGAGAATTTTCTCACCGGCATACTAGGTGGTCCAGGACTAGCTTGGGTATGAGATCATGTCGGGGCTTAATCCCATATTGCACGTTATTCCTACTTTGCTACCACAACATAAACCATGAGTGCTCCTCAGAGCCACTCTGCTCAGTGTTGGCCACAACCCAGAAACCTCCCTCGCCCCTTGGGCGCTGGCGTAGCTCTCACCGCTGGAAACGGGCGCTGCTGACCTGAGCAGCAGTAACTTCCCAGTGTGGTGACTCCTGGCTGCTAAGAGTCTTTCGCCCTGATTCGACTGGCATTTAACAAATATCACCGCACCCCTGGCAATGGTTTGATCTAACTCACTGTGCCTCGCTAATGGATGTCACTCCATGTGTTATGTGCGCTCAACAGGCCTTACTGCCCTCAGCGTTTGACACAAGGTATTTCATAACTTTGGGTAAATAACACTGGACATCATTGGAAATGCTCTTCCTTCCCTAGTTCGGAGCTGTGAGCAGTTCATTAAAAAGCTCACTTTCAGTGTCATAAAGCACGCATATAAAATTTCATATCCGAGCACGTACCAGCCCAGGGTTTCCCAAGCTGTTTGGAGGAGCGGACGCTGCCAGCCTTTGGGCACCTGTGGCTGTGTGAGGCTGGGGAGTTCACCGCTGTGCTGTGTGAGGAGCAGGCTGGGCACCGGGGCATGGTGAGGCTGGGAGAGTCCACTTGCTGCTCCTGCTGTGCCCCGAAAGCATCATCATCGTCTGTGGGGACTGTGGGGATTTCCTCTTGTAGCTGCAATCCAGCTAAAAGGCTTCATTCCCAAAGATATCTCACAGAAAGCAAAACAGCCTCTGAAGTGCCCACACACACACCCCACCACCCCTCCCTGAGCCCCCCTGCTGCCAATTGGGCACCCACCTGGAGTAGTGGAAACCCCCCTGCAGCACGGGATGCGCTAACCAGTGGCAGGGCTTGTGCCAGGGCCCCATCGCAGCCCCGACAAAGCGGTCTTATTTCTGCATATCTGTAAATTTCAGATGGAGGAATCATCATTTTTTAATGCGCCTGTCTTGCTAGCTTCCTTTTTGTGTCCTGCCGGGGGGGGAAAGTGCATTAATAAACTATGGGTTAAAGCTCCTGGTGTGAATTCTTTTTTCTTGTTCCTGATTTCTTGGAGATGAGCTAGGGACCTGCTCACCTATTTATTTGTTTAAGCTACGACAGCCAGGCAATTTGCTTTAGTTTAGCTGGGTCACCTTCCTAATCCCCAAAGTTTTCCGTGCCCCTTCATATGTTCAAGCTAAGGAACCGTAACCGTTTCCTTTGTTTTGTTAAAAACACACAGGATTTTCTCATCTGGCAAAGAGTTATTTTTCAGTTTTTAACAGTGCGGTGCAAAGCCAGGTGCCATACATTATGGATGAACCTGGATGCAAAGATCTGGAGGATATTAATGGTATTACTTCCTTTTGCACCAGCTACACAGCAAGGCGACTGCTCAGCAGAGATATTCCCCCTTTTATAGCCACCAGAGACCGAAACCAGGCCCTCTGCTTGTGCTTTGTGAAGAGATTGGATGCGGAGCCCCTGAGCTCTCCCACTTGCTGAAGGTGGGCGGCTGGAGCTGGTACAGTTGGGTTGAGCGGGTGCTCCTGGGTTGCCTCATGTTTTTCCATAAGAGAAAAAAAAAATCCTTTCTTTATGTTTCTAATATTGCTTCTGAAGATTAAAACTAAATTAAAAATGTAATTTAGTTGTCAGTGAGCAGTCTAGATGGTTATTTGGCTTGTTTTATTCATCTGAGTCAAGGCACGTTCTGTCGATGCTGCAGCTCGGAGCAGTCTCATTTCCCAGACCTCTCCCATGTGAGTGGGACACGGCGAGAGCTGTGCTGGCGGCCCTACAGTCAGTGCTCCTCGAAAGGAAGCCATTCCTCTGAAAACACAAATCATTAACATGCTTTCTTCTCTGTATTTTGCAAAAGAATATTTAGGATATTTTTCCCTGTGCATCTTGCTTTCTTGTTTCTCAATCTGCTGTCAGCGCAATGATCTCCGTCCGATTCTTTCCATCGTGGCCGTGATCAGCGTGCACATGATCCTCATGGTCATCAAGAGAATTACTTTCCAGAAAGCAAAGTGTGCTCACCGAACGGCTTTAAAAATTGCCCTGCCTGATAGGAATTACTCACAAAGCTCATTAACATTTCAGTTCTCAGTTTGCATAAAGGCTGAAAAATATAGGTGTGCCAGATGGAGTCTTCTGTGCATTAGAAGTGACAGAATTCTGACTTCTAACGCTTCAGATGTGCGCTTATCTTCCTGAAATTGTTGGGAAAGGGCAAATGTAAGGAAAGCAGCTTCAGCATCTCCGTACCTGGAGATATAGCATGGGTAGATAACAAATAATGCTTGATGACAACGACACGTGCCATCTAGAGGGAGCAGCACAAGCAGTGCTGGGGTAGTGCTGAGGATGTGCCGCCAAAGCCCTGCACTTGTGCAGAGCCTCTCCTGTGGGTTCTGAGCACGTCACAAGGACAAGTCAGGCACTCTTTCAGTGTGATCATTATTGCCCTCGTATTACAGATAGGAAAGCAGGAATGGAGAAGCCAAGGGCGCGTTGCATGTTGTTAGGAGGGCTACTGAAGCTAAATTAGCAGACAAGTGGTCCCCAGTGCTCAGTTCCTCCGTGTGCAGAGCAGGGTCTTCACCGCTGCCTTCTCAGGCTGCACAGCTCTGTCCCTGAGCTATCCATACTTCCCCTCATGCCCCAAGGACAGCAGGAGGGCATCAGAGTGAAGGGAAGCTCTCACGGTCCTAGGGTTACAGCTACGAGCCTCAGCCGTACCCACAGGTGCAGTGGAGCTGTGCACGGTGACAGCCTGCATTTCTTGTGACATGCCGTCATTTGTCACTCGTGTAAAATTACACCAGACAAGAAATGTAGGGTTTTATGCGTTTTACTTGTCCAGTGCTTGGGCAGATAAAACCCATGGGATACAGCAGAAGAAAATCAGGCCACTTTATGCTGTTAACTACCTAATTTAATTAATGTTCAACCCAACTTCAGAATAATTGGGTTTGGGAAAAAATAAAAAAATATACCTTTATTAAGACATCAAAGTAGCAAACTATAAACCTGAGAAGCAGGTGAGGCTTCTGTAGATCACCAGATATGAAACCCAAAGCAGTCACAGACATCACCCAGTGTTAATAACCCTTCCAGTATCCAGGGCCACAGCAAGGATTTTCTGCTGATTTGAAGCACTGCAGCTTCAAAACTGGTTTTCAAGATTTCTGCCCGTAGAAGTCAGATCAAAATTGGGTTTCAAAAGCTATTAGTGCTAAGCATAAAGTTTTGACCTTTCTCAGTGTTTTTTTTTTTTGTGTTTTTTTTTTTTTTTTTTTTTGAGGAGGAAGGATGATTTTTTTCTATTATTACTTTTTGAGAGTGGCTTGTTTGCATATTTGTTTGCTGAGGGTCAGTGGTGGCTCTGTTAGTTTGTACTAAGCTGCTAATCATGCCAGCTGAAACAAGCCTGGCATTCCTATGCTCCTCACAGAGCCTCCACTTTTGCTCTATCAACACTTTCCTTAAGTGCACTGCATTAAGGATGCTGTACGGCAGGCTTCCACCTGGAGGCAAAGCCTGCTCCTGCCTCCCCCTCCTTACTCGAAACCTGAAGTCTTCTCACATTGAGTATTTAATTTCCCTTTGTTCAGGATAAAATGATATGTAAAGTGCGTGTTGCCATGGATGCGGGGCTGCGTGCCGAGCGATCCTCCCCTTACCCAGGTAGATTTCAAACAGGATGTTCAACGCCAGCCATCACTGCAGCATGGATGGGCTGGGGTGGGGCGAAACAACTTGCAAACTGAAGTTCCCTTAGCAAGAAAGCCTCTTGTTGAAACAAAGCAAGCCTTGTGCCCCCTGGGTGCTGCAGGGCTTGGGCTGGGTGTGCTCAGCAGCACCCGGTTCTCTCCCTCCCCTCCTCAGCATCTCACAGGGTGTCTGAAGCAAGTGCCACAGTCGGCAGCCTGCCCTGCTTGGCCCTCATCCTGCAGGGGCCAGGGATGCAGCCTGGTATTTAAACATGAGGAGGGGTGCTGAAGGGGATGGGTGATTAGGGGATTTACAGCCTTCCCCTAACTTAGTTTTGACCCTATTTTTTCCACCCATTGTATTTGGCATGGCTCCATGTCCTTTCCTTGCAGCAGCAGCATACTTGTATTACAGCGTCAATTTGTCGTTGTAATTACCCTGGACTGTGGCCTCCACTGGCCTGCTCTAAAATCATTTCATTTAAGTTTGTCTGAAGAGCACAGCCCTGTCTTCCTGAGCTTGCACCCAAACCGTCTCCTTTTGCTACACATTCTCTTTTCCCCCAGGAGCGCATGGCTACGGCCTGCCCTTGCTCCTTGCAGCCCAGAGCACAAACTTCAGGCCCGCCCGGACCACGAGCTAAACACCTTTTTGATTTAGTTTTTCTCTTTTTGGGGGGACCTCCTGCATCCTGCTCCTCACCCAAGGCCCCCACATGTCCCTTAGAGGTAGGCAGCGTGCTGGTGCCTGCAGCCACTGCTCCCCCTGCTTCATGCAGCAGCGCTCTTCTGGGCCCTCCGAGCTCTGTCACTCCTGGGAGCCACCACAGTGGGAAGACGCCTTCTTTTTTCTCTTTTTTTTTCTCACTGGAATGGGCTTTAATAAAGCTATTGTATTTGATCAGCGGCTTAGGAAACAATAATTTAGCATAATAGGGAAAGATCATTAATGTTCAATGAACCTAGCACTCTGCTCCAGTTTTTGCTGCCCTAGAGAGACGGAGTAAACTCTTTTTCCTTAATTGAAGACTAAATAGAGTGCGTTTCATTTTTCATCCCCAGCACTTTTTCCAATAGGCTTGTGATACTCACTAATGCGTGCTGAAAGGGGTGGACCGCCTGGCGGCAGGGGAAAAATTGGGTGGGAGGGCTTGGAGCACATAAAAACGCGCTCGCTCTTCATCAGACGGCTCCCCTGGGCCCTCGGCTTCCTCCGTGACGAGCCTCAATTTGGGGGAGCCGAGGAGTCGCGATGGTCCCGATGGTCCCTTATGCCTCTGAGAGGAGGGTGATGCCCACTCCTCAGGGGCACAAGGGTTTGGGGGCTCGCACTGGTGTCCGGGTGGCACAGTGACCGCCGCTGTGCCCACCAAGGCACGGGCACCACGGGGCTCAATGTGCCACAGCCACGGGCGGCCCCCGCTGTCGTGACAGGGAAATATCACGAGTGGGGAAGCCATAACCCTCCCTTCCTTCCCTCCCGGCCGCGATATCGCCGCTTTAAGCCGTGTGAGGCTGCCGGCGGAGGTGGGGCCGTGCCGTGGCTCTGCCTCACAGCAGCCTCCCGGCCCCGCCTCAGCCCGGCCATGCCGCGGGGGCCGCCAGGGAGGGGCTGGGGACGAAGTCGAGTAGAGCCCGGGGATAAATCTCTCTGGTTTTGCCTTCAGTCTCTCCCATCAGGAAGAAATGGTCTTGTTTTCTGCCTCCATCGGTCACGGCAGGGGTGTGTTAATGGACCGCTGGGATGCTTCTTGGCTCGTCGGAGCCATCCCGCCGTCTGTCTTGCGTATAAGCAGTCCCTCAGGGCGCTCGCCGCTGATGCTGCTTAGGAAAAAAAAAAATGTATTTGGGAACAATCCTGCCAGCGTGCCATATGGTGGAGTTTAGGGTTTCCTCGTTTGGTGACTCGGGGCACCTGTGTGAAAGCATTGCTGCTTTTAAATTTTCTCTCTTGCTGCTGTTCGTGCTTGTTGTGTCACGGGCTGGTTGCAAGAGGTGTCCGGGGCGCAGGGTGCAGTACCCGCAGCTCTGGGGGCTGGCACGCCACAGGCACCGCCAAACCTGGAGCAAGAAAGCAGCGAAGAAGCAGAGGAAATTCACCAGTGTTTCTGTACTTAGGAGGTAGCTCTCAGAGGCAGGAGGAAAGATAACTCTGGGACCGTGAACGAGAAACCAAACACATGTGAAATGGGATTTGGCACTGTTTTGAGACTGGCTGGTGAACAGAGCTTAGAGGGGTTGTTCCACAGAGAGATGAGTGCTGTGAAGTGAGAAAGACTGGAGGTCACAGTATTTGGTGGTATGGTGAAGGAGCGTTCACCGTGCATCACAAGATGTGCTATTAGGGCTGATTGAGATGCACCCAAAAACCCACACGTTGGTGCTGTTGTTGGAAGCCCTCAGCGCTCTTGTAAGGAGATCTCCTTCCCCACCTCCCCTTGTCTCCAGTGAGGCACCAAGTGTAGCCTGGTCTTTGCCCCATGCTCATTTTGAAAGGCTTCTATACTAGCCCTGACCACCCCCATGGGCCCATGACTAACCTTCACTTGCCATCAAGCAAAAGATTTGCGTGCCAACAAGCAAAAAACATGGCCTTTGGTGTCAGAACAAAGCAAAAAAGACCACAGCTTGATGATCAAACCCAGTCATCTCGCTAGGAGGTGGGCTGGTGGCTGGGATGAGCAGAGAGGACCTCCCGTGTTCTTCCTGCACCTCAGTATGTGAGTAGGAAGGGGGTTGTTGCAAGGGGTGTCTGTGAGGGGCAAGGTTTGAGAAAGTTGCCTACTGTATGCATTGCTTCTCCCAGCCTCTGAGCCATCAGGCAACTCTAAAGCCAAATATACCTCTGATGAGGGGCCTGGGTTTCCCCTGTTGTGGCTGATAACTATGCAGAGTGGAGGAGCGTCAGTAGGAGAGAGGCTCCAGGAGGCCCAGCACACCAAGAGCTGGAGCTCTCACTTCTCTTGAAGGCAGGTGCTTAAATGCCTTTAGGATTAGGTGGGGGGTTAGGATTTACTTTTTGGATGTAGGCATTTGAATCAGGGGTTAGTTATTTAAGCTTCCCTCTAGCAAGGTCTCAGCACATTTTTCAGATTCTCTTCTGTTAAACGCTGTAGATAAAATCAGAAAATGCTCCTGCAAAAAGCCTCCCTTAGACTGCCCCAACTCTTCTATTTGTCAGCAAGCTGCTGCCTCTCAAGTAAGAGTAACTTTTTTTTTATTTTTTTTCCAGGGAGTAGATGAAGCAAAGGAAGCAAATATTTCAGGTATTCCTTAAGTACTTCACACTTCACTTTTTCTCTCCTGAAGCATGCATCTTTGATTGCTTCCTTAATTAGTACTTCTTAAACCTCTCTCTGCTCACATTTATAAATAAATCAAAATATAAATGCAGAGTATTAATTTGTCAGGCACTCAATTTGTGTTCCAGAGAGCAAATTTAACACCTGTACATGAAAGGACCGAGTGCCTCCCACAAGCTTCTGAGCCACCGACTTTGGTGGTGTCTGTGGAGCATCCGTGAGCATCTCTCAGAGCCCTGCTTTAGTAACAATTATGCAAGGAAGCCTTGAGAAAAATGAATTGCTTGTGCAGTTGCATTTAATTTTCATTCTAGCAGGTCTCCCAGTTCACTTGGCAGCCTTTCTTCCTTTTTTCCTTTCTTTCTTCTTTTCTTCCTTTCTTAATTCATGCTTGCTTGCTTTTTTCATTCTTTCTTGGTCGTTTTGACTGAACAAAAGCAGTCCCACAAGGGCAGGCTAATGTATTCATAGTTTTGCTGCAACTTGGCTGATAGAATAAGCTGAAAAATTGCTGCCTCCCATTGTTTACGGAGAATCTTTGTTGTGCTTTGTACAGTTGAAATAAGTTCTGTCTAGTGACCTCTGCTCTCCTTCCCTACAGAACAGAGCATGTTACACTGAGCCTGGTCACACTGGAGATGGTGGAAAGGCCAAAGTTCAAGTTCACAGACCCCGAAGTAAGTTATTGAAGTGATTGCTTGTTTGAACGTTTGCTTGCTTGCTCTTGCCTTTCATTCTCCTTGATCTAAGCGTAGTATATTGTTAATGCCTATTCGAACATTGCATTAAGCTCTAATTAAGCCTGCCAATCAGAAATAAAGAGAAAGCAGGCTTCTAATATGCCTGGTGGTAAGTCACATTTTCCCCTTCAATTTTCTGACTATGAACATGCTACTGGTAATTGTGGGTTTGTTTTTTTTTTTTTTCTCTGAACAGCAGACAAGCACTTAATGAACTTTTACCATAGTGTTTACCTCAAGGGTCAGCTTCAATTATAAAATTGTTTTGAACAAACATCACATGGAAGGTCCAGACTTTGCCAGGCTGTAGCTAAGGTCGTACTGGAACAACATAGAGAAGTCAAAGAATTTGTTTTCAACTTTTCATGCAATGTCAGAAACTGTCTTAGAAATGTCTCAGAGGAATAATGTGATCAGGTGGAGTCAATACGACAAAGATGCCTGGAAGGTCTTTTTGGAAATAGGAGAGAAGGTGCAACATCCAGAGTACCACATCCTGTTTCTGCTATTGGAGCAAAAGCTACGGATGGTTACAGCTAGAGTAAATTCTAATTTGTTAACCAGAAACCAATAATGGCAATATCAAATGGTGTGGCTGTTGAGCTTCCACTGAGGTCTTGGGATTGAGTGTTACTACTATTTGTAAGCAACTGTAATAAAGGAAGGTGGCTTGTACTCCACAGCAGATTTGTGAAATGAAGCATATTGATAGAATTGAGATTACAATGTTTTGTACAAGAAGCTTTTCATGATTGAAAGGTGACGGGATCAAACATTACATAAAATTCCCAAATATCAGTCAGTAATTGTCTTAATTTCAGGAGGACACCAGAAGTTAGGCGCCTTATTTTGATGCAAAAACCAGGATAGAATAATAGTATAGCAGGACCAGAACTTCCAGCTAAGATAACCCAATAGATCTTTCCCTGATCGTTTATTAACCATGATGATGGTTTCTGCACTTCTCAGCTGTTGAGCGTTGTACTTCAGTGCTTGTAAAATTTGCACTGTGTAGAAATCATGTAGCAGGGGTAAGCCGATGCCAGACACCTGAAAGGATGGGGAAGAAAGTTGTGACTGGAGACATGTGACTCCTCGATGTGCTGTCCTGCTTCGTGGACTTTAATAAAAGATCTTGGGCTAATTAAGCTTTAATGCTGTGGGTAGGGAAGGCTGACAGCTCTGCTCTAGCCTGACCCGTGTCTCAATGTGCTTTTGTGCCTGCCTGCTTTTTTTTTTCTTCCTTCCCCTGCTGTAATCCTTATGGAACATCTGCCTGAGCCAGAAACAAATGGCAGCTTGTTCTTGGGATGCGGCGTCCTTGCCTGTATGCTTGGGTCCTGAAATCCTTCAGCGCTTTGTTCCTGTAGTGCTTTTTCCCCTCTAGCTCCACGAGACTTGATTAATCCAAACGCTGAATCCCGCAGGCACTGTAGTTATTTTTAGCATTAACATTCGCACTCTGCGAAGGGTGGATGAAGATTTATGATTTTGTCTAATATAAATCTCACAGCCTTTCCTTTCGTTGCTAAAAACTTGGAAGGATTCCAACAAACACCCACCCTCCCACCCCCCAGTGCCCAAAGTTGCCTTTTATTTCTCTAATTAAAAAGTTACCGGGGCAGCAATTCTGCCTGGTGACCATGGGTCAGAGCAGGTACCACATTTTGAAGTTGTGCACATTTAGAATTTCCACTCTCACTTTTGGCTGCTAAAACTTTATAAATCTTCATACTGGAAAGAACCTTTTGAGTGCTTTCCATTTTGAGAAGGGAATGGAGGTTGGAGGCCAGAGAGAGAAGAAAGGTGGCTTAAACAGAACCTTCCTGGTGGAAACTTGCTTTATTTTCTACTTCACAAGAATTTTTTCAGTCTTCTCTTCCATTTCCTCCTGTAGCCAATATTTTTTATGCTTGACTTTAGCTGGTACTGGGCTTGCTGTTTCAAGGGCACAGGGAAAGGCTTTTCAGTAAGAAATTTCAAGAATTAATGTGACCAGACCATATTCTTCGCCGGTCTGTGAAGAAGGCGTGCAGTGAAAGAGAGAGGCTCAGTGCTGATGGCAGAGAAACAGCAAACTGCTGCGTGGTGGTGGCTCTGTGATCATTTGAACCAAATCCTTGTAGCTGCACACGTGATGCACTGCATGCCCCGTGCAGTTCTCTGGCAGATGGACCAAGGCACGAGCAGCAGCGGGTGACCTGTGCTGGAAGAGGCTGTCTGCTGCCTGCTCTGGAGCCTGCTGCTTCTGCCAACAGTTTCAGAGACTCTCTCTGCTGGCGTTTTGCATGCTACTCTTCCTGGGCTCTGCACATCAAAGCACAACTGGGCAGTTAATGCCCACGGCAGTTCTTCCCACTGATTTTTCCAAGTCGGGTGTGCCTTACTCTATAGCTGTTTCCTGGTGCCCCTAAGTCTGCTTTCCAGTTTACACCCCAAAACCCCACTTAAAATGAACTTAAAGCGTCAGTAAAGGCAGCTGTAATTACCATATATTTTCCAGCACGTGCTTAGGCGTGCAAATGTGCCCAGCTATGCCAGCTGGGACCTGCTGCTTTCACCTTGTGTCCTCCTCCTGCTTGCAGCCACTACTACAGAAGCTTGCAGCATTGCTTCCCGTACACTGTGAGGGCTGTACCCTGGGGCTGCGGGGGCACAGAAAGCTCCCTGCTGACAAAATCAGGTGCTGAAGAAAACCTGTTACTGTCTAAATTATTCTGCTTTTCAGGAAACTAGATTTCTCTCTTCCGTGCGTTTTGTGAAATCTGCATGATTATCAGCAGTTCCTTGCAATCTGCCTTTGCAGCAGAGCTGCAGGCTTTGGGAAGCTGTTCTGTGGCTCCGGACGCAGCAGCAGTAGCAGCAGGAGAGCATCCCAGCTCTTCCTTCGCAGGAGCAGGGAGCAGGGTGGCTGTGCCAGCCGCCGGGAGGGTAACCAGCCAGGGTGTCTGTAGCTATACATTTCCCCACACAAACATGAAATCAATATGCTGCAGCAATTAACTAGACTTCATAAACTTCAGCTGGCAAGCTTTCTGGAGGCGATTCAAAAAGGCAGCAACAGTTCCTGGCTTGCCTGAGAGGGAAATAAGCTTGGGTTATTTCTTTTCTTTAACTGGTGAGGAGGACATAGGCCAGCTGAAAGGGGAGAACGCTTAATGACCTTGTATCAACCTCAATTTAAGGAAAAAAGGAGGAAAAAAAAAAAAAAAAAAAAAGGACCTTCTCTCTATCTTCTTCTGTGCCTCTGTTACAAGTGTACAAGTGGAGAAAACAATCTTCAAACATCTGAATAGAATAATTAAAAAAAAAAAAGCCTTTACTCCCTGCCATCACCACCACCTCTTTTTTGTAGGCTTTAGTAAGTAGGTTCTAGTAACTATTTGTTTGGCAAGTGGTGATTCATTTGCCCAAAGATCTGAATGAAGCAAATGCTGTTTTGACAAGCAGAGCCAAGCTGTCAGGCTCCGTTTCCCTGCAGGCGACTGTACCTCGTGCTCCTGGTGCCAGATGATATTTGACATTTAATTTAAGACCCTCGGTGGCTGCATATAAAAGTTTACTGTGATAACAGTGATAAAGCAGCCGAGTGTCATATTGTTATATTTGACAGTCTTTTCTTCCGCTCTCCTAGTTCATCCCCGTGCTTGGTTTGGGCTGAAGGATCAGACTTGAATTAGGAGAGGAGACTTAACCCTGAATTTTTATGAATTGCAGAGACCTGACTTGCAGATAATGATCTCATCATGAATCTTACTCTGGCTCTGAGATCTCTCCCTGTCTTACCACTAAGATGCCACACAGAATTTATGCAGAGAGAAAGGAAGGGGTTAGGGATAATGTCAGCTGAAGAGGAGGACCTTCTGTTCATAATTCATTCAACTACTCATCTGCTCACAAAGTAGCACGTACTCTATTGATCAGTAATGCATTTCCCACAGGAAAAATGGCACTAATAGTATCGACAAGGCTGTGTTTGGATGAGGAGAGGGAACTGGATATAAATGTATTTTTTTTTTTTTTAAATCATCCTGGTCCACTTCCATGCCGGGGGCACGCTGCGGCTGCGCAGGCTGAAGTAGGTCAGGCTGGCTGTGCCTGTGGCCGGATGGCTCCTGCGAGGAGAGGTCAGGACACTGTGGCAGCTTTTCAAAGCGCCTTCCCTCACCGGTGACACGGTCGTGTGTCTGTCTGACTGGGCAGGAGCAGAGGTGATGGGCCTGGTGCAGCAGGTCGGTGGTTTTGTCCTCAGATGAAGAGCTGGTTCCTGTAACAGCAGGTACAGCACCACAGTGAACTACTTTTTTGTTTTCTTCCCCTGTTTGAAAAAACCCTGCTACCGAGATCAACACGAGTGCTCTGTCACTTGTGTTAGCTGAGCGGGGAGTAAACGGCACGGTGAGCTGTGCTTTTCATGCGGTGATTAAAATATTAGCAGTGAGTCTGTGCTGAAGATCCTTCTTGCGCTGCTGCTGGTGGAAAGCAACTGGGAGGGAAATTCTTAAGGGAAGAAAAAATGTTTTACAGTCTCTGGGATCTAACGTGCTTCCCATGAAGAAGTTACAAATTCAGTCCTACAGCAGCAGCCAGAAAGAGGATATGGATGATGTTTGAAGTCTTTCGGTTTAAAGTGAGTGGGCATGGCACAGCATGGGGGGATGGATTTCCTCCGAGCAGAACAAACAGATTCCACATCAGTGCTTAAAAATAGTGCCTGCCTGCATGAAAGCCCCCAGCTCCTCGTGTCACTTCCAGCCACCCACTTCCTCCACAATTGTCTGGAGTGCAGTTGTTTCTCTCTGGCTTTTAGCAGCTGATGAGGAATCTGAGGTTAGAAGGTAGCTGTTGCTCTCAGGGAGTGCTGGGGCTGCCTCGGGGTGTACGTGTAGCTCCCCGGCAGCCTCTGCCCCAGTGTGCCCCTGTGCCTCCTCGGCAGGCTCTGAGGGGGCTTGCAGCCATCCTGGGGCTGCTTCTGGAGCAGGAGGCAGAGACCTACCAAAAATGCAGATGGATACAGGGAGCATCAAAGTCTGCCTTTCCCTCAGGGCAGGATCACTTGCATCTGCCATTCCCAGCAGATGTTTGTCCGACCTGCTACAGAAAACCGTCAGTGATGGAAATTTCACAAAGTCCTTGTGAAGCCCGTGCAAGCCCGTTGCTATCCTGAGCAGCAGAAAGCTCTTCCTGATGTCTGTCCTAAATATTCCTGGCTGTAAGTTAAACCTGCTGCTGCTAGCTCTTGAATACTGTTACCACTGCAACCTTCATTTTTATTGAATAACCACTGCAAGCACTTACTCCTTATTAACAAGTGGTTTGCTCAGTGTCCACACCTGCAGAGCCTCTTCATATGAGATGCTCTGACATGAATGTCAGGTTAATCAAGTGAAATGGGGGAAGGATTGGAGGAACCTGGCCACAGTGATCTAGGATAATCAGCTGTGTTACCAGCATTAGTTAGAAAATATTTTAGGTCGTAGAAAGACTGGACGATAGTGTAATTCATTGAAACAGCAAAGCAGACAGAAGATGTTTGCCAGTTTTCAGTGTAATCACACAGACTGCTGTAAGATTTTCTTCTCTGCCTGAATGAGCCATAGAGGATAGTGGTCCAAAAAATGAGTGAAACTAGAGACCTAGCAAAGAGGTCTGGAAGGGTGTTTTTTTTTTACCACTTGATACAGCCATGGGGAGCTATGACTCACACAGTCAGAGATGGTGCTTCAACGTTTGTTTTAGAGCTCTGTGGCTCTGGTGTGACTGAACTACTAACAGCAGCATCTGCAGAGGGATGCATTTAGCACCCTATTCCCTTTTTAGTGACTAATATTTGCAACGAGGAAATAGGATATGTAGTTATTAAATTTTATTTATCTCTATTTTCCCTTCTGGAATTATCTTGAATTCCATTTAGTGGGGAGAGTAAGCAAGAAGTGAACAAATGATGGGGATATGTGGTGTAGTTTTTGTCTTCACTTGTAGCTAGACCTCGTTAGCGGGATATAATGTACAAATCTCTCTTCATTATTGTTTGCCTGCACTAGCAGGCAGAATGATGGAAGACCCAGTATTCTGGGCCTGTTCCCAGGTAGGATGGTCAATATGATACCCAAAACACTCACTAGCCTGCTCTCCTGCACTGGTAGAAGCTGTATTTTCAGCTTTGTGAACTCTGACTCTGCCTTGTTATGCTTTAATCTCATCTGCTACTGTCTCTAGACTTTTCACCCTTTCTTTAATCTGAAACGGTCACTGTCTGTGCTCGTAATCTGCTCATTCAGAAAATAAATCCCTTCCCATGCTTGTAAAAGTACCTTATTGCAATCATCAAAGGAAAGGGAAGTCACCAGAGCACTGCCTGAGGTGGGGATGGGTTGTTTTGTTTTTCCACCCAATCTTTTCTGTTAGCCCTAAAGATAAGTAAGAAATTTGTGTGGGGTTGTAGCTCTCAGGGAGCAGGCTGGCAGGGAGCAACTTGCTTTTCAGCAGGAGTTAGGATGGACTGCACGGGAATTTAGGGAACAAAGGTTAAGTGCCACAGAAGGATGTATGCACTGAGAGCAGGTCCAGGTGAGCAGGGGATGAGGAGGTGCTTGTGGGGAAGGGACAAGAGCACACAAGTGTAACAGGGGCTGTGGGAACGATGCTGGAGGGTTTCCCACTGCTGGCCCAGAGACCTGTGCTTTGGTGGCATCTGTGGAGCAGAGCAAGAAGGAGTGGCTAATCCCACACAGACCTCCATCCACACTGTTAAACTGCACGGGTCTGATGTGTGCATTTAAATGTTTCAGGTGTTAATTGTAAGGTGACTGGGCAGCATCACACTGCAAGCCCGCTGTGCAGAGATGCTCTTAGAGCATGCGTTTCTGTAGCATTTCCTTACAGGGGTTTATTACTTCACAGAACAGAAACCAGGACCAGCTCCAGCATATTAAATAAATGGATATGCTCTAGCAAGATGCAAAATGTTGGCTGAGCATCTACAGAAAATGAAGTATTCTTTAGCTGTGTTGAGAAAGGACCGTGATACATTAACCCTCATTTATAGCACCAATCTACCCGGTACTCCAAGCAAGTGGCCATCAAAAGGTAAAGTACACATTGTGCTAACGAGATGCTACGCTGGTGTTAGAAGCCTTGTTTCTGAGGGTACTAAACTGCATTTTAAACTGATGATCCTTGATATTTGTGAAGGACCGTTCCTGAAATTGCTGAGAGTGGAGAATGTGTTTTTCTTTGGCTGCTTTTTACTCTCATGAGTGCCTGGAACAGCAGCTGAGAAGTTTGTTTGTCCTACAGTGTCAGCACCTAAAAGAGCTCAGGGGGTTATCCTGCCCTCTGTCAATGACTGCACGAGGTGCAAAGCAACAGAACAAAGTACTCGAGCCTGGAGATCTGAACTCAGCGTCTTGTCATCCGCAAACTTGATCTGACCTGGGGAAGTCACTCAGACTGTGCCTCCGTTCCCCTAGGCTGCTCAGCGTTTGTCATTTTACAGCACCACAGTTGGGGCAAAGGCCTCTGTGTTTGTCCTCTCCAGCCTTGCAGTTGCTTACGCAGCTGCTGTGTGCCTCTCTGCCTGTATTACATGATCTGCTGCTTTTAAGGGAGAGCTTTCCTTTCTAGGAAGTGGAGTGATTGCAGTCTTGTGGGGATGCAGCTTCAGGTTGGGTATAAGCCTTCCTTTGCACAGCCAGACTTTAGTATATTATTAGAATCCAATAAAAATCTGTTAAAGCACCGTTTAGAAAAGGCAAAACTGGAAAAAAAAAGAAAAAGAAGCTTGATTGCTAAGTCAGGTATCCCTCTCCATTCCCTTTTGAGCAGCCAACAAGTTATACTGCAAAAGAGACAGGGACAATTTGAGAGCAAAACAGAATTTGGTGTCATGATCGCTTGTTGGTGTGTTTTCAGCAGGGCCAAGACCCCTGTCCCTGCGTTAATTCCCTCATTGACTCAGGGGATAAGACCTTTGGGAGAATTTGACCATGTACGTGGAGGTGGTAGCTCAAGGTGGCCATGCCGTTTGGTGGGGAAAGGAAGAAGTACCTCTAGGTGACGAGAGGCAGGGAAAGCATGGCCTCTTGCCTCTCTTTGCTGGAGAGGAGAAACTGTGCAAGGAGCCAGAAAGCCAGTGGGGCTGTGTGGCACTGAGCAGCGTATTGCTGGGGATTTCTCACTTTCCTGGCTGGGGATTCCCTCGGTGAGTGAGGCCAGGCACGGATTTGGTGGAGTAGGGCCCAGCAGCATTTCCTCACCTGCTGCTGGCATCTCTCTGCCTTCCCAGTGGTGGAGCAGAGAGCTCAGCAGAGTGCTGGCAGCACAGATCTGGCTCTTTCCATTCTTTTTTTTTTTTTTTTTTTTTTTTTACAGTTATTAATTGACAGGCTGCCATTGTTTTCTGAGGAACACAAACAAGGAAAGGAAGCTGCATTATTTTTCCACTGTTTACAAAGCAATAAAGCTTGGATGGAGCTTCAGTGAGTAGGGAAAAGGTGCTTCACTAGCTTGAAGGCTTTTCTCCATGACATTGCAAAGATGGATCCTTTCCAGGGAGGTGTCGGTGCCAGGCTTTTTCTAACAAAGAATGGGTTAATCTCTCAGTCTGGAAAGTCCCAGGTAGCCAGCATAATGGGGAAGACTGCCTGCTTCCTCTCCGTGAATGTTATAGGTATGAGTATCCTCTAGTTTCCCCAAACACTGCTGAATTTAACTATGCAACAGTTGGTGAGTAATGTGGCAGCCAAAGCTGTTGAAAGTTGCAGCAGCCCAGCTGTAGCACTGGATGTAGGTAGCTCTAACGTGTAAGGCACGGTGCTGGCATCTTGCTGCCGTTTTCCTGACTTCTCAGGAAACTGCTTTACAGCAGCCTTACTGCTTACAGAGCTTCCTGCAAAACAGAAATCATATTAAAGCCCAGATCAGAAATGCATAGTTATTCTGCCAACCTCCCTGTGTGAAGCAAATTTCTAGGTATGTGCTGTGTGAGCATCTGAAGCTTCAAAAACAATTAGCTGATGAGCAGACACGAGTAAGTATTACTGAGAAATACCACCAGCTGACTGGTCTTCACATTTTTATCACCCCTTCTAAATGAATGAAGAGAGAAGCTAGGCTGAAAATAGCGTGAGGATTACAAATTATCTCAAGGCACGGCCCTTACAGTAATCAGGTTTTATTTTGGGAAGGGTATTTTTGGCATTGGGTTCCAGTCACCTAATTAAACTTCTCAAAACAACAACAACAAAAATGCATCGCCACAGCTTTGGAAAGCAGCCGGATAAATCTACTGAGAGCAAATGCAAAAATTCCTGTTCCAGGCTTGCAGGCTTCAAAACCTGGCTGGACTAATGCTCCAGTGACTGCCGCTGCTGCGTGCGCTGGGACAGGGCAGGCCCTGGCTGGGAGAGGACGATCTCTTGCTCTTCTCTTTTGCTTACCGCCATCCCCCTTCTTTTTCAAAACAGTGACTGCTCAGATGAGCATCTGAGATGATGCTCCCGACTTGATTCTTATTATTAGATCTCTGCCTCCAGTTGCACCTTCACTTCAATCCTTACTCCGTAAGATGAGGTGCTGAGTGGCTGCCTTTGTACCCGGCAGGAAGGCTGGTTAATAGGATGAGCGCTTCTGTGGCCAATGTGCCAGTTCGGCTGTCTGCGTGCGCTGCTTCCTGCCCTTGCCTCTCGCAAGTTTTTGCTGGAGAACGCCCTGTGAGCAGTTTTCAAGGGAACTTTCCCTGCAGGCTCTCACTGGTATCTAACCCTGTTAATTAAAAGGAAAACTATAGCGTAGAAAGCTACCTGCTGGTACCAGCCTTGCACGTCAATCGGGGTTAACCTGCGCTGGCTCAAAGACTGCTGCCTGCGGATGGTATCTAGCACAAGCTGTAAAGGGTGTATTTTTCCTCTCTCTGGTCTAATTGCAGTAAGACATTCTGGTAGTACATCTGTTCAGACCACCTCAGCTCTCTCTCCTAACCAGTTCTCAACTGATGATAGTGTTACCAAATTGTAAATATTTTGGCTGGAATTTTCTGCCTGGGATATCTCTCTCACCATGATATTATTTTAGGTTTACATTTACATTAAAACAAACAAGCGAGTGTGACCTGGCAGCCTCCTTCTCTGCAAGCTGCTGTGCCCCAGCTGCTTGGAATATGTTTTGGGGATTTGTTGGTGGGGCGGCCCTTGGGCTCATGTGTAAGCATTGCCCCAGCTGTAAGAAGTCACCAAGTGTTATTTGTATTTGCCATATCGTGTGTATGCAGAAGCGATTTGAAAGTTTTGTTGCTGAACTCCAAGGCCGCCTGTTTGCTGAAAGGCTAAACCTGTGCTTTCACTTAGTCCTGACCAGCCTGCTGGGGAGCAGAGCAAGCAGCTGCAAATGTACTGTGTGCACTATTTAGAGACAGGAGAAAGAGGCAGGTTAGGAGGATTCAAGCACTTAAGAGGATAGAGGGCCTGTGTTCAAGAAATCGTGCTCTGTCCTTCCCTCGGGAGAAGAGCCCGTCATTGCTATCAGCCAGGATCACACTCCGCTCCCAGAGGTGGCAGCCTGACTCTCCCTTGCTCCTGTGGCATATTCCTAACCAGAAGTCCAGGAAAATAACCCAGGTTTTCTACTGGATCAGCTCCCTGTCCTGGCTCCCCATGAGGTGACAAGTATTCATGGTGTTTCGAAGGATTCAGGAGAAGTGGGGGAACAGGGCAGCACTTCCCCGCAAGCAGATGTCCTGCAGAACCTGTTGCCAGTGAGTATGTCTAACAGGCTGCCTCGATCCTTCTCCAGTTGGTCAACACACACGCCAGCTGTTGCTTGTGCAAGTCTTTATATTTGCCCAAGAAAGGAGGTCTAAGAGCAGGTTGGTAGGCTAAGCATTGCTGACAGCCAACGAGGATAGCAATGTGAGGTCACGTTATGGTACTTTTTTTTTTCCCCTAGTTCCTTTTGTAGTTCATTTTGATTTGAACTTACATATGAAACATGTATTAAAAAGATCACTATTGAGGCTTCATGCTCAAACACTTGAAAGAAAAATAGTTTTGACCATAATGGACTTGCTCTGAAGATGAAAGGGGTTATGGAGGGATGAGAGTTGCTGTGTCCTTTCTTGTTTGTTGCAGAGGCTTTTCCATAAAGAGTGAGTAGAGGGTGCAGGGAAAAAAAAGTCTAAAGGTATGGCTAGAGCAGTTATGTTGATCATTACAGTCAGTGATTTCCCCTTCCCCCAAATCTACTGGATGTCTCCTTCTGATTAGTCTTAATTGAAGCAATTCTATTATTTAAACATCATAGTCTTCTTTTTACATTTTCAAACTGTTCAGCTTTGGTAGTTTCACAGAAGCTCACACAAAGACTCTCCTTTTATGTGTGCCTCAGTTCTTTAAGTAAGAAGGGGACCCCGCTGGGAGGTGATGTCCTTTTGTCCAGAACACTGAGTCCTGATATTATTACTCCATTGTCCTTCTAAGAAGACCCTGAACAGAAGAGATTTTACCTTATATCCTGCTTGGCTCAAGTACATGTAGGTAAAGGAGGAAATTAGATAAAAAGTTCTATTTTGCCAAGTCTGATTCTGTTCTTTGTATGTACAAGACAAATAAGATGGTCTCTGCCCTGAGTACTGAAGACCTCTCTGATGCAAGGTCATGCTCCTTTTGTTTGTGATTTCTTTCCTGAGTTTAGGTAAGTTTGCAAAATGCACGTAGCACTGTAAGATTGCTACACTGTGCTTTTTGTGGGGTGACCCATGAAGATAACTCAAACTCCATCCAGAGAGAACGGTGGTGTGTGCTTTCCTACTGGTGTTTTTGTGTGGAATACACTGTCATGCCTGGTGGAGACAGCTGAGTGGTTTTGGATAAGAAGCTGGTGTTGGTTTTACAAATAAGCCTTCTGGGACTGGATTCTTAGGTTCTGAGATGACTTCTAAGAAAAACGCGTCTGTTTTAGTACTCCTGCATGCATGTAGAATTAGAGTGATCATGCTATTTTTCCCTGAAAATTGCTTACTTTTGACCAGTGAAAAAGAATTGGTACTGGCAAACCTAGTCCCACCACTTACATCTGGATACAGCATCTCTGAGGTTTACCTTGTAAAGGACATCTGATGAGACATCTGATCTTTTGATAGAGAAGTCTGTGTTCAGTTCAGGGTAAGTTGTGGTGTCTCTGGAAGCTGTTGCTTTTCTCACAAAGCAGCATCTGAGGCTGCTCGTTTCTAGGACATGTTGCAATGCCTGTGGGAGGAAAAGTGGTCATGGTATTTGGGCTCTGGACAGAAACTTCTCTTCAGGCAACGTGTTAAATGAAAAAAAGGTTTCAGAGTGCTCTTCATGTTTTGTGTTGAGCAATTGGAGAATCTGTTTGTAGGAGTCATTACATGAAATTCTTGGTTAGAAACAGTTTTTCAGATAAGGGACTTATTCAAAGCCATCCTGGGGGTTTTGCAAGGCAAGTGATTTACATCAAAACCTCAGCCATGGACAAAACAAAAATGCTTGCTTTGGCTAGCACTGTAACTTGTTAACAGGAAGATACTGTGGATCATGAGGATGTCTCCTTTCTGACTTCCCTTGGCCCAGGTGGTAACAGTGAAGGCCCACAGGATTTCTCTTTATTTCTGGGGCTCAGGCTGGGGCCTCAGTTGCCACTGACCTTTAGGGGCTGGTTCTGGCTGCCCATTACCAACTGGTAGTTATTTGTATTTATCTCCCCTTGAACATGTGTTTTGCTATCCAATGCTGTTAGTTCTGTTATCTCAAGGAAGTGTTTTGTTGCATAAATAATGTATGTTAAGGTGAGAATGCAAAATACCTTTTATTGATGTGCCAGTGATATGTATATGGCCATAGTACCGAGACCTCAAATTGAGAACAGTGCGGATTTCTTTGTTATGTACCTATCATTACATACAGGTAACTTTTAATTAATTGGAACACAAAGGACGTGCCAAAGTGGAAAAGCAGTTAGAGACTGTTGTATTTTGATGGATCCTGAGAGATGTCCTATTTGGGAGGTGTGAATTTATGCACTGCATTTCAGGCTCCTGCTCAGAAAGTGAATATTCATCAGGATTAGCAGATCCTTCTGTATGAGGTGTTGAAGTGGGCTGTCAGCGTAATGAACGTGTTGTGTTGTTCCTGGTGCTGAGGCTCGTTCTTCCATCTCCACTTGCTTCTTAAGAAGCGTTGGTTTATTGACGTGAAGCCTGTTATTACCCGCTGCGGCCTATATGGGCAGCCTGGGGCTGACAAGATGGACGGGGCCGCGGTAGGCCTCATGGGTGACTGCCAGGGCAACGTCCCTCTATCAGTCGAGGGCAGAAGAGATGTCCTATGAGTAAACAGAGCTGGAACAATTGGAGATGCTTTCAAACACATAAGCATCGCCTGATTTGGGTTTGTGTGCCTGAGAGCCTCTGCATCTCCCAGCTCTACTGCTTAGCTAGTCTGAGATGCTCTGACCACAAACCTCGTGCTGGTGAGCATCTCGTGCCTACAGACCATAGGAACTTTGCTGGGGTTTGCTGGTTAGGATGCGCAACCTGCCTCTGCTCGCTTGCATGATTTCTTCTAGGACAAGATGAATAAAGTGGATTTTTCACCAAATAATTTTTTCGTAGGCAAGGTAGGAAGCCTCGAACCCATGAAAGAAGGATACAGTTTTAGGAAAGTACAGCTACTGTAGCTGCTGATAACTTCTTTTTACTAAGAATCTAACTTTTATATTACTGTTTGAAACCTTCCTGGTTAAAATCAAATTACATTAATGAAATTTATTTTTACTGCTTTTAGCCTCGTTGTTTGCAATTGAGGTAAATTTGGAAGTGGACGCTACCTGGTAATTGAACTTGTCACTTTTGTTAAGCCTGGGTAGGTTTGGCTTATCCCACCTCCACTATCAAGTAGTACATTAATTCTTAGAGAGGATTTTGTTTTCTGGAATCTCTTCTTCACTGATACAGCGTTCATCCAACTCCATTTGTGATGGTGTTTGACAGGGAACAGAGAATCAGAAGTAAAATAGAGTTTAAAATTTTTACAGGTTCTGTCCAGATAATACGTGTTGGTGTTCCTCTGGGTCTGGTAGCAAATCCGCACTGTATCCCATGAGCTATGTAGGCTGTGTTTCTAGAGGATAATCAGGATTCACTCAAGGAAAGGGGAGAACGAGTTTCAGGGTGAAACAGACTCCTTCAAGACACAGTCTGGTATGCACTCTGCTTAGAGGCTATGTCCAGGAGTATAGCAGAAGATCAGTTATCAGTTTCAGGTGTGCTTTGTCTGCATCCCAGCTGTCCTTTGAAGTGAACAGTGTAGACTTCATTAAAAAAAAATAATAAAATAAATTTGATTGAGAGGCAGGGATATGCATTCTGCAGAAATTAGATAGAGCATGGCAGCTGGTCTGTTAGGAGGAACAGAGTTCTCCACTTTGATTTCAGCTAACACTTTAGTGATACAAGCAGCAGCCACTGCTTCCTGCAGGTCCTCAGTGTCCACCTGGCAACTTTGATCTCTGCGATAACAGACATCTAAAGGCAATCAAACGCCCACGTTCAATGATCTGCTCTGCTCAAACCTGAGGTAAAAAAACAAAGTGGATTACAGCAGGAGTCAGCAAAGCATTTATTTGGATGTCAAAGATGTGGAGTCTTCTATTGCTTGTATCATTGAATATGTTCATAAACACCACTAAGTATCCAGGGTGATAAGCCATGACGTGAGTAATAAGGCAGGATAAGTTATGTGGTTATCTTTAGATGGCCACATATTTCTAGTGGTTATGAGGGGCAAAAAGCCAAATGTCTTCAGACACTTAATACAGGATTTCTGGTGTATCATACATAAAATTCTTGAGGGATGCTGTTGCTTCATAAAAACTGAAAGAGTGCTTTATCATTTTTTATAACTCAGTTGACAAATAGGGACTCCCAGCTACTCAGAGTTCTCCCGATAGTCCAATCACTTCTGTGTAATAACGCTTTCTGAAAGCAAGAGCTATTGTAGATGCAGTATTGCATGTGTGTCCCTTGAAAAAGAAACAATCTAGTTGTTATTATTACAGCCACCATTCTTAAATCATCTAGATCCCCCAAGGCCTGCGTATCTGTAAGCTTTCTCCTCATCGCCTGGATCCTGGATAGTTGGTAGGTAGATCAATGAGGGATTTTCCTTCTGCCTGATAGAGTATCCTACTACAATCCAGAATTTGCATATAGATTTGATCAATTACAGTTTGAAGACTTCATATGCATAATTCTGCTTAGGCCTATTGCAGATAAGAACAATAAAGTATGGGTCTGAGCAGTCCGTACTCTTATTTGCACAAGGCAGCCTTGATATTTAATTCCCTTAATATTACAGCTCTTCACATGGAGGCTATAAGTCATTTTGAGTAATTGCATGTCTAGAAACTCGATTTCTGGCACAGATACACATATGGAGAAATTCCAAAAAACCCTAACAAAAAGAAAATGAGACCTTTAGAAAACAGAGCTAAACAAACGAGAGGGAGATAGTAAGGTTGATCATCCTGATTGTATGGAGATAGGAGCTGCTCCTGATTTTTGAGAGCTCTGAGGCTGTATTTTAAAGTATTACCTTTTTGGTCTCGCTGCAGTAAATGATGCTGGGATGTGCTAGAGAGTGGTGGGTGAGGAATAGTTGAATTTTCTCTTCAAATCTGTTCCACACAGGAGGGCTGGCAGAGATGTATTAAATCTTCACTCAAAATAATTTTTCAGGGAGCTGAACCAACTGGTTTTCTTGTTATTCTGCAAATAGGCCTATCTATTAATCAGCTTCCATTAATAAATTTGCCCTTAGAGCTAGCACTCTATATAAACAGAAACCTTTCATGTCCCAACGTTATCCTTAGTTATATTAAGGTTTGCACTTGTATACTAGAATGTATGTGTCTTTGTGTTTTGTGTTTTTTTTTTTTTCTTTTTTTTTAAATGTTTCCCAAAAGGGAAATGTTATGCTTTTATTGTCCTTTTTAGTGCCTACCCATTTCAGTGCTAACCATTGGGTATCCAAGGTTTGGGTCAGATAAACTGCCATCCAAAATTCACTTACTGCTAGACTTCAGGCCCCTGGAGTAAGTCTCATATGACACCTCTGGTTCTATAGTCCTGGGCTGAATCCAAAACACAAAGATGTTTAGGAGAAACTATGATTGTGACAAGGAGAAGAGAAACTTATCCAAACTTTTGGAAAATGTACAGACTGTATTTTTCTCATTAATTTCTAAAAACCCTGTTTTTAGAAGTTTCTGTTTTTTCCCTGACAATTTTGACTTTTCCACGTTAATCATTTTACTCCTCATTTTGTTTTCCCTTTTCCTTCACTCAGTGAAAGCTTCATGAAACCCTTGCTGTTTTTAGTTTCAGTATTTGTCAAAAGGTGAGGAAAATTGCCCTACTTAGATCATAAAACAATACAGTTGCTGGATATGCACGTATCAGGCAGGGCTTCGGCGTTCCACGCCAGAGCTTTGAAGTCTGTTCTTCACATGGGGCTCCTAAATAGATGTTTAAATTAGTGCTAAACCCATAAAGTGCCTGTTCGCATGCATGAATATCTGTGGTCTCAGTATGGAATTTTAATTTTTTTTCATGCAGTCAGTCAGAGCTCCATAACCCAAATGAGTACCTCATGTGCTTGGCATTGCACAGATGCTTGGTAAGAATCCAAGAGAATTTACTCTTCGAGACTGGTATTTCCTGAAGGTTTATATTTTTCAACTATCATCTCAATATACACACTGTTAATTCGCATAATTCTTTTAACTCCATCCTCCAAAACTCAGCTCTGCTGAAATTGAGTTCATTGGACATTCAGTTCATTGGTGTTACAGCAGGGATGAACTCAGAAACTCAGATTTGAAAGAGCCCAGCCAAGTCTGACTGAAACATTTTTTAATGCTCTAGGGAGAAATTAATTCTGCTCAATCACTTTTGATTCACCTGAAACATAAAGGGAATTGCAGACACTTTAATAGCTGAATTGAAAGACTGTTGAGTCACCATTATATCTCTGTAGTCTTTGTTCACTTGCTATTTTGCAGCTGCTTTTACTGTTATTCACTGAGTTGCACAGAAATCTCTGATAGTGGTACTATGAGATTTTTATTTCCCTGGCAGTAGGAGAATCACAGTGCTAATCCAAATCATTACGGCTAGCACCAGGGGGCTTTGCATTTAAAGAGAAGGTTGTACGGTAGAATCTGTAGCAGCGAGTGACTGTCTCCAAGTGGTAAGCAAGGTATCCTGGTTTTGTGTATGAAGCTCTGGCTACTTTTCAATTGGCCTGTAGAGGACTTGCATGAAATGTGCTGCATCTGGAGCTTGAGACCTTGGGTACCTCCATAATATAAGTAACTAATAACTTAGTAAGTGGGTGGTTTTATCTCCACGTTTTGGCCATGTGAACTGATCTGGATTATTGTCTCTTATGTGCAGGCTGTGGTTCGTGAGCAGCACCGTGAACGAAGCTGCCTTGTCCTGCTCGTTTCTCAGAGGTTGTGCTGAAGAAGACTTCACACATCCTGCAGTGCCTTCTGCACTCCAGAGTGGTACACAGCCCAGCGTGCCGAGGGGAAACTGAACTGGTACTTTGCTACCTTTACCTTACTACATCTGGCTAGGAACCGTAAAGGTGTTTGGGTCAGGAACGGTTTTACCATGCAGGCCGCAAGCTCTCCAGTATGTAGGCATGGGCCTGTGTTAGCAGGTACGGTGCACTAACGCCCTTATAATTTTCTATGCCACAAAGAAACAACTAAAAGAAAATTCAGAGGGGAGTTTTCTGTCTGACTGAAACAATAAAGAAAAGCTGATCCTTCTTTCTGCTCTTCTTTCCAGTGGCTATAAAGAGAGGAGCAAATTAGAGCAACTGCGCGCTACACAAGGTCTCCCAATTACCCTCGTGGCTACAGAGAACTGTAACAGCTGTGTTATACAGTAAGTTCCAAAGACAGTTTAAGCAATATGTTGCTGATCACTTGTGTAAAAGTGGATAATGAAGCCACCATTCTGATCTAGGAGTTTGATAATTAGTGTATTTCATCGTCGCATTTCATAATCAGTTTGTGCAGCTGTGAGAGTTTAAAGCATCTTGCATCGTCAGGTGGACCTAGTGCAGCTTTCTGACAAAGCTAACTGGTAGGCTTATGCAGGAGCCTGCCTGCTCTTTCCAAAACCAAAGGAGGAAATCATTACATGCCTCAGCACCTCGGAATAGCTATACCAGTGTCTCACTCACTGCCCCCTGATGTGTTAGCAATTGATGTACAGATTTTCTTAGGCTACATATAGCCTTTGGTAAGGTACTAAATATATTTGTGTCTGGGGTCTCCTTTCCTGACTGTGCAATTGAGGATGCAGAGGGTTTTTATTATTATTTATTGTTTTAGAGGAAAGAAAAAAAAAAAAAAAAGAATTTGCGAGGGTGGGGGTGGAAGCAGAAAATCTCTTGAATTTTCTTCTCTTCATTCAAATAAGTCTCTGTGTGTGACTCTTGCAATGATGCCTGCAACCCAGACTTGAGAGTCTTTGTGTTAGCACAGGCAAGACAAAGAAATGGATTGCATGCCTAGATCTCGCTTGTGCTCCCCTCTGAGGTCAGAATTAGAATGAATTGTAAACAAAAGTTACAGTGTTTCCCTTACCCATTTCTCCTTGGAGAAAGGAAATTAAGTAAGAGACTGCATAATAATGAAAAGAAAACCAGATTTTACAATTCTCTTTCTTATAGCCAGCAGTCTGGTGAATAGTCTCAGAGAAGGGATTTGCTTTTTAAGGGCCTAGCTAGTTCTTAGCTTGACCACAGCCTTTGTGCTTTGCTCTGTATCTCAGGTCCTTTGCAATGCCAGCCTACCACTGGTTGCTGACATCACGTAGACAAAGGTAAAAAAGTTGTGGGATGTGTGAACATACCCAGCCAGATTTCTGTCCTGGCCCTGATGGAGGACGAAAAGCTAGCAGTGAGAAGAGAGAGCAATCTACCTTATCCTAGTTCATGTAAATGTAAAAATAATAATAAGAAGAAAATTATCTCTAAGCAAAGGTGTCTTAATGGCTTTCAAACTGCTGTCCACAAGGCTTCAGTTAACCTACAAGGTAAATGCTTGAAGTGATCTGAGGCATGCTGTGTGTGTTTAGTTGGTTACTTTTGTGAAAGAGGTTAAATTGCATGATGGCTTTGGTTTATATAATATAATTCCCTTCCAGATTGTTTAAGCAATTATAAGTCAAAGCTTGCCTAGTGCAGTTCTGTTGCTCTGCTTTTCTCTGGGTGAAAGGAGTGGGGAGCTGAGGAAAGGTTGTTTTTAGTGTGTGCCTATTGCAAAAAAAAAATTGTTTGCACAGATCATGCAAGGTCATGTAATTCATGCAGTTATGATGTCCTCTACTGTATAAACACCCTGTGTAAGTAATCTTGATGTCTTCTGTAACACATATGACTTTTAAGAATGACAATTGTCTTCTGATACTCGTTTGACACCTCTGTATTTTTGTTGACTTGATTGGAGTTCGTTCTTATTACAGCGTTCTGCAAGAGGAAAGAATCTGTCCTTGTGTTTTGCAATATTTAAACTCTGCTATGAGAAAGAAATGGGATCTCTGAAATGCTGGGTATCGTTAGGCTCTTGTGTATTTACACACCATCTGCTTCGGTACACAATGGATAGCTGATCAGCTCTTTTCTGTAGCAGGTGGTACCGTGGTGCTGCTGGGAGTGGATTATATCGCTCCCAGTTCTCGACTGCTGTAAAAGGGAAGAAAACAGGGCTTGAAGAGGGTGTACATGTATTTAAATTCTTTGTAAACTGCTGCGATCATATATTGTGCTATCTAAATGCAGCACTAAAAGCATTTGGCCCGCTTTTAGGGACAAGGTTTAGTGGTTGGTACTGGTGGTAGGGGAATGGTTGCACCAGATGACCTCAGAGGTCTTTTCAAACATTAATGATTCCACAATTAACTCCATGATCCAGTCATATGCAAGTCTGATGCCCTCAGCTATAAGAGTGTAAGGTCTTGTCTCTCCTCAGGACAGCAGGTGGTACATACTCCTGTTGCTAAAGTGCTTGGTTCAGAAAGGATGGTTTTCTGAAGTGCTGAACTTAACAGTCCTGTCCTTCTCTTTTTTCCCTGGCAGAGCCAAGCTGAGGAATGCAGGCAAGAACACTTAATTTGTTCTGCTTTTCTCATCCTACCTCCTTTGATACCAGCAGTTCAGTTTTGAGAGCAGATGCTTTTAGAAACTTGAGTGGGCCAGCCGGGACTGGTCACAGCATTAATGCTGAGAAACCAGATCGTTGTAATTCATTTTGTGCCAAGAGGTGCTTGTGGTTAAAATGCTCAAATGTTTGTATCTAAAAGCATGCTTAATTTATTTTTTATTTCCTTAGCCCATGCTATGCTTCCAGAGCTCCCATTAGCTTTGGCTGGACCTGTGCTTTGATTTTTGTTTATTTAGGATCCAGCTTTAATTTTCTTATGCTCAATATACACGCTGGCTTTATTTAGGCAGGATAGGAAAAGAAAAATTATAACCTCAGATGAAGTAGGTTCTTGAGCAAAAGAAGTAAGAGAACAAGACACCGAAGAGTTCTGGCGTTGATACGTTTGTTAAAGGAATTATGTGCTTGAATCCAGATGGAGCTTGGGCTGCTGGCAGAGGGAAATGTCTTGCAGATGATGGCCATGCAGTGTTTGAGGTAGCCGTGCTACAAAGGCAGAATTTAGCAGATAAGTTTCTCGAAATCTTACATGTTTGTGGGCATGGGCTCCTCTGCTTATAATCAGAGTTAAAAATAATACAGTAAGCCAGAAGGAATGGAAGCTATAGATGCTGACCCATTGGTTACTAGAATTATCTGTAATTTGTATTTAATCTGAAATTCTTTCTTCTAAAATTAGGAAATTAGTGAGTACGTGAATGTGAGAAACAAGCATTGGCTGTGCTTTGTACTGCTTTGTTTTATCCTATTGTTTTCAGCATCTCCAGCCTCTTACTTGTCTGCTTACAGAATTGCTTGTGTACCAGTCCATCTGCTAGGTTGCATCTGGGAAAAATGGGGATTCATCTGGACAACATCTGATGCAACACTTGGAAGGCATTTGTTTACTTGACTAATGTCAGTTCGGCAGCAATATTTAAGCTGCAGGCTCGCAAGCTGACATAATCAATGGTCCATTCAAGTCCTTTTCCCACATTTCCGCCAAACTTTTACAAACCCTTTCTGTTCCGCACCGAAGCCGTCTGTTTCAATTCTGCATCGATGCCCAGTGGTCTGAAATTCCCCGGGGAAACTGGTGGCAGCCACAGACTGCGAGTCCAGCCGAGGCTCAGCAGGATGCCTCCCTTCCTGGGGACCCACAGTCCCCCGCGTCAGAGAAATCTTGAAGCTCTGTGCTTTTGTGGATGCTGCGGTAGGAATGTGTCGATGAGGGTAACCGAGTGATGGAGAAAAAGCAGATCTTCCTGTTGATCGTGGGGCTCTTGGTCTGATAACATATGTTTTCATGTCATCTTGAGACCGAAGCCTGGAAAGAGGCAGGAGTGCTAACCTCTCAGAAGCCAGTGATGGAGCGCTGCCTCCGCAGAGCTGCCCTGCTATGCTCGGCAGTGCTAATTAGTCTGCGTCTGGTGAGCTTCCTTCTGACTCGGTCTGTTCTAATTAACACTTCCCCGTAGATTGCTGCTGAACTCCAGAAATCTCATTCATTTGTGACAAACATTTCAGCATCCCGAGGAGACAAGTATATTTTGTTGACAAAGGTGCCGATAACGCTATCGGACTGCGGTTTAATGCGTGCTCCGAGATGGAGAGAGGCGACAAGGCAGCCTGAGTGGGGAATGGTGTTAAAAATAACACCGAGAACTGCAGCTGCAGTTTGTCTACCAGTTTGGGTGGTTTGAGCCCCAGACTGTGCAAGACTATCTGCTACAGACAATTAGATGAAGTGTTTATTCCTTCTGTCCCTGCCTCTTCACCCTATGTACCAACATTAAAGATGCTTTTGTTAGAATGCGAAACTCGAGAATTATATTTAGAAATATACACACGATATGTATGTTTATATAAACACTGCATACCAACATAGGCTCTCTCTCTGTAGGCTGTGTTTGGAGTCCATATATCTTACTTCTAAACAATCATCAGGATTTACCATATTAGTTAAATATAAGCCTTGAAAATAGAATAAGCCTGAATTTTTTTTTTCCAAGTCTGCTTCAGAGGCTACATTGCAATGGATTTTAGAAATAATTTGCGTGTGAGGCCTTTTATACATCGGCTGTGGCAGCTGTCAGTGGCGCTGTCTGCTGCAGTAGAGCAAGGAGTAATTGCAAAAGGCAGCCTGGCTCCACAGGTACTGCTGAGATGGCACCGGGTGAGGAGGTCGGGTAGACAGAAGCCAATCTGAAAGTGGGAAGTGCTGACCCAAAAGCCAGGGCATTTGGTTTCTTCTTACCTTTTATACAGGCACCTTTTCTTTTGATGTCCCGGTGGAGAAAGGGCTACAGCACCCGCCTTCTGGTCTGAGTGACCTGCTCTGTGTAAGAGTGCACAACTTACAGGTAAAAACTTTACAGTCAGTTTGTGGGGTAGGCACTTCCTTGGTGTCCTTGGTCTTCCCCCTTCTCTGCACCTCGTGTTGTTGCCTTCTACGTGGGCGTTGTGTTTTACTGCTGTGCTGTAGCACGACGAAAGCTCCTCTGGAAATGCAAAAGGCAATTTCTCTGCCTTAATGGCTAACTCAGGATGCCTTTGCTTTTGCCATTTATCTTCAATCCTCCTTGCAACATAACAAATGGCTTTTCTCACGGCGTTGTTTTCGTCAACCATCTCTGTGTTGGTAATGCTAATACACTGCAGTGTGCCAGGAAACAGCATTTTCCTTCCACGTTGCTTATTTTCCAGGCTCCAGCAGTAGTTATTCTGAGCACCAGCCACGTGTCTCTAAGAAAGCTGAAGGGGCCAGCCTAAATTAGACAAGGACAAAATGAACCTTGAGCACTGGTAGAGCACGTGCTGCACAGAGCCTGCACGGAGCCTTCTGAGGTTTAGTGATATTGGACTCTAGTGCTGGGTTTTACAGCCACGGGCTGCTTTTGCGGCCTCATTTACAAAGACCCTTCAATTTTATGTATCAAGGACGATCCCTTTGTTAAAATGCCTTCCAAAAGTGACTTTGGGCACCCATTCAACCCTGGACTGCCTTTGGGGAATGCAAGCTGAGCTAAAGCTGTCTCCATTACAGTAAAGAGATGTTAACAGGATCCTAGCAGAAGAATAAATTACAAACCAGAACAATCTGCTCACCTTACACAGACCAATACTGCGCTAATAGCTTAGCTCGGCCACTGGGGAGTAGTTGTCCATTGTCTTTCCATCTGCCCTTCTTCTGTCTCAGTTTGATTGGAAATGGCTTGAGTGGGGGCATATTGATGTGGCTGGAAATGGGGATTTAACTACTGCTTAATCACCTTTAAAAGGGTTTTGCAAACAATGGGTTTTAAGAGTGGGTGTTTAAACAGGAAGCTTCCTGTTTTGAAGCAACATTTTAGTTTCTTTCCGTTCTTCCCGAGTTTTTGTTCCGTTCAGCTGGGCTTTATCTTTTCCTTACCTTGTATGAGGGGAAAATGTTAAACTCTAGGAAATGTCACGGAAAAGCCTACCAGTCCAAATACCCAGTCTTCTTGTGGGGATGAAAAAAGCAAGTGGTTTGCTTGATTTGAAGGCAAGTAAAGTATTTACTCTGTCTTTTATATATCGAGAAGTAATATCACAGCTCACAGGCTCCCTATAATGCTCATGTCACTTTTCCTGTTCCCAGTAGAAGCCATACTTTACTTTAGTAATAGAATGTATACAAAAAAAGTCACAAAATAGTTGGAAACTCAAATGATAACATCTTAGCAGCTCACACTAGCTAATGCAGAGAACTCCGGTGTTTCCTGTGCTGGGACTCCTCATGGGGGGGAATAGCATAGCCTTAAAAATACTGCTGCTGTTCGTTCAGAGCCGATGGTCTTTCTCATACTGGGAACAAAGTTCTGATTCCTCGCATGCTGTGGTGAGAATAGTGTAATTTTAAAATTAAACAAATTAATTCCCAGTTTCCCTAGGCATACCTAATGGGAGACTTTGGCTTCTCTTTTCGCTTCGCTGTTAGCATTTTCATTAGAGATAGCTGACACTGAGTAACGCGTTCACACTGGTGACCCGAGCGGCATCTATTTTGAAGCATGTATTTCATTAGTTCTTGTCTACTGCTGCTCAGTGGACACACAGAGTGCTTCTCCAGGCACTTTGTGGCACAAAGAACAGCTGCGATGCTTCAGCTGTTTCTTTCTTCTTTTTTTTTTTCAGCTTACGGATTCATTGCTCTGTAGTTGTGTTATCTTAATTTCTCTACACTTATGAAGAAACACAGGCATGCGGTGTGGGGCTAGGGGGGCATGGGGTATGAGAGCACACAGCCACTCAGCGTTCAGGCATTCACATAGGACTGACGTGAAGTCCTCCTGCAGTGCAGATAAACTCAGTCCTGTCTTTGCCTCTTCTCCCCCTACGTAAGACAAAAGAGTTTTGTATAAGTTTAGGCAGATCTTCTGGCTTCATTTTTAATAAAGCAAAGTAGTAACTGGTTTTGAGAATAAATAGCTCAGTAATCACAGCTCTCACTCTGTAAGCTTCAGCATGTCTCTGACAGGCTCTTGTTCAAAACAGAACATGTGAAGTGGTCTGTTAATAATTGCTTATTGTGTTTATTTAGCGAGGCTATATTAATTTATGATAGCTTGGATTTAACAGCAGTCTTCTCCGTACATCCTCACGCTTTCATTTTCTGCTGGCATCTTTAGTGGTAGCCTACATGCCACATACTTCTTTAGCATACCTTTTGCATGTTATTTAAAGAAGGGAAGGAAGGTCAGTTCAGAACAGGCAGGCAGAAATAAAAACCCAGGTAACCACACTTTGGTCTGTGCTATAGGACTGAAGTCACTTCCTGAAAGACAAATCTCATCTGCTTGAGAGAGAGCCAGGTTTGTGAATGGTTTTTGGGGTGCCTGAGCGCTGCTCTGGAGCCAAAGCTAGCTAATCTTGAAGGCTGTACTCTGTGGAAACAGAGGGGCTGCTGCAGTTTGTGTCCCTCGTGGGGGCTTTCAGATGCGCCTTGTGGACGTGGCTGTCCGTGGTGATCCCACAGTGGCTGGGTAGGGAAGAGGTTGGGCACAGGAATTAAAACTACACGGTAAACCTCTGTCTCTGGGTACTCGTGGTGTTTTTTTTCAAGGAGGTTGGCTTATGTCAGAGAGCATCTGATAATTGTTTATGAAATCCTTGTTAGCAAGAACGGCTCCGTGCCCTGAAACAATATCCCTCTAGAGCTGCTGAACTCAGTACGAGAACTGTCCACCCTGCAATCCCTTTAAGAGCTGCGGTGAGTGCCTTGTGGTGCTGCTGGCATTAGCATCTGTTGGCTCGTGATAGGCAAGCAGCAGGAATCAGTGAGCTACTTTCTCAGCCTGATTTAAAGGTAGGATTTGACTGGGGAGTCAGGATATGATGCTCCTTTCCCACCAAGCAGCCAGTTAGCTGACTGAAGCGCTTTGCTCTGACCTAGCTTTCTGTTTAATATATTTTCATTTTAATAGTCGAGCAGAGTTTTAGCTATAAATGATCCGGCATTTCATCCAAAAATAGTCAATACATCACCTGGGAAATTAAAGCCCACAAGTTCGTGCGGGCGAAATGAAAATCCTTGCAGAGCGTCATGTTTTTGTTGTTAATTTTATTTTTGCCATGGATGTGATTGACTCTTCAAATGCCCAGGCAATTTTTTACGACCACATCATTTCCAGTCTTCGAATGTTGTTCAATCCACTTGGCACATAATTAACAAACGTGATTTTGCAAGGGCTCTTCCACTTGATGACCTGTCAGTAAGGATGGGACAAACGTCTCTAATGAGGATCTGACCCATTTTAATTATCAGTGGACTCTTTTGATTTGCATGGGTTTGGTTGTGAGGCTGTTCCTGTTAATAGGCATCACTGAAGCAATTGTTGGGATAGGCGGGCTGAGGGAGGTCTGGGTTTTACAAAAGCCCAAGAAAATAAATAATAGAGAAGGGGAGAGTGTTTTACTTTAGTGCCCAATATTAAACATTCATGCTGTTTTCAACTTTCTCTACTCCTGCTGGTATCATATGATTGGTAATAAAATTTCATATTCGTTTTATGACGGAGCCCAGATGGCAGACTTTGTGCTGACCAAAAAAAAATGAAAAACCAGATAAAATCACTTAAGTTTATCTGGGAGCTTACACTGTGGCATCTTATTCAAAACACTGTTGTTCTGTGCTGTATGGGGTGAAGGCCTAAGTGAGGTCTTAAAAGCATGCATTTTTCCTCAGTAACACAAAGTAGTCTGTATTATTCTGTGGTTTTCCCTCTGATGTAGTTTGGTATTTAAAAGCTGGGGAAATGGGATTAAAAAAAATAATAAAATTTATCTTTCAGTAACAAGTTAATGAGACAGATGCTGAGAAGAAGGCCTGTTCAAATACCTTTATACAGCTGGGATGATTCAAAGCTCCTGCGAGCCCCCCCCAAGGATCCCCCCTGTATTGATTTGATTTCCCCAAACAAAGGGTCTCTTTGCAGGGGGTACAGAGAGCTGCAGGACTCTTAGAGGAAGGCTGCCATTTCTCCTGTCTAATTCAAATGCTGCCAAAAACCCAAAGCGGTGGCCTACATCCTTTGGTTTTGTTCTCATGTCCTGCCCCAGGCCTTATATTTGCTGAACCGGGGTCTCCGGTCATGGCACGCTTTTGTTACCAGGCAAAGCATTACGCATTTATTGCAGATTGAAGCACAGAGAAATGGCCGTATTTTGCACACACACGGTGTCAGTTTTGGCTTCCCGTTTCACATCACCATGTTGGTTTCCTCAAAGAGATCTTCAGATGGACAGGTGGGAGCCAACCACCATGGATTTTATTTTTTTTATTTGAAGACAAATGTACAACACCCCAAGTTTAAGGAGGGAGCTGAGCACAGGTGAGTCAGTGACAGCGCTGTGGGTGCAGGGCCACCCTGCCATCCTTCAGCCACGAGCCCTCTGTCCTCTGCAGCCTGCTCCATCTGACTGGGGAGCGTGGGCACCGCTCTCCTCCTGCCTCTGCCCAGCAGCATCCCCTCCTGCCAGGCTGTGCCCTGGCACCAGCTCTGCTGCAGTGCCCTGGGGATGCCAGCAGCTCCCGCTTCTAACACAGCGTGCTCCATCCAGGCACAGCCTCCCCCATGCGCTGTGGGTTTGATTTCATGAGATAAACTTCCCGTCTCTCCTTCCCCCCTCCTCCTCCTCCCCGAGTTGTGCCGCTTGACAAGAAGCTGTTGGAATCTGGAGAAAAGCAATTAATGATGGAGTTGGGGTTTTTGACTGACATAGTAATTACGCTGGAAAATGTAATTTTCCCTGCATATTAGAGATGGGATTATTTCAAGGAGATCTCATTAATGTGCTGTTCACCAACAAAGAGCCCGGTAACCTCTCTCTTAATAAGATTAGCGTGGGGGTCATAATGCAGCAGGCTGCTAGGGCGATATATTCAAGCTTTTGTTCTAAAGAAATAAATTACCTTCTGCTGTCTGGTAAGGGCATGCGAGGAGTAGATTTCATTTAAAAAGACGGAGACGTGACATTTACTCGTTCCATGGTAGCAAGCTGATGAACCCATGCCCACTCCCTTTGCCCAGACGCCGTGCATCAGCAGCGAGAACTGGGGACTGAGGGAGCCCGGGGCAGCGGTCAGAGGGCAGGGAGCTCCCCCGGGAGCCCTCACATCAGCAGCTTTCCCCCTGAAGGCATAGCCCTCAATGCCTGCCCCTCTCTGTCTGTCTGTAACGTGGACGATAGATGTCCAGAGCTGGTCAAAGATGAATTGGTGTTTGAACAGCTCTCCAGCTCCCCCAGTGAGATTACTGTTCCCCTCATCGGGGAGCACGGGTGCTGCTGTCGCCTGTGACCTGTTGTGCTCAAAAATGTAATGGGAAAGGGTGCTTGGTTTTAGTTTGGTCAACGTGTGAAAATTCAGGCCTCTCTGGGACACCCTGTAAGCACTGCAGATGCTTCCTCTGGTAGCGTAAGCCTTCCTCCTAGCTCTGCTGATGCTTCTGGGGTGGTTTTGGGTGAGCCAGAGAGTGACACTGCTAAAAACATTGCCAGGCAGCTTTCCCCTTCCTGACTCCGCTCACATCTGTCTGCCATCTGTTTTCATTTCATCTCTGCTGTGCTGCTTGTAAACATCCTCGTGCAACGTCCGGGGCACTGACAGCCTGGGAGCTTCCCCCTTGCAGCCTGGGAGCGATGCTGACCAGCGCTGAGCAGGAAAACCAGCTGGTATTTATTACGGGCACTGCTGGCCTGCAGAGGCATCTCAGCTATGGGTCAGGAATCCTTCTCATTTTGCTAACGGTGCAGACGAGAGTCCCATCCCACCAGTGTCCTATCATAACCCTGATCCAAGCCAGCCCTGCCCCATAAAGGGAGAGGTGCCAGCTGGGGGAATCTTGAATGTCACTGTTGGTTTTACTTGAAATTCATTGTAGTGGAGTGCAGTGGTGTAAAACCCCTGGAGAGTTTGCCAAGGGGATTCAGAACCTCTCTCGCATACAAGTTGTGTGTTTAACTGCTTTAGAACAAAAATAAATAAATAAAACTTTGCTTACCCTCTCGGTTTCATGGTCTCTCATTTACCTTTCAGATAATATGCAGCAAAAGAAGTAAGGAAACAGTACTTCAGATTTATGTAGGTTGTAACTCCTTCGGCACAGCAGTAATGAGCTGCGGTTAAGTATATTTCGATGCCATTTACTTCTCAGCCACATAGCACCAAGTTGCCATGTTTTTATTCACGTGCGTCCATGGATAGGACGGGTGCAACAAACTGCAGAGTTGTGCTGCTGCTGCTGCGTAGTGTACTTTGGGATTTGGGCAAAGTATTGTGAGTTAAATGTTATTAATGTATAGTTTGAGCCAGGGAAAGGGTGGAATGCCTGAGAACATCATTTTGGTTGACTTCACGAGCTTAGAGCACGAGATTGTCTGTGTGCCCAAGAAATGCTTCCTGAAGGGTGTTTTAATGCCTAAAATACCAATATCTTGCTTATCTGCTTAGATGGTAAGATAATTAAGTTAACAGCAGGGCAAAAGAGCCCTGAAGTGAGCAGAGGAGGGCTTGCAGTCATCCTTTTAGTGCCACAGTTACATTTCCTGGACAGGAGAGAATAGTTTTTCTCTTCTCCCCAAATACCTTTCTCAAAGGCCATGATGAGTTATCAGCTCAGAGCGGAATGGCTGCTTATTCATTTTGGAGATTTTCAATATATTTGTGTCTCTCTGTTGAGTGGCAAATAGGATTTTCATACTTCTGGGAAGGGAAATCATGGAAAGAGGTCTTGTGGCCTCAGTATTTTATTGCTTTATTTTAGCCAGTTGCAGGCACACTGGAATTCCAGTTATGCTGTCGTGTCTGCTCATCCTGCCTGTGCTAACAGCACTGAGGACTGAAGGCTGATGATCAGGGATTCCTTGGTGAACCTGGAAGGAACTCATAGCCAGCGTAACTTTTCACCACTCAGAAATCTCAATTCCAGATTTCAGAGGCTCTTGGTTTCTTCCTCCTAATGTATCATACTTACGTCTAATTGAAAAATAAAAAAAAAAAAAAAGCAAAGACTCGTGCCAAACAGTAAGTAATGCAATTGCATTTTCTGTGTGGATAAACCAGGCCAGAATCTGTGTCAGCAGAGATAGCAGTGAGTTTACTCCACTTCAGTGGGTAAACAAACCCACCGATCATGTTTCTTCAGGTTGAAAGCTGTAAATACTGCTTCATCACCTGCTAAAAAACTGGAGTGTCTGTGGTTTCACCTAGGATTTCGCTGTTCAGGCCAATTAACTCTGCTGCTGTTTGTTGGGCAGTGCTTGCCTGGAGTAAAGCGCGTGTCAGCGCTCTGCTGGACAGCCACAGGAAGGAGTGAGAAGGGGAGAGGCGTGATTTCGGTGAGCTGTCAGGCATTGAGGTTAGAAGGGAACGCCAGGCCATCTCTGCTGGCATCTCCTGGCTGCTCTTCGTGTGCCAGGGTCGTGGAGCCGTCCTGTGGCAGGGATAGCTGTGTCCTGCCAGTGCAGAACCAGAACCGTCAGGTTCTCCCTCTGCATCAAAAACCGGGCACAAACAAGAGGGGAAATAAACCCCAGGACGGAGCAGGATGGCTTCGTGGTCGCGTTTGGAAACACGGTGGAGACCTGCGTGGTCTTAATTAATTTTCTTTAATGCTGGGTTTGGAAGCCAGCAAAAAGTCACAAAGGAGGGTGCCCTGCTGCTGCTGAACTCTCTGCAGCAGTAATTTTGGATATTATTGAGCAATAGCAGCCGTGGCACAGCTTGGGAGTGAGTTTCTATTACGGGCTGCTTTCCGTCTGCCTTTTCAGAAATCCACGAGAGCACCTCTTTGGGCTTGAGTGCCGCGTGCATTTTTTCTACAAGAACATTGCTGTTGAAGCAAAGTGAGTTTACAAGCATGAAAGCAGAGCTGCTGAATGGAAGTCTCTGGTGTGTTAGCACCCTGTAGCAAATACGAGGGGGAGATGTTTTCAAGTCAGTTTACCGAGCTCCTGTGAAATTACTTGTGGATGGAGTTGCATTTTATGAGCGCGCAGGAACACCTGAATCACCCATTTCCCAAAGCAGCTTACAGCAGGAAGCCCACGAACTTCTCCAGAAATTTCAAGGCACTTGCATGCAGAGATTGCTGCTGTGTATGAGAGCTCAAGCCTACGTGTTCCCGGCATCTGAGCTTTTAATTTTTTTTAATAAAATTGCCAAGGTCGTAAATGCTGTTGCTGTCAAAGCGCTCTCAGGAACATCAACTTAAGACAGCGCCAGCAAATGGTTGTTCCCTTTTCAAGGACAAAAAAGTAAAGGGTTTCGAGCTCTTTTTCAATTTATAGAGAAAGCTTAAAATGTAGCTCCATCACCCTGTTCTGGCCTGTCAGTGATAAAAATGAAGCTTTTCATCATCAGAACAGTAGGAAAAGACATTTATGGTGGCCCCTGTGTTTCCTGCAAGCCCGGGGAGGCTCACGGGAGCTCTGACTCCTTGCTCCCTGTGGTGAGGGCCGCGGGGTTTGCAACGTCCATAAAATGCTGGGGCACTGAGCCAAAACCAACAGCGGTGGTACCGAGCAGTGCAGCCACCCAGCTCGTAGCAGCAGGGAGGCAGCACGGGCACGGGGCAGCTCTTCCCTGCCTGCCTCTGGCTCTTTCGGGGTGAGAAGCCCCGGAGGGTGCGCCTGGGTGCCCACAGGAGCCGCGCACCCTGAAGGAGGGAGGAAGAGGAGCAGAAAGCCACGGCAGTGGTTCCTCTTCCCTGCCTTCTCTTTTGAAGGCGGTTTGTGCTGTGAGTTTCCTACGCTCCATGCCCTGCTGATGTGCTCTTCCTGAAGAGATGCCCTTTGAACTCATCCCAAACCCCTGCCTGAAGGGTTGCAGGGTGTGAAGCTGGGATCGCCCCACATTTGGCATTTCCAGGGGAGGCTTTGGATGCCTGTCGCAGGGAGTGTTTCTGGCTAGCGAGTCTGTGCTTGTAGGCTCATAAACTTCCCTCGCATTTTTTTGCACTTAGGTGAGCTTGTTAGCAGCCAGGGCTTTGCCTTGGGGAAGATGCCTGTGCCCTTTGCTGGCGGATTTGTTGTAGCAGAGGGAATGAAGCTCGCGTGCCTCGGACGTCCTCCAGACCTAATCCCATCTGTAGATGAACAAATGAAGAGAAGAGATTTGGGTTGAATCACAGGCCTTCATCCCTACCCGTAACTTCTCAGAGACTGTGTAAAATTTCCCCGGGGGTTGTGAGAAAGCATCTCTCTTCAGATGCCCGAAAACGAGATCGGACAAGGCCATACCAAGCACCCTATGGGGAATGCTTCTGCTCTGGAAGTGCTCTACGTGACGTACCCGGCTCGGGTTCAGAGGTGCATAGAGAGCTCCGTGGCCATGCAGAGCGACTGGAATTGCACAGCTGAGGGGCTACAAACCACACGTGCTTGTATTCTTCTTGGAGCCTCTGGCAGCAGCCTGCCAGCACGTGAGTTTCTCTTCAGTTCCCGTGGTGCACCCATCGCCTTGTTACTGCTTTTAGAGCCGAGGGATCCAGCAGCACATTGCTGTTTAAATGTCCTGCCATTACCAACGCATTTGCGATTCATTGTAATAGCACCAATCATAATGAATTCATTTTGCACTCGCGTCTATGTCATCAGCACTTGGGATTGTTGTTTTATTATGTTTTTTTTTTTTTGTAATTCACATCAGTAAATGGGCTTTAAAAGCATTATCCATAAGCACATCGCCCCGCCAAGGGAGCGAGGGGGAAGCGTGCGAGGAGATTGGGGCTTGCACAATCCCCCGTGTAGCTGGGAGGCTTCTCCTGGCTGGAGATCAGCCCCCGGCCCTCCAGGACTGAGTGACTGCTCCCCGGGACAGCTCAGGCCTCACTCACCGTGTGCGTACACCAGGGGCACGGCTGGGTTGGTGCCGTGGGCGTTCCGCTCTCGTGTAGCGGCTGGCTCAATTTAACGGGCCGCTTACTGTGTCTGATACCTGCTTTGAGTTTCTGCGAGCTGGGGGAGGAGAAGGAGCTCCTAATTCATCAGAGGAACCGTCCCCTTCCTTTTCTGCAGCGTGCTCTGGGTGCTTCCCCTCGCATCAGCGGGCTGGCGGCGCTGCGATAAGCCTCTTGTCGCTGGCTGAGCCCCGCAGCTCGCTGATGCAGAATCTCTGCTCGATGAGCCGGGAGAGAGGAATAATTTGGTGGCAGATGCTTGGAGCTGAGGCATCACCGAACATCCAAACGCTGCTCTGAGTCGGAGAGAGTGGGGAGGGAACAGAAGGGAAGAGGCACGGGGGGACCAGAGCGCTCCTGCAGACCCAAGTACAGAGCCAAGTGCCAAAGGGAGGCTTTTAAACGTGTCTGCAGACGTAGATGAGGTTAGCTGCAGGAAGGATGGGAATGTGGAAGGCCCTGTTCCCTGTTTCTTAGCCCTTTCCAGGATCCTCTGTTCTTTCCCCACATCTCGGTAGGTGGATCTGAAAGCAGGAGTCCTTGGTGCCACTTGACCGTCTCAGATCCAAGCTATCTGTGCCTTCACACCACAACCAGGTGGTGCTGGGGGTGTCCTGAGCGCTGAGCCACCACACGGAGCGGGCTTTGATTTCAGGTTGGAAGAGGGAAAAGCTGAAAAGCCAACGAGAGACCCGGTTTGAACCAAGGCAGCAAAATTAGGGAATGCTGAGCTGAGACCTGTAGGCTCTTTTGATAACGCAGGCACGATCTCATCATGAATAAAACAATGCGTTTCACCTGACCAATTCATCTAATAAGGACTCGCCTCCACTGGGTTCCATCATTTTTGAAGTAATGAAATCTCCGCATCACCTTGAAAGAGATAATTTGACCCCGGTGTTTATATGCACGTACACGAGAGCAATTTCTGGGGGGCAGCTGGCAGCTCTGTTGCTGCTTGGTTGTTTTTTTTTTTTTTGATGCAGGAGAAAGGCTCCTCATAAGGTTTATTGGCTCAGGCAGCTAGCTGGGAGTCACGGTCTTGAAATGACTCCTCTGCCCCCTCCGTGGTAGGCACTTTTTCCACACCACAGACACTGCGGTGTGGGTTGGGCGCAATCGCTTCGGGAGCTAAACTGCAAAGAGGAGTCCTTAATTTGCACGGGGAGCATGCGGATGGGGGTGAAAGCAAAACAGCTGCTGCGCCTCCAATATGGATTCTTAGTTATTCTGAAAGGGCTTGGGAATATTTCCTCGTGGCCAGGCTCTTAGAGGCACTGTCCTTCATTGCTTTTCAGGTGGAAATGTATAATGGCTGATAGTCTGCTATTCTGGCAGAGGCTGGGGAGCTTCACTAATTACCTCAGATGAGTTTCAGGCAAATCGCATCTTCAGGTGGAGATTGTATATGCCTGTATGTGGTGGTTTATTTTCATGAATGCTTTTTATGATCTGTTTTTATGATCCTGCAAGGGACAGAGGAGCTCAGCCAGGGGGCCAGTTTGCAGCCCACGTCTTCTAGTTCAGCAAGTCCTTTGGTGTCAGCCCTTACAGACAAGGGATCCGAGCACTGCTTGGAAGCCGTGCTGAAGATTACTGGTGGGAGGTGAAGGTGAGGCCAGTGATGTGCAGGGGAAGGAAAATATCAGTGCTGTGGTAACAGCAGTGTAAGCGTTGGTGCTAATTCCGGCAGGATCTGTGTTTGCCTTAAGGTCAGAACTGTTAACAGCAATCAGCTCCTGCAAAATACCTGGGTGACCTGGTAGCACCGGACTGCGAAGCCTGCTGAGAAAAACGAGTACCCTAATTCATCCCACATGTCCCCAGGCACTGAGGTGGCAAAGAGCAGCGTGGTGTTTGTCCAGCCACGCTCACAGGTGGGTCGGGTAGGGGGTGAAAATCAGAACAGAAATCCCACGGTGTTGACTCCTTTTGTTGTGTGCTTTTTTGTTTGTTTTCTTTTAATTCCCACTCTGGCTTTGCTCAGATGAGCCAAGCTAGCATCAGGAAACCACGCTGCAAGAGGCCCGGGGAGCTGCTGTTTCGCTGCTGGGGATGGGGCTGCTTTGGTTGACGGTCCCACCGGGGCAGTGGGCTACGGGAAGCGTGAGCTGCGGGTCCTGCCAGGGGTGGGAAACAAACAGGGAAGATGGCATTATCCCAAAATACTTCATATACTTTCTGGGGAGGCATTTTTCTAAATAAGTTCTAAGTGACTTTCCCTGTTTAAAGAAGGGTATATTTTGCAGATACGTGTAGTCCTCACTCTGTGTAAAAACCATAAGGCAGCGTCTCCCGTGAAATGATGCGCACTGGTATAGCAGAGAATCCTTTCCATTTGCCAGCTGCATTTCCCCCTGGCTTTCTTTGGCCCAAAACCTTTGCCCTAGCTGGCCTGGTGACTCACCGAAGGTGTGCTCCTGCGTCTTTGTGCCTTTGTGATACAGAAAAGGACACCCATGGCTGTCAGCTCTGCTCTGTTTCATTAGTATTACTTGCAGAAGTGCTTCCAGAAACGGACCGGAGATCTAAGGGGAGAGTAGCTGCTGCCTGGAAGGCCTTGGTTAGCAGGAATCCGCTTACTTCAGCAGGAGCTTTGGTTTGCTTTGGTTTGGTTTCTGAAAAACACGAGGATTTGGCCAGTGTAACAGAAGTCCCTTGCCAGAGCAGCCAGCTGAGAAATCGGTCAGGCTGCGTTTCACTATCAGCTGCTTTTTCCAGCTACATCTGAGGGCATATGTCTTCTGAGCAGCATCGCTGGTTCCTGGAAGCAGCAGTGCACCCGGCCGGCCCCCGGAGCACCCGGGCTGAGGACTCTGCTGGACACACAGGCAGCAGGATCAGGCCTGGGCTAGCTCGTTGCATCTCAGCTCGGTGCCTGCACGCGTGTCAGTACTTCAGGCTGGGCTTGCCGTCCGTAATTGTTGCAGACTGTTGTGGTTCTTGGCTGATGTGCAGGCAAGCGCTAGCAGTTTTCCCCCAGCTACCCTCGTGCATAAACGCAGTTCAGTTTTGATCAATAATTATTAAAAATGAGGACGTGAACAGTTGGCTATTTTAGTCAGATATCTTGTTTCCATTCTGATATCTAATGGCTGTAGGGAGGTAATTTTGTTGTCTGGTCTAGAAATGGAAAATTCTTGCAGGCTGCTTTTTTATTTATGGTCCCAGATGGGAAGCACTCAGGTCCTGAAATCCCTCCAGATGTCTCCGTGGCACACTTTCCCTGACTCTCCTGAGGGCATATGAAAGAGGGAAATCTTCATCCTGCATTTATCTTTATGTGCTACCCCCTTGCCACTTTCCTCATTTCCTTAACCACATCTCTTGGATTCTTAATGGTGAAAAAAGTCCTGCATCCCTCCTTCAGTTTTTCTGCCCCACTTGCTGTATGGTGTGAGTTGTCAAAAGAGACATTTGCTGTTGCAGAATAATCTCCTGTGAATTCATGGGTCCGGAGGAGGCTGCAGAAGAGCAGGCTGAGTTTTGGGGCACTACAGTGCAAGGCAGCTTAGCTCTGGCCTTGGAGCCATCGCCCACTGAAAGTGATGAAGAACTGGAAACCAGAGCTCAGCTTTGCTTGGGGACCCCCAGGGACAGAGGCCATGAGCTTTGGCCCCAGCTGGTGAAGTGGAGGCATCACTGCTCCAGTGCACGGCGGTGAGGGTAAGGAATTCACTTCGACATCAAAACCTCTTTGCTCATTTTGTATCGGGAAGGAGAATTGTGAGGGAGTCGCAGTAACAGCTCTGAGCTCACAACCATGTAAGCAGAGCTAATGAGCAGGCAGTGACTGTAATCTTTCCTCACCTGCCCTTCCCACCTTTTCTGCTGTGTATTTAACAGTAGGGAAAACGTTCCTGGGCCTCGTTATCTTCTGTTACCGTTGTCCCTTCTGTGGGACCCCAGGGAGGCGTTCCTGTCTTTGCTGTGAGCCACGGTGCTGCCTGCATAGCAGATAAACACGAAGCTCATGCCTGGCCACGGGGAGACGTGGAAGGGTTGGTTATGGAGGCAAGCAGCCGACCGACTTCTGAAACCTAAATAACATCAGATCGCAGATCGCAGTGCTGAATGAGAAGTGAAGCAACCTGGTTGGGTTTTGTGCTGGGGGGTTTACTGCTCACTGTCTCCTCTTCTCAGTGTTTTGGGCAATTACAGTGGAGGAGTCCTGTCCACAACAGATGATTGAACTGTGGCGAACGTGACAAATGGAGAATCTCAGCCTTAGGGTTCCTCTTATTCCATACGGTGATTCCCACTTTCGACATTAAAAAATTCTATTTCAAAGAGCAGAAATAGAATTAGAAAGTGGTACGAGCAGCTGTGTAACATGGAGATGGCAGCAAGTAATACTGGAACGGGAAGAAAGGTTGGAGGAGACTTTAATAAAATCTTTATCAGTGATCTGTCCTGGAACTAATCACACTTAATATTTTGATTAGTGACTTTGGCTCAGAAACTGGAGAGAGTTCAAGGAGGGAGCTTTCTGCTGCTGACACAAAGTTGTGAGGCACGTCAGTACAAGGAGGATTGAGATACGGCACAAGGAGAATTGGATGACCTTGAAGATTAAGCAGTAGAAATGTTGCAAAATTGAATGGGACAAAGCACAGGGTTATTCACCTAAGGATTAAACATAGTTCACTCTGATGTAAACCAGATTCCTGAATTAGGGGGGAGTGAGGCAGAGAAAGATGTGAGTAGCTTGGTGCAGGTAACACTTGCTGCGTTTCCTTTGTCTAAAAATTCAGTTGCCTTATTACAGGAAAGGAGCGGGTTAATCTTAGGCAATGTATATTTCTTCAAAAACCTGAACTTTGCAGCATGAGATGCCAACGTGACGCATCTGGGGAAAAGGCCAGAGCAGTTGTAGCTGGAGAGAGAGAGGTGTCGACAGCGAGAGGCATGAAAGCTGTGGAGTGTTTGGGAGCGCGAGCGCAGGTCTGGTCACTCACGTTCCAGAAAAATGAGCTGAGAAATATGCTCCGAGGTGGTTTATGATAATGAAAAGGTAATGCATGGGGGAGATGATTTGTGTTGCCTAGTAAAAAGATGGCAGAGAGGCAGTGTGATTGCTGTCTGTAAAACCAACAGGGGGTTGCCCTGTGTGTGGGAAAGGAATAATTTAAGCTAACAGACAGCGTTGGCACAGGAACAAATGGGCACGGACTGGTGATGAATGTATTTAGGCTAGAAATGGGAATAAACTTTTTGGCCGTAGGAAGAGTGAGTTTCTGGAGCAGACCTCCAGTTTGAGAGTCTGGAACAGCATGATTTTGTTCCTATCAAAAAAACAGAGGCAAAAATTTGGCTAGTTTGAGACGGAGCTTAATTTGGACAGGGTGTGTTTACCTGTGGCAGGAGAAAACGGGGCTCGGGAGGAGTCTCTGAGCCCTGGGTTCGGGGACTTGTGTCTTTTATCCCAGGATGAGTGAAGAGTGAATGCAGTTGCCCCGTGTTCCTGGAGATTTCAGTTTAACATGCATAAAGCAGCATCGCTCTGCATTTGTGCTCAAGGGCACGGTTTGACCTGGCTTGGAGCAGCCCTGCAGCGACTGGGCTTCCAGCAGACGTGGTGATGGTGGCCTCAGCACCTCCTGGAAGCTGTTAATACGTGGTAAGTCACCACGGTAAGGCTCTAGAGAAGTGCATCTGTGTCAAGCCAGTGCATCGAGGTACGTGGTGTGTTTCTGGGGAGGGATGGCTGGGAGTGCTAGAGGGAGATGTGGGCTTTTGTTTTAATCTTCCTAGGCCCTCTTTCGGTAGTTTCCTGTCTGTCTAGCTTTTAGATCACATCAAGAAATTTCACAGCTCCCCGTTTGCTAACGGGTATAATTATAATTGCTGTAATACAGTTTGTAGGTGTTCAGTTTTATAAAAGAAGGAGGTGTCTGAGCATGAGCCAAGGGCAGCCTGAGTACTCCTCTGATCTGGAGAAGTCAAGTGATTGTTCCTGGGAAGAAGACCAAACACTTAGGATTTAGCAAACAATTTATTTTCCAGGCATAGTATAAAAAATAATATTAAAAAATCCCATTTATTCACAAACAGTTTTGAGATAAAAATGAGGAATGTGTAGAAATAATGATCACAAATCACTCTCCTGTCGCAGTTCCTCAATAAAGCCTTGCTTAGTCTGCCTTTGTCTAACTCAAACTGATTTCTAACACTGCAGGCACAGCTCGTACACTGTCATTTCCACCATTTTGAGGAATCAAATAGGCTGACATTTGATGCAGAAGCACAGCTTGGTCACGTCTGTGTGCTGGAAATCTATCAGGGCCCTGAATATTGCAGAAAATGCACTTTCAGGCAGTCATCTGGTTGAGTCCCTGCATTTTTCCCTTAATACTGTAGAAATAGACAAAGACGCTGTCTTTGTGCAATAATTCATTTTTCTTCCAGCCCTGTGTCAGCAGAGGCAGCTTTCCAAAATGCTGAACTCAAAATTTCGACGAGCGCATTCTTGTTCCAGCAGAACACCAGACGGGAGCGGCGCGGCATAGGGCTGTCTTTCACGAGGCGATGAAATGTCTGCTTGTCAGCTCGCGGGTCACTTCTGTCGGGCAGCGGGAGTGCATCCCAGCCAGCCTGACATCCCCAGCGCGGGGAAATGTGAGGTGGGCAGCTCTGCAGGGGCAGCGGCGTCCTTGTGGGCATGCCAGGACCTTCGTGGTCCTGCTTGTCTCCTTGGATCTCCTCGACATGCCTCTGGTGCAGAGTCGTGGCCAGCTCGGTCTTTCCTCCGCACGTTTGGATTTTTTTATACACACACCTGTGATACAAACTAAAAGCTGGAAGCTGGCTTGGTTTAAGAAAGCTGTCTTTACACAAACATTTGGTGAGTGGTGCAGAAGGTTTTTGCCATCCCTAAATGTGGCAGCTGCCCTTGTCCTACTGATGCAGAACAGCTCAAGTGGACCCCCAAATATTGCAGTGATGGCTTTCAGGGGCTTTGCAATCCTGGTTCTTGTAAGAAGCTGAGACAGAATAGAAACAGTACAGGTGGTATTGGTGTTCCTAGGTCCTGTTTTTTAGGAATCATTCATCATAACACTGGATGACCCAGCAGTGCTACAAAGGTACTGAAGCTGTGGAAGTCAGACTGAACAGGTGAATAAAAGCAAGCAAGCACCTACCTCCCTGCCAGAGCCCCTGCGTGTGCAGCTCGCCCTGATAAAGCAGCACGTGTGTGAGTTCTCAACACTGACTCCACTGGGAGGAGACCAGAGTCTCATTAAAGAATTGCAAAGGCTTCATGAGGCTTAAATGTCTCCTGTAAATCCATTAGTGTCCATATATAATTTACTCTTCACGTTGCTCTTTCAGAGCTGTCAAATATCTTCGGCGGTATTGCACTTTCTTTAAAAACCGAAACGTGACCCGATAGAACTACTTACACTTAGAACAGTGAAACTGCTCTTTCATGAATTTATAAAATGTTTTTAATTATAAATCAGTGAGTAATTACTTTGTCTTGGCAGTCCAAGAGAAGAACCATTCAATTGACCTCATCTGCTTGGCAAAGCAGCATCCGAAGGAGAAGTGGTATCCTCAGCTGAGACAGCACCGCTGAGCACCGCTGACAGGAGCAAGCAGTCAGTCTAACACAAAAGCACAGGGGATAACCAGAGCCTAAAGCTATGGGGCGTTGTAGATCCCAGCAAACCTTGGGGCAAGGAACAACATGTTGGTGGCCTAAGACAGTGGCAACTTAAAATGAGCAATGAGAGTTACCTCTGTATCTCCTGTCTGCTGCTGGGAGAGAGCCTGCTGGCAGTGACTTCTTCCCGTGATTCATCTGAAAGGAGTTTGTGGCATCCCTAAGGCCACCAGTGAGATGTGGATCTAGCTTGTAAGAAGAAACTTGTTCTAGCAGACACGGTGTGAGGGAGAGGGCAGAGGCTCTGTATCACAGGGAAAATTCCTCCGGGCCCAGTCAGAGGTATGTTATCTGGGGAGTGCAAGCATCACTGCTGAATCTGTGAATTTAATCCTTTGGGGATTTTGCCCTTCTTCCTCCCCTCCTTTCTCATTGTCCAGTCCTGATTCATTTCAGGGTATCCGCATGCACATCGCAGTCTCATCCCAAGAACGTGCTGTCAGGCTGTGAAGAGCCTCTAACGTCGTCTGTCTTTGTGAGGAGACGGTCAGATCGCGTGCACACGCAAACGAGCACTGCCACGCGCCACGCTTGTGCTGCGGCAGCCCATAATAAGGCAGGCCTTAGTCATCCATCTGCCTTTCATAGGGGATCTTGCATATCTATTCTCCTATTTTCCAAAAGGAACTGCAGGCAATTAAAATCATCCTGAGGTCTCCCTGGCTTCCTGCTTCTAATCTACATTCTCAAGAGTGAAGGAAAAGTGAGAAAAAATTGTGGTTGGTCCCATACTTTTCAGAGATCTGGAGACGAAGAGCAGGGGAGAAAAAGAAATGAGGTGTATTTATAAAGTGAAAATTCAGAATATATTCATCTGACATTTCAAGGTCTTACTTGGGCAGACACTGATGTAAAGAACAGGTATGTGCCTGCTGTCCCTTATTTCTCTTTCCAGCCCCTTAATAAGAGGCTACAATGCTGCAATTGCTATTCCAAGTGGCTTTAATATATTTTTTACCTATCTTATCTTATTCTTTTGCTGCAGATTTTTTAATGGGGTTGTTTTTATGTTGAGCCATATATTTTTATAGTACCTCTCTGGATTAAAAGAGGAAAAATGCGATGAAATGGGCTGCTAGCTTAGGCTAACGAAGGTGCGTTTGGTCGGCACTCACCATCCCTGCAGCTGGGGCTGAGCAGGCTCTTACCTCTGGAGGCAAGTGCATGTTCTCTGAGCCTGGTGCTGTGGATTGGAAATGTCCCTTCTGATTATTCCCCTTCCAAGGGTCTGCCCCAGGCCGTTCGCTGGAAGCTGAGTCCCCGTGTGGGAGGCTGCTGTGTGCGGGGCCTCCATAAAGCCGGGCCCTGACCTCCCTGAGGGCCTGGGGCACAACTGTTGGACCAGCAGTCCTGTAAAGAATGCTTGCAGCAGGCTAATAGGTGAAAAAAATAGCATTTGTGTGCTTTTATTCAGTGACCATTTGTTTCCAGGGAGCGTGCCCGTGTGTACATCATTCCCAGCCACACAGAGGTGTGTCACCGAGGCGTGAAACCAGGGCCGCGCGGCATCTGCTGAGTGAGGAGAAACTGCTGCTCCTGTGCGTTGGTTTCCTTCTGATGCTGAGCGGACACTGAGTTAGGAAGGAATACAAAGGAAATGGAGCTGGCTTCTGTGGTAAATTGTGCCTGATATGTGACCAGGAAAGGTGTCACGATCTGAATTTTCCTAAGCAAGTGTGAAACCTCTGGCAAAGGAAGAGGCAGATAGAAACACCAGTTCTGGGAGCTGCAGAGAGTGATTTTATCATCGCCTCGTCCCTGCAGATACCTTTCCCAGTGACAGCCCGATGAGAGGCACATGTGCTGTCCCTCCAGCCACTTTCCCACTTGTGAGCGAGGTGCAGGATGGCTCCGAGAGTCCCTGACCTGCGAGCACAGGGCTGGAGCTGCCGCCTCTGCCTCAGACAGCTGTGTGGCTGCTGCCTCCAACAGGACCGAGCTGAAAACAGCCCTGGTTAGCTCACACAAAGGGAAACCTCACGCTTCTTTCTTTCCTACAGGCTGTCGGGGCTGCCTGCTTTCTCCACGAGATACATAATGCATTCTCCTCTATGAATATTTCACCTCTTCTTTTTGCTGTTTTCTGGCGGGGAGTCGTACTGTGCCAGCCATCGCGGTGCAAGCCAGAGCTAGGAAATTAACTGCGTTCAGCAGCACTACGTGGATATAAAGCTGAGCCAGCACACAGGGCAGGTTTCTGTTAACCCTCCTGTCTCCAGTCAAAGGTTTTCTTCTGAACGGGTGGGAGGGACGCAGAGGGGCGATCTCTTTGCCACACGGAAAGCGAAAATTGGAGCTATTGGAAGAATTTACTGAAACTCCTTCCTTGAAGCTACGCACACATCCATCTGAGAAAGGGCAGCGTGTCTGACAGAAGCGAAAAGATTAGTCCCGGATGAGATTTAGCACAAAGCAGTTGGGTAGATTTATTAGGTGTACTCTCAAACGTGAAACTTGTGTGTGAGCTGTGGAAGTGCGTGGCTGGCTGGCCCTGGGGCTCTCGGTGCTGTGTCTGTTGCTTCTGATTCAGGGCAGGCCATCAATACACATAAACTGGCTGAAGTAAGGCTTGCAGCTAAAGAGATGGGGTGAATTTCTACCCCAGCTGCCTTGAAGGTGTTGCCCCCCAAGAGGCTCTTCCCAGTGTGGCCGCTTGGCACCACGGCCCAGGACGGGGCCTCCAGCTTCCCCTTACCAGCACCTGACCCCCGTGTACCTGGGCATGGGCACAACCATTGAAGGACATGGCCAGCAATAAAAACCTCTGTTAAAGGAGTAGGAAAGGCAACTGAGATGGTAGCATTGTTATGAAATGGGGATTCCACATCTCTACAGATGGTAATTAAAATGCAGTAGGTTCCTGGAAGCGGCTCTGTTTTCTAAACATGAATTGCTTTGTACTGAGTGCACTTTCTACAGCAGCAGAGACTATAACTGCTGAATGGAAAAGTAATTAGCACCATTTCTATGCATGCATTTAATGGCTACACAGTAGTATTGAGTACAATAGGCACGTTTCTGCAGCAGTAGCACGCTGCAGAGATCCCAGTGTGTACGTACACACTCAGCCCAAGCTTCGTGTGGCACAGCCCCGTGTGCTCACTCGCAGTGGATGGGGACATCCCTTGGGTTTGAGCTGAGCTCCGTGGTTTGCTGAGAAAGGTGAGCTGGTCAGCAGCATCTCAGCTGTGCTAGCGTGATTGCAAATCATCCGGGGAAAGACCCAGCAGAGGCAGAGCTGCCTGCCTTCCACCAGCGCTTGGGGTGATGCTCACCAGCTCTCAGTAGCCACCACAAGCAGAATCAGAGGACCAAAAGTCCCTGAGCACCAGACCTGGCTGTTGCTGACAGGACTTTCTGCAGCAGGCTGGGGGTTGGTGCCTGTGTTGTGGCTTAATGTGGGGGCATCAGCCTCCAGGCTGTGTCAGCAGCGTGTTTCAATGACTCGAAAGTCAGGCATCAAACCAAGCAAATGAAGCTGTCATTGCAGGCTAGAAATTGATTTCAGGGGTACAAAATGCAACTAGACTCAGAGCACGAACGACATGGGCTGGTGCTCTCTGCAAGTGCTAATTGGGACTCTCCTCGCTGGGGCTTTGCTTGCTCCTGCTAGTTTCCATTTTCTTTTCCCTGCGTGCCCTAATGAGGAGTGTGGATGTGCCTGTGGCCCTACAGCTCAGCTCCACGTCCACCTGCTGCAGATACAAGTCCACTTGTGTCTGTCTGCTCATTTGTGGAAGCAGATTTCCCCTGTCTAACCTCCTTGGTACTGGGGAGGCCCAGTAGCTCTGTACTTCAGTTTACAATGTGTTACTTACAGCAGTGGTTCAGCAGTCCCTGCTCAGTGCCCCGTTCTTCAGGATGTGCTCGAGAAAGAGCAAACCGAACTCTCATTGTACCTGCCTCTTGGAGAAATCACTGGACAGCCACAGCTGTGTCTTTGAAAGCAAAAGGGCTGCCCAGGTTAGGAAATTCTCAAACATTAGCTCAGCATGGCTGAGCCAGGGCACGGGATGGTGTGTGAGCCCATTCATCATCGCGGGGCAGCTGCCAGCTCGCTGACTTTAATTGGGGCCTTCTAACATTTACGCTGTTTGGAGGTTTTTTCAGTGCTGCTGATAAAGGATTTCGCTCATCTCTCATGAGGCCGTGGAGAGACAGCGGAGATGTGAGCTTAATTCAAGGTTGCTGAATGACTTGCAGCTACTGGGGGAAATTACGTTACTCTGTATTGTTTTCCTCCTGAAATTGCTGCCTTGGCTGCATCTCTGGCATTTTTGCATATCTGTCTCCTCAAATTTCCTGCTCCTCAGACCGCGCCATCCTCACAGCTTCTAGTCGTGGCATTTTTATTGCAGGTCCCATGGAAGTGAGCGGTCTCAGCAGCACGGCTTTCCCACCTGCCTCTCTTGAGAGGCAGAGGGGGGTGGAAAGCGTGGTATTGCCAATGTAATGGGTTGAAAAATTGCTCGTCTGAACTTAGATTAGAGCTCCAGCGATCGCCTTTAAAAGCTCATTATACTTGAAAGAGCTCCTTTTGCTCACTGTGATGTGTCTGTCTGGGGGCACACTTCGGTGCTTGCCGGGCCAAGCCAGGCACAGAGGTGGGAGCTTCCCCACCCACGTGCAAAACGCCCCCTTCACCCCTTCCCAGCCTGTGGGGCAGCTCCGAGGCCTTCACCTGCCACCAGTGGCCTGCTTAGGCTGGGTCTCTCCATGGGCTGGATTCCTGTCCCCTCTGGGGAGGGCTTGTGCCCAGCTCCACCCGGCTGTGTAACTGCAGTGCGAGAAATATTCTGGCAGCCTCCTCTCCCATTTGCATTTGCTGTGCTGCAAACTCACGCTGGTGAGCACAGGTGAGACAGTGGGGCTGACTCAGGGCTCTGAGCATACCTGCTCTGCTTTCTGTGCCATTAATCCTATCTTCATAACCAAGTTAACGCGAGGGTAATCTGCCCCCCTTAACACAGCTTGATGTTGCGTTGCTTTTGCATCTGGTTGCTCTATCGGTTCAGTTTGCAGCCCTTTGTCTGCACTGGGTATCCTTTGTAGGTCAGCTGCCATGCAGGGAGCCTACATTTGTGCAGTGCTTAATTGGTCTCTCAGCTCTTTCCCGTTCTCTACTTTGTTTTGCTTACAGAGCTCAGCCTTTCCCTCCCATTTCTCCTTCCCAGGAGAGGAGGCAAGATGATGATGACGACATCCTCAGCTGATGGATGAGATGGATGCTGAGACAGCGATTTGGGCTGCAAAGTAGACCTTGCAGGTATCTTGCACTTCACTCACCAGCCTCCCTCAGTGAAATGAAGAATCAAATGTTTCCTGTCATTTGACCTTTTTCCCTAGGACCCGTGTTGAAGCGATGGCTGGGAAGCCCCCCTCTTCCTGCCCTCGCCAGGTCTGTAAATCAGCCTGGGTTTGGTTTTTTGCTGTGTCCTTCACCACACAGTACGCAAAGCAGCACGACTGGGCTGTGTTGACTTCTCAGAGTTTCAGAGAAAAGAAAGTAAACATGAGGGTGCTTAGCGGGGGATTTTGTAAGGGGTTATGTTAGCTAGATTTCCAAATCCTCCAGAGTTGGAAAGGGTTTTTGGAAGGGGCTTAATTCCTTCTAAAAATCCCATCCTTACCTAATACGTGCTAGTTAGCAAACAATGCTATAGACCTGATAATACTTGATATGATGAACGATCTGGGGCTTATTACTGGAGCCTAGGGCTAATCTCTTCACCATGTTCATGCACCTTAGCTCCTCTTACATTCCAGGGTACTCTTCTTGCCGTAACAATGCTAACAGATTTTTTAACGATAATAAAGTTGATTCACATCCTGGGAAAAGTGCAGCTCATTCCTAGTTGATTAGTCAGATATTTTTAAATCTTTCTGGATTTCAAGTAGCAAAAGGAAAGGCAAACAATAAGATCTCACTTTAGGTTTAATACCAGTGGAGGCTGTGGATGCAGTTCAAACTCTGTAAGGCTTCTGGTGGGAGAGTCTGACAAAAGACACTTTGTCTCCGTTGGAACAAATGCCACCGAATGGTGGAATTTATTTCTTAATTATTTTTCCAGGGCCCCTCTGTTTCCAGCATGCTCACAAACACTTCACATAGAGATTTGCTTCTTTGGAATGGCATGAGGGGGGACTAGCAGTGGGGATTTGCTTTCTATGCATGGCATGGTTTGCCTCGTCTGCATGAGCTCTTTCTTGTTCCTAGGATACACTTGCTTGACTTAATTTATGGGCTTGCTTTATTATTTTTTCCCTTTGGCTGAGATCTGTTTTGACTTTCCCACTAAGCTCCTTTCTGAGCAGGGGCAAAACCAACAACACTGAATTTATTTAAGTGGAATTAAAGGGCAGTCCTTGTGCTGAGGCTGGGTCTGGGCTGCTAAAGCATGCTCAGCCTCCTGAGGTGCTAAAGAACCTCATGTTTCATTCAAAAGCCAATTGCGCTGAATAGCAGAGAACCACTTCTAAAGACTGCAGTGGGGCTCTAAAACCAGCAGCACAGAATGAAAGAGGGGGCTTTAGAAAGCCATGGGATGTAAAATAAAAAGAAAAGAGTTGATCAACCAGGTTAGATTAAGGGCGCAGTTAGTTTTGTTGCCCCAGAAGCAAAGTTTGGAAGATGACATAGTCCCTCTGCTCCTATGCTTCAATAGTGACTGGTAAAAGGTGGGGGGATAGTTAATGCATGTATAAACATTAAGAGCCTTTTTTATTAATAAAAATGAAATTCACCTTCTTGAGTAGTAGTATGAATTCCAAAAAGGAATTTTTCTGTATTGAATTATAAGTTGATGGCCCTTGAAAATTCAGCTGCAGTTTGGGTCTTTGCAGACATTTTTCTTGTTCGTATGCTTGCTGTGTTTTTATTTTCCTTGTTCTTGTTTAAAATGAGAAGCAAGCTGACATTTCCATCAGAACTGTGTAGAAAAGCAGAGACTGAAGAAGAGAGCAGAGCATAAAAGCACCTGGCCGTGGTGAGCACAAGGGTACCAGATGTGTAGGAGGCACACCTGCCCCAGCCACAGGCGGTGTTTCTACGGGTATTCAGAGCTGGCTCTGCAGTGTGATCCCAATGTCGAACCTCATGCCGTTGGCTGGCAGTCTCCTGGTGTAGCGTTGTTGTATGGGTGGGCACGGGGAACTCTCTGTGTCGGTGGGACAAGATCCCTTTCTTTTCTCCATGTTCTTTTCCCCCAAAGAGAAGAGCCAGAAGCAGATCCCAAGAATTTACATTTTCTCCCTCTTGGCCGTAGGCTAGAATTACTCTGGGAAACGCTTCAGGGAAAGATGATTATGTCTGTTTATCAAAATTCAGCCTCTAAACAAACAAGGCAACAGGTAAGGCAAGTTAATGAAACTTCCAGCCCTGCCCTTGGAGGACACAGATGGCTGTGGAGATCCAGTAACTCCAGACAGTCAAAGGCTTAAAACCGCTGCTCGTGCCTGCAGGTGGTGGGTCCCAGGTCAAAACTGAAGCTCGCTGGTGGGGAGTGGCACAAGAGAAAGTTGTATTTCCCACCCTGTGCTACACCTGCTCTGTAGATAGAAGCTCAGCCTCCGGAGTGGTTACTCCTGCCTTTCCAGCTGGCACTGGATTAACTTGAAAAACTAACAGGGCCTTTATAGAAATTATCTCCAGGGGATCCATCTGATGGTAAAGGTCCCCGAAAACTACTGTTCATAGCACCTTTACTACAACCACATATGCTGTGGGTTAAAAGTTTTTGACCTTGTCAGATGTTGGTTGTGTGCAGCTGGGCTTGTGTTTGTCTCTTCTTATTAAGAAGGTTGGAAGGGGAATGAGAGGTATAATGCAATACATTATTTATCTTGTAAGGAAAAAATCCAGTGTGGTCTCCTGAGCCTTCCCTTGCATTTTCTACTTTATCTCTGCTTGCTGAAGTCATTGCTGGTCCCGGTATTTTTACAAGTAGTGAAATTGAAAGCACACAAATAAGAAAGGAACTACACAGAAGAGAATGACTCTTGTTCTACTCGGTGCAAGTGAATTTAAAGAGATGATGACTGGATACATCCGTGTTCCCAGAGGAAGAAAGCCCATTTACTGCATTTGACTCTCTAGGAAATGTACTGGGCATTACACACACGGTCCAACCGATGCCTGGAGATCCTTACTCTTGATCACTGGCCGGCAGGAGTTACGTTAGAGAACCCAAAGCCAGCTCCTGTGAGGCAATGCCCATATCACAAACCGAGGAGGCGTCACAGCCAGCATGCAGGTGTGTCTGCACAGCAAGGCAGAGGAGTGGTTTTGATGCAGGTAGCTGGCCTAGGTAGCAAAAATGAAAATGTAGCGTCACATTTGAATTACATTACAATGAAATGAAGCGTTAATGACTTCAGTGTGAGCTAACAACTAGGGTAAAGACTGCAGTGCTGCAGTTTGCACACACCAGGGTTTTGCTGGGCCCTTCGTTAGAGTGTGGCAGCGGGTCTTGGTTTCCAGTCTCTGCTGGTCAGAGAAAATCTACCACAGCTGGCACCCCAATGCCACAACCAGCCCTTTGCTTCCTCAGGAGACCCTCCTGTCTGCCCCGAGCAGCTGGCGGGTCAGTAGGGTGCTCAGAGGGGGGTTCATGCAGATGAAACTTTTATCATTCCCAAGTCAGTTCCGCTACGGGGTGGTGTACAAGTGCGGAGGAGTTCTCATGGTGGGCCTCCACCAAGCAGATCATCAGCTGGTCTTGGGGATGGGAATTTCATGGCATTCTTAAATCACAAAAAGATTCTTAAATCACAAAAATGGCAGGCAGAGGATTGTGGTACTTCACTGGCAGGTGCCATCGGCCACATGAGGCTTACTTTGGGCTAGGGTTGTTGTTTATGCATTTTATAGGTTTGATAACAAATTATCTTAATTTCTTCATTTAAGAGCACTACCTGGGGAGCTCTTCTTACCTTTGTAGGCATCAAACTTACACTGTAAATCTCTTCTTGTTTCCCTGCTTGACTTTTACTTCCAAAAAAAATTATTTTCCCTTCGTGGAAAGATCTCTATTAAGTCTCTGCCTGGTGATGAGTACAAGAAGTGTCTTGAGCCACACACACCTGCGGCAGCAGACGCAGCTGATGTTTCCTCCTGTTCCTTCACTTTGACATGTCTTTGGTTTGCCTAGAAAATGTGATTTTTTTCCACGTCCTTCTCCTTCAGGAATTCGCTGCTTGTCACACCTAATGACTTACTCACTCGTCACCCTTTTTTTAGGTTGACAAATATCCTGCAAAGATAAGACAGTGGCCTTTGGAGATGTGGTGCCAGTAATTAAAATGAAGAATGCATTACAGTAAAAAGTAGAAACGTGGGTCTAAAAGCCACACTGGTATTTTTAGTGATGGGAGTAATTGAGGATTTCAGTTTAATAATTCAGTGCAGCTGAGATTAATAAATGATATGAGGTAGAAACGGTCTTTCAAGAAGAAGAATTTCGGAGGTAGAGGTAACGGTTTAATTTAGTGCGTCCTGAAAGATGCTGCCTGAGTTACTGCATAATAACTCAGCGCAGTCCTAAGACATCTGAGCCTGCTTTGTAAAGGGAGGAGCACGGATCCGAAGTGAGGACTGTGCCAAGTGAGGGAAGCCATCTCGGAAGAAGCCAAAAAGCCTGGAAACCCCAGCCTGGACGCTGGTTCCTGCTGTAGCCTGCAGCAAGTCGCAAGCAAGCAGCAAGTTAAAAGGTTGTGTGCATTGCTGGAGTCCAGTCCTGCAAATCTTACAAACACTATAAACATGCTTCTTCCTACACGTAGTCCCCCACAGGGTTCATGGCCTTGTTATCTTTGCAAGTGCTGTGCCGAAGAGCATTCGCAGGTTAAATCCCTTAGTTTGCATTGAGTCCTGCTCACACAGGAGATCTGGTGTTGAGGCTGTGAGCCCCATCTGTTTACATTCCTTGGCTTAACAAAATTTTTTGAAACTAAATAAACTTTAGGCTTTCTGGCAGTGACTCTGATGCTCAAGTCTGGAGCTTTCCGCAGGCTCAGGATTAGCTCTGTGTAGCCCGCGGAGCTGGATGTCAGGACAGCTCCTTGTGTATTCCTTTAAGCATCACGGATATGTTTCATGAGAATTTTTCTGTCTGTTGTCAAAAGACGAAGGCTGATCGCATTCCCCATTTGAGACATGAGGCCAGGCAGCCCTGAGGTCTGGCTGTGAGGAAGGCTTAAAATCTTCCATTCTGCTACAGCATAGCCGTGTGTTGGTGCTATCCTCTGGAAACATGAAACATGCTGCTGCCCCATTCCCTTGTAAGGATGCAAATGTTCCTGGTTGTAAAGCAAACTGGCAATCCTAAGTGCTTGCTGAGTGACAAGGACTTAGGAAATTGTCATCAACTTCTGTTTCATGGCACGCCATCCCAGCTGCTTCCCTCTTTGTGGCCAAAACATCAAGGCAAGTTTCCTCAGGTCTGGCCATTGTGATTCTTGTGTTTCCAGCCTGTTGGGCTCCATTTTTGGCTAATTTTAACTAGAATAACCTCAAAGAGCCGCGTGCGGTATGCAGCGGCAGCATGCAGCAGCCCAGACAGCTCCTCCCTGCCCTGAGCTGGCTCCAGGCGGGGGACTCCGCTCACAGCTGCGTGTGGGCTGATCCCGAAATACTCCTTCCTTCCATGTTCGTGCCTGCCCTCCGGAGCTGCCGTCCCTGGTAACAACGAGGCCGTCATCCTGTCTGAACATAACAGCCGTGCCACGGTCAGAGGCTGGCCTCAGACCAGCGATTTTGCTCCCCTGCCAGAAAATAAAAACACCGCCCGTCAGCAAGATTCACTCCGGCTCCCGATTCAGCGAGATGCCTGAAGCATGTGAGCGGCCCTCTGGGCTTCTCCCTGCCACGGTCTTGGTGTAGGCAGGGTTAAGCTCAGCTGCGTTATCTTGTTACACTCAGACACTGGAAAAACCGTATTTCCTGTCTGTATTTCAGGTGGGTGAGCTACCCTGCAAACGCACCTTGCAGCTGGAATGCACATGTTGTGTGAAGCGTCTAGCGCTGACTTCAGCGTGCTGATTATACACATGGAAATTATTCATGCTTTCTCCCACTTGCTCCACAAGGTTCACTGTGTACCTTGTTTATATCCCCAATTTTCTGTTCAGCACAGTGGAGGAGGGGAGCCAAGCTCGTAGGCCACCCCAGTCCCTTTGAAGACTCAGAGGGGTGAATTCATCTTCATTTAATGCAGAATTTACCAAATTTCCGTACATCTGTTTCTCATTTTAATTTCTAGAATAACTTGAAATTATGCGAGAAGGTTGAGGGAGACAGTGGTTTCTGCTATAGCCACTCAGGTAGTAGGATCAATGAAACTGGTGATGGGAAGGAGGGGGAAAACCGGGTCCTGAATATTTTAGATTGAATCTTCCCCTCTCTCCTTACAGGGTCACGTTCAGTCATCATTAATTGGGTGTACTGCAGCATTTGGTAGGTTTGGTTGCTTCTTAATTATCTGCCTGACTGTGATTTTTCTTCTCTAAGCCTAATTCTTGAGCTTGAAATATGATAAATTTCAAAGAAAATAATGTTTTGAATCCAGAATCAATCATCTCAACTTCTTCTAAATTAAAATTTGCCTAACATAAAAGACCACAATCTAGAAACTGCATATAAAAACCTGTAATTTGGACAAAGAGGCACCACAGTAGTCTCAGGGAGAGTTCCAATCTTTTTTACAGCTTTTTACTGTCTAGGACACCTGATAAAGCTGGAAGCAGCAAGTACATTAAATGCAGCACAATGGCTTATACAGAAAAGCCCAGGGCCTCTGGTTTATTCATTTTATCAGTTTAAATCGTATGATATTTCCTGTGATTGCTACAGCAGGTACCTACAAACTCCACGGTGCCACGTTAGTCCTTCAGCATGAAAATCACTCTGTTTCCATTTTGCTCCTAGACTGTGCTGTTTAAGCAGAGATGCGTGGCTCAGATTTGGACTGAATTATGGTTTGATTTGCCGTGGCCTGCATTGCACTGCCTGTGGAAATAGCGAGCGAGGCTCTATCGGGGAAGCAGGTAACAGCCTCTGGGATGAATCAGGAGCAGAGTAAAGCTGATGGGTCACTAACCCAAGAACAGAAATAGCTTCCTTCGGGCACGGCTCGTTTAGGTGGTGTCCCCAGGTGAGTAACAGGAGCAGGAGGAGAGGGGCCTGCTGTTCCTAGGACGTGGGTGTAACTGGATTGAGCAGGACGGGTTGCACGGATCCTTTTGCTTTCGGTCTTCAGATTCTCTGTTTCAGCAGCTGTCCCTAACTGCAGTTGCATACCTCAAGCAAGGAAAGGCATTGAGGGCTGTTCTCCCCTCTACTGGCTCTGTGGCATGAGTGATACCATGAGGAGAAACTGAGGCACAAAGCCTCTGTGATGGTCACAGGACCTCAGCTGACAGCGAGGAGCTAAAAGCTGGGCCTTTGACTTGTTGGGTTGGTCCCTCCCTTCAAGAAGATGGCTCCAGCGGTCTGCTCCCTTGTTCTCAGCATCAACAGATGAGTTTATCAATAATGTTATTGCTCTTACCTTAGGAGCATGGAAGCCCACTCGTTATCTAGAGCTGCACAAGGACACAGCAGAAAGACGACCGCTGCCCTGCGGAGCCCTCAGCCAGAGCCCTCCCGATGGCACGGTGCGCTCAGCAGCAGCCACACAACTCTTGTCTGCCTTGCTCTTGCTTCAGGCTCACCATTTACACAATACCAGAGGAGAGTTTGGAAGGAAAAAGCTTTTAAAATGGAGCTGTTTATACCCTCTGATTCAAACTTGGCAATATTCAGCTTGGCCACTGTTCACTGCTAGTAATTCTGGCCTACAGATGATGTTGCCCAACTTTTTTTAGGCGTACAGATCTTAAATATCCTCTTGTGCTATTGAGGTGTTCAGCACAGGTACACGTATTTTTGCCTCCCTGCTGAAAAGAGCATTTCCCATTAATATTGCCACTAAAAACAGACAAGCAAACAAAAAAAAAAACATCTTCGACTTGCAAACTGGCATGAAATGGAAAAGCTGCAGTGGAGATTTTTGCCACTTCTTTGTAGATATTATGAACTTAGCTTCTGAGACTGTTGATTTGAACTCCAATTAATTTCTGTAAAGACCACAAATCAAGTCCTGTCATAACCAGAGAGCATGGTGCGCTATCATTACTGCTGCAGTCTGAATGAACCTGAGGAGGGAGGTGATCAATCCCAGCATAATTGCCAGTGTCACCAATTAATTGTTCCTGAGCGGCCGAGGGCCTTTTACACTGGCAGCCTGTCAGTCTCAGAAATTGCAAGGCGATGCGGCAGCCCTCAGGTGGGATGAAAACACGCTTTTGAGCAATGTAAATTGTTGGCAGCGGGCTTTGCTTTGAACGTGTTGCTGCACCGCTCTGATTTCACCGCGCAGGCAGAGGTTCCCTGCTCAGCCTGAACCTTCCCAGCACCGTCAGGATCAGCCTCCACTGAGCCCCACTTCAGCCCCGTGTTTAAGCAGGTACTTAGAGCTAAGCAGGTGCTTAACTCCTGGTGAAATCAAAATTAGTCGCATACTTAAGGGCTTAATTTAGAAATTACCCCAGTGAAACCCATCCCTGCTCCGGCCTTAATCACACGAGTTGCAGGGGAAGGCAATCACGCAGGAGCAGCACCTGGGCTGCTAGAAGATTACCACAGTCTGTACTCTCCAATGAGAGAAAACACAGCATATTATTTATAGAAGGTTTTAAAATATTTTTATCACTTTTTAGAATGAGGGCTGGCCTGAGCACATTAGTAACTGTGGAGTTAATTCCAGCTAATTGGAGTTGATTCCAGCACTGATCTCCATGGGCCTCTGTGTCTCCACCTGTACAATGGATCCCAATAAGGGGCTGGCTGTGGCAGCAGTTTCTCTGTAACCTGTTGCTCTCTGTAAGCCCTTGGTTTGATTTGCATTCAACCTTTTTCCTTCCTCCCATCTGCTGAACACGAATCATTCGTGCCCCAGGCTTACGGAGCCGAGGTCACTTTTTCCTAACATGACTGTTTAAAAAAACTCAAATCGTGTCATGTGGCATCAATTTAAACGCAGTTCCCAGCTAATTAGTCCGGTAAAGTATCTATATTTGCAAACAAAGAATAACTATGATATTATCCCAGTGGAGATCTGCAAAGGAATTTGGGGAATGCAAATGCTGATAATGGTAGTTCCTGTGCTATAGTTAGCCTGAGGGCCAGACGGCTGCCCTGAAGCACACCCCTCCGGGTGCCAAGAGCTGCACACAGGACAAAAGACACAGATCCCATTGCAAGGGGAGAGGCCGGATTCTGATGTCCCTGTCCTTTCTCTGTCAAAGTTATCACAGGGTATTTCCCAAAGAAAGACCAGGAAGAGTCCCAAGAAACTTAAATAGATGAAGACTGGTAGGTTTCATTTCTTTTTCTGGGAGAAGGTTGTAACTCTTCCCCCCCCCTCTTTATTAACCTGTGCCTGAGTTGCTAACTAACCAAATCTAGTAAGATAATTCGGCCTGGTTGTGCAGATACACCCCCACTCTTACTTCATAACACAGATTTTTAAAAGCACAGAATAAGCTGCCTGTCCCAAATGACCAACAGTACGGTGTCACTTTGGCTAGGCTGTGTTTCAGGAGGCACACAAACAGCCTGTCAGATTGAAGTACTGTCAACATCAGCACTATTTTTAGTGGACTTGGAGACTCTTGAGGGTAAAACAAGCCTTGTTGTAGAAATGGCTTTTTCAAAAAGGCAAATTCTGTAGTGGTTTTGGTTCTTTTTGCTTTTTCTGGATCTGTATTTGGAGCCTGTGTCCTAAAGAGCTCAGAGGCACTGGCTTTAAGCTCTGCCTGCTCTCTGAGCCCATGCAGCAGTTACTGGAAAGTCAGAGGTCTGGAGTGAATATGAACGAAGCAAGGAGTGTCCCCTCTGAATGACAAAGGTAGAAGGGAAGAAGCATTGCTTGAAATAGACCTGGTAGCAAGCTTTCAGTATGGCTTAAGCACTGCTGCTCCCATCATGGCTGTACTCGGCTTCTGCTCTCGTGGGCTGAACGTAGACATGAGCCTCTGCAAGAGGTTTGTTTCCAGCTGCAGGCAGCCTAAGAGTCTCAACCTGCTGCTCCTTAATCATCCATTGTGTTGGAATGAGGATAAAAACCCTGTGTGCCCTTGCAGGATGCTCTGGGTCCTGAACTTGAAGTCCTGCGGCACTCTCTCCATCCTGCGCTGGTGCTCCCAGGCATCTCCTTCCCTCCTGTCCCAGCTCTGTAGATAACCCCAATAGGAGCTGACACCCTCCCGACGGCCACATCACTTCTGTTTAAGGCACTGGAAGCTGAACGCAGGCTGGCAGCGCTCACCCTGTTCCCTCACGAAGCCCTCAGTAAGGAAATCTCCAGGCGAAACAAAGTGGTTTGAGGAGGCTCAGGATTCACCGTGTCCAGTTTCCTTGCAGACATTGCATCAGACAGCTTTCTGGAGATTTGATCTAATTACACAAATCTAAGGTGCTACTAATCGCTTGACACCTCTCTGGTCTTTATACGTGAAATGGGACTCAAAGCAGGGGAATTGTTGGCGTGCATGAGAGCACATTTAGTATCCAATTTCCTCTGCTGGCTAGGTAGCCCTACAAGGTGGTGCCCCTGCAGTGAAGGTGCCACAGATACATGCTGCCATTGCTTCCTTCCCCTAGGGCAGTGTGATTTCTGGTAGAGCTTCCCACTGTGAAGTACTTTGCAGAGAGGTGAACATGGGCTGAGGAAGAAACAGTGCTGTGAAAAGATGCCCAAGGTGGCCAAGGCACCTCATTACCCCAGACCAGCAGAGCAGCACCACAGCCAAGCCCTGTTTGTACCCTGGTGTGCAGAAGCACAGAGGGGAAACGAGAGCTGATGAACCTTTTAATTTTATTTTAATAATAAAATTTACCTTATCTGGTAGACCTGCAGACGTTATTCTGAACCCTCCAAATGCCAGATCTTTGTTTAAAACTCACCTGCTTGCTTTACCTCCCTGACAGCTGATGGCTTTCATAGGTCACAGAAATCATCTGCTGTGGCAATGCTCAGCCCGTGCCTCATGCAGGCTGGCAGTAGCGTCCTGACATCTGCTGTCAGTGAGGCAGGCAGAGCCTGTCACAGGAGGCTGCAGGGGAGAGCAGTGCCAGGCAGAGGAGTCACGTTCACCTCCGCTTCTGCTCCAGCCAAGAAGGAGAAGAAACATGCTCCTTCCCCCCAGGCAGCTGGAGGGGAAAAGAAACCACAGAGGACCACAAAACCATCGCAGGACAACATCTGCCAAGGCTGTGCTCTGCCTCTAGCAGGCGGGGACACAAGCAGATGAAGATAATGCTGTGTGGCAAATTCACATCAGTTGTTTTGCGGTCTGCTTTCACATGCAAGGAATTAGGTGGAATCCAGTGTGAGATCAGAGCTGACAATTATATTTTAAAATGGAAAAGGAAAAAAAAAAAAGCCCAGAGAATGTCTTAGGGACATACCCCTGCTCATCCTGCTCCCAGCCCTGCCACTGCTTTCCCTCCACCAAACAGGAGGGAGTGCCTGAAAGCCACCTTTATGCAGCTGGGGCAGCTTTTCCCATCAGGCAAAGCTTTATTAAGCAGACAGCGAGAGCCCAGCTTGGGAGCTCTTTTCTTAGGCTGTGGTTTTGAGGGTCTTTTTTTCTAGTTACATTTTTATACAAAAATACAATGAAATCCTGAGTTTTTATTTTTTTATTCAGAGATTGATTTCTCAGTTGATAATAAGCCTTCAGCCTGATCCTAGCAAGAAGCAGGTCCAGCTAACAGCTGGGGTAGAAAAGCGTGCTTTGTAAGCCCCTACCCATTGCAGGTATGTGTTTGTTTCTCTTTGAGTGGTCTGCAAACCAACCTCTAGACAAGGTGTTCTAAGAGCTGGTAGATCATATATTTTTGTAGTTTGCAAAACTGGCAAAGGTAAGTGAGGATTGTTCATCTCAACAAGGGAGAAGTGTAGAAGTGGTGTAAGCAAGCGTACCTTCTTGCAGGAAGCTTTTGCCTTCTGCAGCTATTACTGCTTATTGGGGAAAGAAGGAGAAGGTAGCAGAGAAAGCTGACCACTTTTCCTGTAGCAGCCGTATATTTACAAGCCAACAGCAAGCAAACTAACACAGACACCTGCCTTCAATCACTGGCTCACAAATATTTGAACTGGCCCTGCAGGCTTGTGCTCATCTGTCTGAATTAGCAGCCAAGGGAAGGAGATGCACCTCCTCACGTGTCCTTGGTGTCCTGTCGTCATATGCATGAGCACTTTTGTGATATGGGAGTTTATTTTTGGATGTGATGCTCCTTTCATCTGTGGTGTTGTGCCTGTGTGAGGGCAGCTTCTCAACACAGCTAAATGACATCGGCTCTCAAATTCTTCATTAACTGTAACCTCAGTTGCTGTTAGAGGGGTTTAATTGTAATGTGGTTTAGTGACAGTGTAACTAGTGGTAGGGAGAAGAGGTGGACCTTGCCTGGGCTCCCACTTTTGCTCAGTATCCACTTTCCAGGGAGCGTTAAAGCTGTGCCTGAAGGATGCCAGGCGCCTCTGGAAGCTCTCCAAGGCAGCCTGTGGCACAGCTGCAATTCAGCAAAGGCCAGGGTGCATGGTGCGTGTGTCTCCTTGGTGAATAAATTCACTGCCTTTCAGCTTTCCCCAAGATTAAATGAATGTTTAATAATTACTTCTTGCAAGGCTGACAGAGAGGAGTGTTGAGAGGGGGCAGATTAAGGCAATGTTAAATAGCAGGTCCTGCCGTTGGAAAGCTGAAATGTGATTTAGGCCAACAACAGAGAGGAGACCGCCCACCTGTAGGAGGGATGCTGCGAGCTGTGGAGAATTTCAGTGCAGATGCTGAAGCTCCCCTGCCTTGTACTCATTGCTTTGGGCTGGGCTGCGTGTTTCTGGGGACAGTAAGAGCAGCTGCCCTTTCTGTAGTTGTAAATTAAGATGTGGTTTGGGGGTTAGCTTCTTGTTTTCCATCCTACAAAGCTGCCCACCAGTGAACAGCTCTCTCTGGGTGCAGAAATGGACCCATGGGGCGAGACCCAGCAACCGGGCCTTGCACTGGCTGTGGCCTCCCAGAGCTGCTGAGGATTTCCTCCTCTGTGGGCTCGGGCCTGCTGAGATTGTTTATGACCCCTCTGAATGGGAAATGTGTGTGACAGGGCAAGACGGAAACAAAATAGAGTCCAAAGAGACACAGGAATGGGGCTTGTGAGATTAGACCAGGCGGGTCCGTAGGGCTGTATCCCACCCTGCTGCTCCCCTGTCACACATGGCGCTGAGGGACGAGGAGCGCCCGGCCCTGGCCATCACCTCTCCACAGGCTGCACCCAGCAGGGTCTCAGTGCCTGCAGTGCTGCTTCAAAACTTCAAATTCCTTAGACTTTGGGAAAGCCCAAATTCACATGCTAATCTCCGGGCCACTGATGATGCCAGAGTGGAGCTCAAAAAACCCCTCACAAACTAAACAGGTTTGAAAGAGCAGCAGTAATGAGCGGACCGTGTTCGCAGTGGGTGGCTCTGTCTTTCCTGTGTAGCCAAATGTCAGAACCACAGGCAAAAAGATTTATTGCTGTACAGTACAGGGGGAGGCTGCGGGGAGCCACGGCTCCTCCTTGCTGCTGCCAGCCACGTGGGCAGGGTGCCCCAGCACCAGCCACTGACAGGGCATCCCCCCTCCAAATAACGCAGGATTGCACTGCTAAGTGCTAACAGCTGAGGGCTTTCCATGGGGAAGTAAATAAATGAGGAGCTGCCCCCTTCCCTCCACCCCACTTGTTGCAGAAAAACCACCCATGTTGTGTTTGGGGGTGGAGGGTTGGGAACAAGGTCTCTGATGTGCAAGTCTGAAGAAATTAGAAATGATTAATCCCTCCCTGACAAGGTGCATGGCAAACTGCTTTGTCTTCAAGTGCCAGAAGAGGCATCATCCCTCTTGAGAGTGTGCCCAGCTCCTGGTGCACGCAGCGAGGGGCTGGGGCTGTGCTGGCCTTGCCCTGCTGCTGCCATAGATTTACGGTCTGACCCGGGTCCAGAGCGCTGCTTCATGTCAGCAGCTGGTTCCCCAGGGGCAGTATCTGTGTGTGTGGCCCTGGGTAGAGGCTCAGGCAGATGGCTCCTGTCCCTGATGAGCCACACTGCAGAGACAGAGCGTCCCGGAGCAGGCACAGATGTCTTTGGTGCTTGGAGGGGGGGGGAATTGAGGCACAGAGCAGCGGCTGCTGCAGCAGTGTCAGAAGCAAATCCTTGCCTGCCTCCACCGGGAAGGACGGGCAGCATCGCCCTGTGCCCGGCTCTCACTGCTGGCAGCTTGGCTGAGCCTGGGTTGGATTCCTCGTGCCTCAGCACGGCCGCGGCCCTGCAGTGCCCCCAGCCCCCTTTGAGCAGGGCAGCTCAGAGGGTGTGCTGGGATGGATGTCAGCTCCCTCTGAGCTCCTTTCATCACTCAGAGGCGGTCATTAGCCGCCAGACCTGAGGGCATCTCATCTCCCACACCGATTCCTCTCCTGGCTGCTGATCCGGGTCATAATTGCTTCTTTTTTTTTTTTCTTCCCAGGGCCAGGCATGAAGTAGACTGAAAAAGAGTAGAAAGCTGGGGTCAAAGGAGGAAGAAGTACAAACCCCCAAGGAAAAACATTTCTTGGTTAATGAAGTGTGAATCCAAATGCGAGGGAGGGGATGAGGACCAGCAAGCTACCAGGCAGTGTTCATTAAACCTGTGAGTACTTGGAGATGTGATGAGGGCCCTGGTCCACAAAGGGGCAAGCCAAGAGGGAGTCGGCTGCACTGGGGCCTCTTGGTTTCTCTCCTCTTTCTCTCCAGCTTGAAAAGGAGGAGAGGGGCTGGGATGGGGTTGGTCTGTGGGGTGGCTCACAGATTGAGGGGACCACATGGTGCCTGCAAGAGCAGGGTGAGCCATGGGGGCTGTGAGGATATCGAGGAGCTACCAAGGGGCAGCACAAGCGTGTTCCTGCTGGGTGGGGGTGATGTGGGGGTGCAAGGAGAGCCCTGCCAAGCAAGGCTGCCTCTCGTGGGCAGGGGGGCTGCACAGTATGGCCCGTCAAACAGCTGGCAACCCAAAGGGATGCAGAATAAACCCTTCCCGACCCTCTCTGTTCTGAATCTTGTGGGGATATCAGCAGAGAAATACAACCAATACTGAAAGGATAGGAAGGGAGTGAGAGCTCCCACTAAAAGGCAATAGATTTCCAAGTGAAAAGTGTTATTTCCATGGCTTCCTCCCCGTCTGCAGAGCAGACAAGACAAATATGGCCTCACGTTCACAGGTGCTGGGCACCCATAAATCCCTCCTGCTTTAGCGGGTGCTGCAGATGCTTGGTTCCTCTGCAGAACAGAAAGCAGGTCATAAATCTCTCCTTCTACCTGCGTCTTTTTCAAACTTTTTAATTAAAACTCTGCTGTCTATTGTATCTGGGGTCTGGAAATTAATTGTCATTATTAGGGTTTAAGGCACTGTTGCTCAGATCCTTTTGTCCTTCAGGTGTGTGGTGTGATCAGAAATCTGGAGCATACCTCATCCCTGCTGCCTTAAGGGAAAAAATAATCCATTTTTAGAGTTCACCTTGCAATGGTCATGAGCCTCGTTAAGCTCGGTGCTGCTGCAGCTCCCCTCTGATGGCTGGTGGTATTTCTGTCAAGTTCCCTGTGTAACTGTGCTAGACCTGCTCTGCTACTGCTGGGAAAGCCAGGCCTGTGAATAAGTGAGAACAGAGAACTGGGCAAGTGACATGAGGTTGGTTTTCAGGTTGTGAACCTGGATGGATATTTTCCCAATATTTTATGTCCATCTTCCACCCTGACTTTTCTCCCCACTGCTAAGTGGCCATGGCCACGGCTCGCTCTGCCCAGCACTCAGCTCTTTGTGGTTTATTTGGTGCGTAGCGCTCACGGTCTCCTGTGTTTCACCAGAAGCAGCTGGTGAGCAGTGCACACCAACACACACTGGGCCACTGTGGCTGTATCTTAGTTTCTTGCCTGCTTTTCTGTTACTTCGTGGGAGGATTTCTGATCTGTGTGCTGTGTATTTCCAGGCATGCTACATGTTCACAGGCACACACGTTCAGATGAAAGACGTTTGTGTTTAATGCATTTTCTGCATCTCCATCCAAAATCCAGCAAAAATAAACATATCTCGAGAGTAAATGATCCCTCGGTATATGTTAATTGCAGCTCTTCCAGATACAGCTTTTCTTCACCAGCTTTTCCCTGTCACTTTGCTCTGCCACCTTCTGTCGCTGCTGGGCTGCTCTGTGCCTGCTCCATGCCCTCCTTGCAGAGTGCAGGATGGAGCTACTGCTGTTCCTTAACATCCAATCTCTTTTGGCATTGGTGATTCCTGTGACATGGCAGGGCTTCTCTGGAGTGAAGGTCCAAACAACACCAATGTTGGAAGCTCTGTGTTTGCAGGGGACACGTTAGCATTGCCCCGGGCACTGCTGCCACGGGCAGTGAGGGCAAACGTGGCACTGAAGCTCTGTAGCTCTGCCCATCTCTATCTGATGTTGTGGCTGTTGAAGAAAGCATCTAGATCTGAGCAGCAGCAAACAGGTTTCATCTGTTCATGTAAATTTTATAAAATGCTTACAGGGGAACAAGCAACAGCTGTCATTTACCCTGTGGTTCATATGTAACAGCACATAACCCCCAGGAGGAGGGAATGCTGTCACTCTGGAAAGCTCTGTGTTAGTAAATTTACATGGGAAAGATATGAAGGAAGATAAAATATTCTTATCTGTAGTTGCAGGAAACTAGCCTTGGTGGCCCATTGAGTCCCTTCTCTATACTCTTCAAAACCTTCAAAATATTTGCCATGTAGCCTGGAAATGTCTTCCAACAGCTTGTGGAAGAGGAGCAGAGCGCCATGGCTGCCTGTGCCTGCGCCTCCACCCGGCGGGCGGCTCTGTAGGGACACAAATCATTTAAAATACCTCTAACGCAGACTGCTTGCTTTTTTTTTTTTTTTTTTCTTAGTAACTAAAATGACTGAAAATGAGCAAAATGTGATCCTTGAGTTGGGGTTGCAACTCAAATCTAATCAGCCAAGTCATGAATTGGCAGCAGTATGAAATGAAGTCAACAGCTGATCAAATCATCAAACAAGCACATACAAGATTTGAGTAATGAAGCCACACAACATATGGCAAATTTCATGAAACAATGAGCACTGCTCTTCCTTACTCCAGCTACGCTTGTCACTTGCCCACGCACACTTTCTTTCTCCTCTTCCTTATCTCCTTTTTTTTCTAGGAAGTAACTGGAGAAGCGAAGGTAGGTTTGTTTGTTCTGATCTGGTAAAGACCACCTGTTGATGAGGGATGGGTTTGGTGTAAAACCACCTAAGGAAATACGAAGAGGTTGGAAAAAAGGGGCAGTTGGAGTTTATTCTTTATTAGTTGAGACTATTCCATAAGATCAGGGTTATTTGGAGAAGCAGGATGGGGAATCACACAAAGTGTCCACTTTTCTTGAGAGCTTGGAAGAGGTCCTGATGCATTGCACCCCAACTGGCTGCTGCAGCTTTTACCTGGGTTTAGCTTTTACCAGATCTGCTGCCTGCAAACAGCTCGGATGCAGACAGGGCTACGTGGGCTGTGTTGGGGGGTAAAGAGCAGCAGCACAAGTCGGGCTGGAAATCTGATGGCCATCCGTGCTGTAGTTTGGCTTGAGGTGTTTGGTGTGGGGATATAAGGAGATACCTTGTGGTGATTAAGCTAAGGAAAGGAGGTGCATGTTGAGAGAAGAGATGAATGTATAAAAAAAACAACATAATTTGTCCTCAGCCACCCTCAAACTCTTACTGACCTAACCAGCAGCTAGCTGTCACAGTATCTACTTTTCTCCTTGAAAATTATGTCAGCTGTCTGTGCATAATGCTTCCGCTCTCATCCAGACGAACAGAAGTGTCATGCGTGCACACGTGTGTGATCTCAAGGATTTCAGATTCCTGGGGAAATTCAGAGACAGAGCATTTAGATGCTCTATGCCTGCCTTTGTACTGCTGGTGTAGTTTACAGGCTCTCGCTGTCACGATGAAACGCAGCTTAGCAAAGGCAGTCCTAGCTCCTGGACCTGCAGGTTGTGTGCTTGCGTGTAGAGCTGGGTCCCATCCTCCTGTCTCACACTGGCTGGATCCTGGGATGCATCTAGTGATGGTTCTTAGATCACTGCATAGCCTTTGTGGGTAAGAAAGCATGAAGATCCTTTGGCAGGTGGCTCTGCGTGGCCAGGGGCCCAACCAACTCCTCAGTGAGCAGTCATGGATGGCTGATGAGGTGGGTGGGAAGCTGCTTAGCACATGTGCTGCTGATGGCCTGGGTGAGCTCCCTTCCCAGGGCTGTCTTGTGGCCCGATGTTTCAGGCAATCTGAGCACGGGATCAAGTGGCACTTGAGCTGGGTGAATGTTTTTGTGGTGAGCCCATTGGTGTCCAGGGCATCCGTGTCCTTGGTTGTCAGCTGGGAGCTCTCCAAACCCCTGTTCAGCTGTGGAGATTTGAATTTGTATTAAGAAGGATGGAAAGCCAAAGACTCGAGGCGAGTTCCAAAAAATGCCAGATGCTCAGTGGGTTGATCCATCATTTATTTCTAGCATTTGTCATCCTGGAGTGACTCTGCTGTGAAAACATGAAAAAGCCAGGTCCCTGCTGACTGCAGGGCAGCAAACTCAAGGTTCAAAGGCATGGCAGTGAAACTAAATAAAATAAACAGAAAGAAGGCAATAGTGCACCAAAGGCATCGATCGCAGCAAGAAAGTTTCGGGAAGTTGTTACGAAGGAGGTCAGGAATGTGCTGGAAACTTGGGTCACTGTCTCAAAGACAACTGCAAACAAGCCAAGGTCGTTGCTACTGCAGGACAGCTGGCTAGAGGGAATAAATTGGGTGTAGCCTTGGTTCCTGCTGCTTGGGGCCCCCTTGCCACCGACAGCTAGGGGAAGGACAGTCATTTTTGGGGTGACCCGACTACCACTGCTGAGGTTGGGCAGGGGATGCTCTCGGCACGGAGTGGTGGCTTGTGGTGTCCCTCAGTGTTTCCACTTCTCACTAGCATCACAGCCTGGCCTTGTGCCCCCACCTTTGCTACTTCAACATAGTAAGACCATAAACTGCTCCCCATCACGTTTGCAGAGGGCGCGTAAGCAGAGCTCTGCAGCTTTTGGAGACGGATGGTCTTGTTAATAAGAGGGGTGAGGTGATGGTGTGCTAGAAAGGTCCCCAGGGGTGCATTTGCCACTCTTGGCACTTGAAAGATGATAAGCTGCTGGATCAATCTCCTAAAAATATCACTTAGGCCAAAGTGGGTTGGTCAAAGGTGGTCAAAAGAGTTTGCAAAATGCTCCTTCAGGCTTACACACTGACAGATGGAAAATATAAAGTAGAAAAGAGTGGGAGCAGAGATCTTAAAAGCCATGAAGGGACAACCACATCAGCATGACCAGCCACTGCATGCCTGCCCAACTTTAATGCCATCTTCGTCAGTGTCTTTTTCCACATGAAAAAAGAGGCTTTGCTTGTGGAGAACAAAGGTCTGAATGCAATTTGGATAATTGCGTGGTGGAGGGATGGAGCTTAGATCAGGTGAGATTGGTAACAGGGGAAGAAATAACCTCAAAGTGCTGCATTTTGTGATCACCAGCATCTTTCTCTACCCGTGTATGACCACTGCGTTGACATTTCTAGCCTGAAGACCCGGCCAGTTCAGAAGATGTTTACGGGCTGAGGGCGCCTGCCTCTCTCCAAGGTGGGTGCAGGCATTTCTTCTGCTGCAAGGCATCCGCCAGCTCCTCCAGCAGCACAGGGCTGGGGCTTCGCCAGGATCCAGTTGCCATCTGCAGGAAAGAAGAGCATCTCCCATCTGTGCATGCTGGTATGAATTGTTCTCCGCTCCTCCCACTGCAGTCTTTGCTGCACAGGTGTCCTGTGCTTGGGCTGCAAAGAAAAAAAAACACACGACTTTTTATCTTCTTGCTGTAATTGTGCTTTGTGAGTGCGTGCAGCTGAAGGGCAACGTGCACCTGCTGGTGCAGACTTCAGACAGGCCCGTTTGCTCTCATGTTGAAGTTATTTGCTTTTCTCATCTGTTCCTGAGGGGTTAATGAAGACGTGTGTCTCTCCTGGACTATTTCTCATCTGCAGAGGGGCTGAAGATGCAGCTTTGTTTTTATCTATGACAATGTAGTCAGATGTCCTGATGGCTGCAGGCAGAGCTGGAAGCAGCTTACCAGGCCAGCTGATATATCTCCCTCCCGATGCGAGGTTCATCCTTGAAGGGCAGTCCTCGTGTTTTAATCAATATGATATATAGGAGCTTCGATTACTTCCCTTGCTACCTCCTGCTTCTCTGCTGTTCGCAAATCCTAGAGCTGGCTGGAAACCCTGAGAAATTTGTTCTGCGTTCATAGCGTTGGCAGTGTGGGGAGGTCTGCTTCTGGTTGCAGTTAGCGCCTGGTAAGAGCCACGCATACAGATTGTTTGGAGGTTTGCTTTTAGGCTCTGGCCAGGCTGGGCTGCTCTGCCATAGCGTGGCTGCCGATGAACACAGGAATGTGTCCTTTGAGTTTTGCCTCAAATGGTGAAGTTCAACATTTTCCAGGCTCCGTGAGCAGCACGGACGATGAGGGTGTTTTATCTTCATGGGAAGATTAATGTCAAGCGTGAGGATTAGTTCTCTGCAGCGCAGGAGATTAAGTTAGGATTTTGCAAGCTTTCCCATTATCGGCTTTCTGCTGGGACGATCCCCACGCCAGTGGCTCGCCTCGCCATTTCCCCCCGCTTGGCTGGTGCTGGTCAGCGGGGATGTGCTGGGGACTGGCCTGTGTCTGTCTTCAGATCACATCGCTCTCCTTGCAGGCTTGGTCTGTGGGACCCCACAGACGTGTAGCCCAACCAGCAGGCACACCAGGACCATGCAGCCCCTGCCCTGTCCCCATTGAGCCAGCACCGAAGCAGTGAAATCTGAGAGCTGTAAAAAATGCGTTTTGACTTGAGTAATCAAGAAAGTGTCAAAGGAAAGGCCCTGTTTTATTACGAGCTATAAAACACAAGGAAAAGGCCCCATTCATTCTCGCCGGTTTTATTTTTAATAGATTTACTTAATGGGTTGGTGCAGAGGTAAATATATGTGTGCATAAAGAGAGCTTCAAAACGACGGTGCCCATACTAATGACCCCTCACAATGCTAAGGAAAACAGAGCGTGTGAAAGTGCAGCTAGCTCTCGATCTGTCAGGCCAGTTTTTATTTTGCACCTTAGCAAAGCCGGTCTCCAAATCCCAGTCTCCAGCCATAACTCCTTGCCCTGCCTCCCGAGGCTTCCCCTTCCCACCCTGGCACCAGACCAGCGATCCCAGTACATGCAGTGAAGACCAGGGGAGCACGTGTAGGAGCAGCCTGACCTTCTGGGCAGGGCTTTAGGGGCTTTCCTTGGGGGCAGCAGGGCAGTGCCCTCGGTGGGGAGCACTCTGGCTGCCGGGGCTGGCGGTGTGGTGCTCTGAGCAGCCGCACACATCTGTGTCTGCTGAGGTAATGTGCTGATGTGCCCTTCCTAAAGCAAAGAAAATAATCTCTGCTAACCTCGCGAGCCCTCTATTGTTTACTGGAAAAGGCTAATAGGAAAACAAGGAAGGAGACAGAAAGAAACAAGCCTTGAAATGAAAAGAAAATAATTGCATTGGATGGGATATGAAATCAGGGACAATATTTTTCCTCCCTGCTATAGGCATTTATTTTTACTAGTCGAGTACTGGGATAAGGAGACATTGTTCTCCTAACATAGTCAAAACAAATGTAAGATTCTCAGTCTGACATTGGAAATGACGGATGCTTTTGCAGAAGGCTGGACTGGGGCAATCCAGCTCGGTGTCGCTGTGTTCGCTCACGTTTAACTCGCCTCCTTCACGTCCACATAGAAGAATCCCAAACAGGCAGCTCGGGGTGCTGCCTGTCACATAAATGCAGTATCTGCGAATCAGAGCAAAATGCATACAGAAACAAAATGCCTTAAATCTGCAGTATTATGTAAATTTTCCTAATTGACTTTGTTAATCAGTAGGGCTTTAGGAGCTACAGAGAGCTGTGTGCTTGCAAAGGAGAGCACTAAGACCCCGAGCTCAGAGGGAGCGCGCTAAGGAAGAGGCTCTCTGGGAGAACAATAACTCAGCCTTCAGCTTCTAATAATTTTAGAAAAGATTTCATGGCCAAACACTCGCATGTTGGGGATTACCTAGCAGCAAATTATATGACTGTCGGCAAACCGAATCGTTTTGAATAGGGACGAACGAGACACGTAAGCTGAGTCAGAAAACTATTGTTAACTAATCGCTTGTCTGACCTTAACTGCTCCCTAATAACAGCGTGTAGATGCTGGGTGCCTTAGATAAACGTGTATAATAACATAATGCCTGTTACAGAAAGACCAGCAGCGCCTTGTATTTAGGCTCCTCAAGTTGAGAGCAGCGTTAAGCCCTGTGAGATGGAGCCGGGGCTGACGGCTGTCCTCTGGTTATCTCCCTGCTGCGGGATGGACCAGGTGGGACTTGGGGCATCGCTTTGGTCCCCAGTTCCCCCCTAGTTGTCCTCCCGGAGCTGGTGTCCCACAGCCCCTTTCCTCCCATCAGGGAGGGATCGGCTTCTCCACTTTTATGGGTTTTGGCCACCTGAGGCCTCCTGCTGAACGGCACCCGGCTGCGGGGGGAGCCGGCAGGGGCAGAGAGGCTCTGTGATCACCTCAGGCACACGCGGGGCTGTTCTCCCAAGCACGTCTGTCGTGACGGCATCGCAGGGGCCTCGGTCACGAGTGAGGTCTTCCTGGGGCCAGCGCGGCGCTAGCACACCGGGGAGCGGTCGTCCAAACAGACAGAGAATAAAGGGGAAGCGGCTGCAAAGAAACGCTAAGGTTAGCTTTTGGCTCCCGAGAAGGAAAATGAATGGAATAGGATATCCTTTTGGTTAGCTAATATAACTCGTGCTGGAAAGGGTTGCCAGCACTCCAGTACTCTGCCAAGGCCAAGACTTTCTGGGGTAGTCTTACAGCACAAAATTGTTTTCCCATTCCTGGCTGAATTCCCCCTCTCTCCTCGGGATGCAGGTTAAATTCAAAGGTGTCTTCTCCATTTTTAATAACCGTCTTGTTTTTTTTTCCAGGTGTCTGCTTTTGCATTTCTCTGATGTTTCCTGTGGGGATTTTCCTCCGCGACTCCCTGCGATGACACTCAGGAAGACAGACTGCTAAATATGAATCACAGATGCTCTGAAGAATTCCCTGACAGCGCTACCAAAAGGGAGGTGGAGGAGGTAAGAGTTAAGGGCAAAAAGTAATATCACAGTGGAAGAGATTTTTTCAATCCTACATGCTGCAGGAAAGAATTTTGTTAATGGAGTGTTACAATCTTTTGAGTGTGTCCCTTTCCCAGAAGGATTTCTTGGAAGCTCGTAAGTGCCTTTGGTAGGTCTTTGCATATAGGCCATACATCTCTTGTGTGGAGGACGTGGAAACTCTAGCTCCTGCTTCAGAGCAGAAGGGCAGACCCTAAGCATTGCTTTAACTCTTTCATGTTAGATTTGGGATGGGATTGGTGCAAGGTCTATTATAACATGCTGGACAGAAGTTGGCTTGACGTGGTGATTTTAAGCTGTCTGATGTTAATAGCTGCTTGTTTGCGTTCTTGTTGCCTTGCTTCCTGTTGAGTTACCACGTGCTTTAAAGTATTGTAACAGAACTGATGTGGGATCAAGTCATTAACTCCTTCCTCCTCTGTACAAATAAGAAAAAAATTATGCCCTCCTGCATTGGTGTGAGATGAAGACAGGAGATTTGTCATGATCAACTAATGCTATTGCTAGGATCCCTCTCACTCTTGAAAAAATACTTTATAATTTTTTTCCTCATTTTAAAGTCTTCAACTCTGTTTGCCCTAGATTTTTCCCAATTTTATGTTTCTTTACCCATCCGTTTTCTATAATTTATAATCCTGATTGATTGTATACCATACAAACTTGTACTCAAATGTGTTCCTAACCTGGAGCTTCCATTTCATGCAGAAATCAGAGCAGGGAGGACTGTCTTTTAAATGACACTTCTTAGTCGGTTTTGGGCCAGTGTAATCTGACCTGCCACACCTCAGTGTGTGTTGCAATTTAGCCATTAATGTTGTCAAATTTAGAAAGAAGAACTGACTGATTCAAACATGAGGCTTTGAGGTGAGGATTAATAAAGATAGTTCCCATTTTCATGCCATCGCAGCAGGTCCAGCTGCCAGCATTTCAAACAGCTCCACTAGGGCCTGACTTCCTTTAATGTTTGCAAGCTCAGGGCAGTGCTCCCTGTTTATGTCACTAAATTTTTACAACTAACCCAAAGGAATGCCTATATGGCGCTCTAGTCACCCTTAAGAGGTTTCTAATAGTACACTGAATAAATAAATGCTCAGCAGTTAACAAATAACCCAAATCAATCAACCCAATGGCCATGTACAGGCAGGAAAAGCACATGCTAGGTATTTGTGCAACATCTAGCGCAGGACTGTAAGTGTAATACAAACAGTAATGAAAGTATTTCAGGAGCGTTAGCCCCAGCTTCTAAAAAAAGGAACCCTTTGGGCTTTGGGGACGTTTTGTGCTCAGATCCAAATTTGCATTGGTTTTATATGAAAAATAAAATACTGTAAAACTGGAGCGACAGCTTCTCTGGCAGTGGTTCTGTGATCTTCCTCTACACCCATGAAAGCTGTACCCTGTCTCTAGAGCTCAGCTGGACAGTCTCCTACATGATGCCTCGTGTACTGTGAGTATGGAGTATGGGCAAACACAGCTTCTCTCGTAGTCAGCGACACAGCACGGCACATTTCACAAACATCAGCTGTCCCGCAGCGGAGCACACACTTGCTCCTTTTGTCGGACAGAGGAGAAGCAGAGGCTTTTGCAGGGGGAGATGCACAGGACAGGTGAATCTGCTGGCAGGAGAGTTTCAGGTGTGACTGCGCTGCCACGGGTTCTGGTTTGCAGCACCATCGTGTGTTTCGCTGTCGGCCCTGCTGATGCTCCCAGCAGCCTCTGGACCTGCAAACCCCTTTGTGCTTCTGGTGTGTGAAACAAATACCAATGCACGCGCAGGAGAGGTCACTTTGGATTTCCATACAGACAGGTTTTCCTTTTTTTCTTTAATGAGATTTCAGGAGAGGGCGAGGGAAGGTGGCTGATGGAACACTATTATGGAGCTTGTAATTGCTTATACAGCTCTCCAACCTACCTGCACTAAGAAGAGCGTGAGGGAAGAGGCAAGGGGCTGCTGCTCTTTAGAGTGTGGTGGGGAAGGGCAGGGACGCAGGGGGGTGAGGGGTGGAGAAGGGCTCTTCTGACATTGCATGTGTAATCTAATCTAGGCCATAATCATTTCCTACTGGCTCAGCATCAGTCACATCGTTAGCCTAACGCTGAAATTAGATCTTGCCCGTCAGTGACATTTGCTTTCCTATCTGGACCATCTCCATACTGCAGCACTTCCTGGCTCAATTCATATGGGACCAGCAATCCCAGTTATGTTGATCCAGACATAGCAGAAAGCTTTTACTGAGCACTCCCTGCAGACCAGGGAAACCATCAAAGTGAGTGTTTCAATATGCCATTGCTCTCTTGTGTAAAATAAGAACAACTTCACGTTACAATTTGGGGTCTTACGCCCTTCCGACTCCCTGCATTGATCACAAACAAGCAACAAAGACTAAAAAGGGATGTGAAGAATATCCCGTATTGAAATCCATGCTATAGCTGTGCCTATGCTGCATGCAGTCTGGGTGAGACACCGGGCTGCTGGGCCAGATTCCTGCAGCTGTTACTCCGCTTCCCCTGCTGGCAGTAGGACCACAGAGACGCAGTACTGCTGGCCCCAGTACCACACCTCTGGCCATACAAGCTTGGGATGTGATCTTACTTGTTCAACTCTGTTTAGCCAGCTCGTTTCTCACTTAGCAAGACTCAAAGTTTTCAAAAGTTGTGGCAAGGAAACGGGAGGTGCCCTTTCCTCGGATCAGCGCTATTAGAGCCACCACACTGACAATGCTACAAGCACTGAAGTTTTCCCTCTGTCCCGTGCCCCAAAAATGACAGATTATTCAGAACTACTTGTAATAACCAGAGACTGCTTCACACTTCAACAAATCAGAAAATCAGAAAAATCTGGACAAGTTCCTGTGCAGATCATAAATTTCTGCGGGGTCTCCTGCACTGCCCAGGGTGCCAACTGCTTGTTGTGCCCCACTACGCTGTCACGCTGCTGTGTCTCTGCCAGCCAGCCGGATGGCTGCACCTCAGAGGCAGCAGAAGTAATCTGGGCACCCCTCCTGCCCCAGGAGGATGGCAGCAAAGTAAAGGGGATGTGCTTCCTTCCAGTCGCAGGTCTGTCTGTGAATGCATGAGCGAGGGATTCGTCCTCTCTTTGCTCAAGACATTTCCAGTGTAGTTGTTTCCTCCACAGCCAGGCATTGTGGTTCTTAAACATTCAATAGGCAAGTCTAGGCATTGAGCTCATCCTGAAGCAGACATTGAAAAGGCAGGTGAAGCCTAGAAGCACTTTCTAGGAGGACGTTATCTGTGAAGAGCAGTAGCCGTTGAAAAGACTAACCTTTGGACAAACTCCAAGTTCCTTTTGCTGCTTAAAAATGGAGCGTTTTAAACATTTTAATGTAAGCAAACATTCAATTTACTCTTGGTAGCAAACACAAAGTGACTAAATTCACAATTTAAAAAATACCAGCAGGGTTTCCAGTTAGGAACTGCAAACGCCATAAAAATGCCCTTCTCCCATCATCTTGTTGCCTTGCGTTTCAGGAGGGCTTTGAAGAGCCAAGATGGGTTCCCTTTTTCACCTCTTATCTAATCTTGAAGTCCCTTTGTGGTCAAGACCGTCTTTCAAGCTCCGGGGAGGTTTGTCTGATTAAGGACCTCAGGGTTCAATTCCAAAAGAATAAATTTCAAATCCAGCACTCAGAAAATGCAGTTTAGCTCAGGTCTTATTTTCGCGTGAAGGTTTTAGGATCCTGGCTATTCCATTCCCTCCCAGCCTTGTATTTTTAATGACTTCTCGGCTTCTTGCTACGTTCCCTCTACCCTGTATACAAAGGCATCAGTGTGAGATAGATAGCACAAATATTTTGAGAAAATATTAAAAAAAAATAAAAATAAAAATCCCACATCTGCACATAAAAAGAGGCTTTCATGATGTGTTTTTTCATGACCTGGAGCAAACGAGAGACGCTCTGCTTTTAAAATAGGTGTTAAACCAGTGCCATGAATTAAGCTGTCAGACCTTCAGGTGGCACAGATAGGTGGTGTAACATTTTACTTGAGCTGGGGATTTACACATGTAATGCAGTTTTATGGCATTTTCCTGCAAATTGAACCAAATTGTCATCATCCCGACATATCGATTTGCCTTTTGTTATTTATTTGTTAAAACCTCTTTAAGGGACAATTGGAGCTAAACTGCTGTGGTCCTGCTAGGCGATGCGTATTGATCCGGGCATTCATTTATTGATTATCTACTTTACTGCCAAATAATCCTCTCTTGTTTGCTTGTCTTCACCTGCTTTGGATTCGGGAAGCAGACTGGAAATTTCACACACTGCCCATTACGTTAATGGGAAGTATTGATATGCTAATTGTCCGGGAGGTGAGCAGAAGAAATGGGAACCACATAATCATCCTGCTGCTCCACTTCCTGTCTATGATTACTGATTTTACAATCATTAGCTGAAAATATTGACATGTTGGGTAATGAATAAAACTCACATCAAAGAAACAAAATTACTTTTGGAATTAAAAAAAAAAAAAAGAAAGCCCGCAAACACAATGGATTTCTAATCAGTCCTTCCAGAAAATACGACTCCTCAGAAGGTCAAGTATAATAAAACTGCGAGCTGAGGTGGTGAGAGGGGTGGGGGTGAGGAGCTCGCAAACAAGAAGACCTCTGTCTGGCTTTGTAGCTAGAAACTGTAAGTACAGAACCGCCTAATTTATATGTACATTCATAAATACGCTGAATGGCAAGGAGGCAGGTTTTTGAAAGTGCTTTTATATTGCAATTGAATCTGCTAGGGTAGTCCCTGCTGCTCCAGAGAAGGATTGAAAGGTAAAACAGGCATTGCAACTTTGCATCATCATCTCTGATTTTGAACTTTGTCCTTTGCATCAGAGTTGCTGAAATTGGGACTTTGCTGGGCTTGGGGAAGTGGCGTAGGGATGTGGAGTTGTCTGGATGGACTGGGGCAGCCACGAGCATGGGGTGGGCAGGGCAGAGGAGTGCGAGGACTGCTCTGAAAGTGCTCCAGATGAAGTTTGACATCGCTCAGAGTGAGGTGGGGAGAAGGGAAGCCAGCTGTGTCACGGTGGGCAGAGCGATGAGCCCTGCTGTTGGGCAGTGCCCTGGGATGTGCTGCTCCCTGCCATGGCTTTGGCAGCAGGGGAGAGCTCGCAACCCAGCGCAGCCTGGGTCGGTAACTCTGGAGCAAGTGTGTGCCAGCATGGGCGCAGTTTGTGCTGAGAGCAGAAGGACAGGGCTGAAGTTGTGAAGGCCAAAGTTATGCCCTTGGCATGGAAAAGGCGAGGAGAAGGGCCTTGGCCCACCCCAGGTCCCACCATCAGAAGGATGGGAGGCAGGTGGAGGAGGCCTGGCACAGCATGGGGGCCTCCCATATCCTGGAGGGCAGCCCCTCCATGCAGGCCTGTAAGAGGGGCCTAGGCAGGAGGCAGAAAGGTTGGCTGTGCAAAAGAGAACAACCTCTGCTCTGTCAAGGGCACCTAACACGCCTTTTCCATCTGTAATTCCTGAGTCACACACAGGGAATGCCACTACAGCCACAGCGGGGCCAAGTGGGAGCTGTGCGGCAGGGGGCTCTTTGCAGATGGGTGATGGGCGAGGAATAAAATGAAGAGGAATGAGCCAGAGCTTCGGGGCCTTCCCTTTCCATCGTGCTGGGACAGAAAGCCCAGCTGCTAGCGTAGAGCAAGGACTGCTGCAGTTTCTGTGCATTTTCCAACGCACTGAGCCCACAGCCTGGGGGCTCACAGAGAGGAAGAAGGGGGGTTAGCACTTAAGCTAGCTGAATTTGTACAAGCAGAACACCCCAGATCGGGTCTGCCATAACACACTTTTTCTGGATGCTCATTAAAACCCTCTCCGCACACAGAAAATAGAGCAGGTTGGATCTGCAGAGACCAGAGCTGGCGTTAACCATGTGCGTGCCCCAGGCAGTGCCCCAGGAGCGGGCAGGCTGGGCACGGTGCCTCTGAGGTGCTGCCCCCAAACCTGGCGCTTCTGGGGCTCCAGGACAGGTGTAGCCAGGTGCCTCCTGCAGCCGTGGGCTCTGCTATCCACAGTGTGCAGGGGATGGGGAAGCTTGTTGCTCTCTCTGAGCCTTGTTGTGGTTGGGTTTGCTTTTCTGAAAGGGCTGCCAGTGGAATTGCCTGTCTGAAAACAGTTCCTTACTTTTGTGATGGGTACCAATGCATCAAGGCATACAGTTTTTGCATGTTAAGATGTTATCAGAGAAGCGTATGAGTGATATGAGGGAATCTGAATGCCTATTATGGCTCCTCCTTTGAAAACTGATCTCCAGCTCTGCTTTCTAAAGAGAATAATGTTGCAATATTCAGGAGAGCTTCAAGCTTGATGCAGAGCTAAAGATCAAAACACTCCGGAGCCATAATGGAGATGAATCCTAATGGATAGATGGATATAGGGTGATATGCTAATACTCCTGTTTAACTTGATAGATGTTAATGGTGATGACAAATTGATAAATGTATTTGGATCTACATTTATCATTTTGCTGCAATATATTAAGAACAGGATTACTATTATTTTGAATCCATCAAAAGCTGTTGCTAAGCACAGTGCCAAACTCTCTGGCTTCCTAAGTGGCATTCAGTCATATACAAAACATTGCAATATATTATTACAAATTTTTATCTTTAATTAACACGTTCGTGAATTTTCATCATCATTTTCATCAATCCCGTCAGTGGGCATGACACATATAAATGACTAGAATTAATTTTTTTTCAAAGCACTATTTCTAGATTGAAGTCAGCAAGTTTAGATTGCATCTACAGGCATTATTGCATTTTGCTTCTGTGCCTCAAAACAGTCCAAACGCCCTAAAAAATCAACCGCTAGGTTATAGGAATGACTGTGAAATTAAATATGAGTTGTATACGGAGCTGCTTAGAAAGGAGAAATGAAAAAGGTCTGAGCTTCAGCTTACAATGTGCAGAGTGCCATTACCTCCTTAGCTCCTGGAGAGGTCAGGTGCTTGTGGAGATGCAGATCCTCTGCAATGTATTTACAATTTGTCACTCAGAGTAAGGACTGGCACGTCTGCCAATACAAGATGAAGACACTCCACAGTCTGCTATAACCTAGAGAGAGTAGTTCTTCAGTTAATAATTGGCAGTCATTAGCTATATTTCAATAAATACCTGCATAATTTTACGGTGGGAAACCCTTTAAGTTATCTGATACCTTTCATGTGGGCATCTCAAAAGAGTATGTAACTAAAAGGGGTTTAAATCCCACAATCCTGGTGGCAGGCTTGCAATACTAAGCCTAAATGCCTGACCCTTTGCAGCAAAGTAGATCGGAGAATGAACTTGATGCCAAAGCCAGATATCCTCACACCTATCCTGCTGTCATCAGCCACCCAGACTTTAAGAGTTTGCTGAGGGAACACCTGACTTATTCAGAGAGATTGGGATGTTTATGAAGTAGTGGGCTGATGATTTCATTGCAGAAGGTAAAGCTGCATTTGGAAACGAAATGCCAGCAGGATAAACCCCGCATCTTTTAGAGCAGTGAAGAAAGCACCAAAACTTTTGGCTAGCAGCAGTTGTGCTCATATAAACGAGCCTCTCTGACAAGCTGGGCTCGGAAGAAAATTTCCCTTTCTAGCCTTCAGTCCTCATGCACAAAGCTCCAGTAAGTGGCTCTCTCCTAATGGGTCTTGCCAAGACCCCAGGCCAAGCACAGCTCTTCATTACCCTGGCATCATTCACTGCGGTGCTAATAAAAGGAAGGAAATAATATTTTTTCAGGGTGTATCTCCTTGTTTGTTCAGACCACCTTTCTCTGCTGGTGCCCTGCATTACTCTCGCAGAACACGCAGTCAGGGCGCCCTACAGCCACCCCTTTCTCCTCGCAGCACCCCCGTGGTGCAGGCGGCCTGGGATGGCTCCTTGCCTCCCTGTCCCGAATCAGAAACCCCTCAGGTGCGGAGCGGGGCCTCGGGGCGGCCTCGGCGGGGCGGGGCGGCAGCGGGCGCCGCCCCCGGGCCCTGCCGCCACCGCCACCGCCACCGCCTCCTCCCCGCCCCGCTCCTCCCGGCCGCCGGCTGCGTGGGGGCCGGGCCGGCGGCGCAGCCCCGGAGCTGGCGGAGCGGCCGGGGCCATGTGGCTGCTGTGGCTGCTGCTGGGCTCGGCGGGTGAGTGAGGGCGGCCGCGGGGGGCTCGGCGGGAGGGAGGGAAGGCGGCGGGGCCTCCCCGCAGCGCCTGGCGGGCCGGGCTGGGGGCTGCCGGCCTCCCCTGCCCTCCCCTCCCCTTCCCTCCCCTCCCTTCCCTTCCCCTCCCTTCTCCTCCTCGGTGGCAGCCCGGCCCCTGCTGGGGTCGCCCCTTGCAGGGGGTGAGCCCTCGGTCACACGGCGCGGTTTCGTTTTTTGAGAGGTGTTTGTTGTCGCGAGCAAGTTTGGAGCCTGCCGGCTCCTGCAGCAGAACTTGGCACCCCGTGGGTGTAGGGGGGAGATTGCTGAAATTGGGGAACTTCTCAGGCTGGGGGCCCTGCTCACGGGTATCCCAGCAGAGCCGTACTGGGGAGCCTGCAGGAGCAGCCTGGCGTTGTTTATCTGCCTGGTGTTGCCTCCTTCCCCACCGAGCCCCATCACGCTGCCAAACCGTGGCCCAGCTGCTCGCAGGACGTGCGGGTGCCCACCTGCTGATAGGACCTGCGTGCAGCCTCCCCATCAGCCTAACACACAGGGCTCCGTGCCCCCAGCGCCCTGTCTGGGCAGGGGGAGGCTCCCCAGACCCCATCCCGTGTCCCCTTAGGGCCCTGGCCACGCAGACCCAGACCTGTTTCTCATCTGGGACTCAGCGCCGCAGCCCGTCCGATGCTCTTGCACAAGAGTCAGGCTGCAGTTGTTTAACTGGAGCCCCTGGCTTATTTTGGGGCAGATTCAAGGAGTTTTCTGAAACTTCTTGAACGCCTTCGGTTTTGCTTTTGAAGGCCGAAGCATCGGGTCTTCGGGGATTTCTTAAAAATGTTTCTTCGTCTGTATGTTTTGGCACCCCCGTAACCTCCCCACAGGGACAGCTAGTTGGTCTTTGCCCAGCCTGCGCTCTGTTTTGGATTTTAGTTTTGATAACTCCTGAAAGTATTTCTTTCCTTTTGAGTCTGTTTTGGGTACGGATCAGAAACTTTGAAGCCCTGGGGATCAATTTCAGTTAACAGAAAATAAACGCTGATTCCAGTCTGCCTAAACAATTGTTCCTGCTGGCTTGCACAAGTAACTGGTGGCTTGGTTCGTGTCAGTGAAGACTTGCAAGGCAAAGTTCAATACTTTATTTGCATCTTTTTTTCTCAACAGTGTAGTTGGACTGAATACTGCTTTTGCTCCTGGAAGACCTTATCTGCATGGGAAAGGTTGTATCTTGTCACGATACCTAGTGTGAACTCACACAGGGCTGGTTTAATTTTACTGAGGGCTGATTAGAAAGAGATTGTTGATCTGCGGCTGCAACCTCTGCTCCCAGTGCAGGAGCTCCTCACCTGCCTTGCTTTCTTTTTCCACTCCCCACCTCGTTTCAAGTCCTATCAAGCTCTCACATGCGAGCACACCCAGGCTCTTTCATCTCTCTGTGCTCTTGCCCATATACCCAGGTAGTGCTCGGCTCTGATCCCATCCCTCTGCCGTCTTTGTGCCGTGCTCAGACCCGGTTCCCAGTGCTTTACGGTGGCTCCGTGTCCTCTTGGGGGTTCCTGGATGTGGGTTAGGTCCACATACTTAGGAGTCACACACACTTAGCTGAATGAACTGCTTTAAAAACGTGTGATTACAAAGTGAGCTGAAAAGGAAGACTGCGTTTCTTCTGACAGCTACAAAACTTGTTCCTGTGTGGGTATGAGGTAGTCTTACAAACATCAGCCTTCAGCAGGCCGGGCAGTCAGACTGCAGGACACAGCTGGAATGCCTATGTGTGGCCTCTGGGATGTCACAGGCCATTGCAAAGACCTTTCTAAATATATAGTATAGATATTATGCTTCTTAAAATGCATTTAACCTGCTCAGCCTTAGGGGGAGGCTTTTTTGTTCTGCTCCCCCCAGTCTTTTGAGCTAATGCTGTTGGCATCCAGACCTTGTTCCATACAAAGCGTAAACATGCAGGGCCATGTGTGCTGTCATCACAATGTGCCACTACATCTCAACAGCTTGGAAAAGAAATGACACCCCCAAAACCAAGTAGGAGTGGAAAGGTGCTGGAGAGTAATGTTACCCCCTCCATACTCTGCATTGCAATGCCCGCTAGCTTAAAACTTCCTCACACTGCAAAGGAAATACCTAGGATTTCCCTCTGCAGGTGTTCATTTGTGCTGAGGTACAGAAGTGCTGCCTTGGTGGAATTGCCTTGCTGAAAACCTCCATGTGCCGCACGGGAGCTGAAGAGCTTTACAGCTCTACTGCTGTATAAATGGAGCAAGAAAACCACTCTGTACTTGGAGACACGTCTGTCCTGTGTGTACAGTACATTTCATTTCATATTCTTGATACAGGCCTCTTAAAAACTCTCAGACTGGGACTAGTGAGTCAATAACCAATATTGTCCTCTATCACCACGCAGGGAAGCTGCAGAGGGTTGTAGCACATGGGCACGGGAGAGATGAACAAGGATTCCTGTAGTAGCTTTGGCAAGTCAAGAAACTTGCAGCTTGGCAGACTAATGGAAGAGAGGTGTTACACAAGAGGCACTGGGTATGTGCTGGAGGAGTAAACCCGGCAGCAGGCATGGTGAGAGCAGCTGGAGGGGCTACCTTGGTGACAAGCTCCACGTCCCTTTTGGGGGGGATGCCTGGGATTTCTAGCAGGAGACGGGGACCACAGGCAGGTTCTCTCAGGTCACTCGCTGGTTATGGGGCGTTTGATGCCTCAAGACTTCTTTTTTAGACAACTGGTACCCTGCTCCTTGTGTTGCTGTCCGAACCACCGTGTGCTGAGAGTCTGTCACTGCTCCCTTTGCTTTTGGGGTGCGAACAGTTGCCAGGCTCCACTTTTGTAAGTACAATTCTTGATGCAAGGACTCAAGTAAGCAGATGATGAATTCGTGAGTTTCACGTTAATGTCAGGGACCTCTGATAGCGGCAGGGAAACAAACCTGGCCTTGACCAGGGGTTTGTAAGTTTCCCGTTGCTGCTGGGCTATGGGGAGTTGCAGGGCCCAGGAGCTTCCAGCCACCCTGCGTGAGACAAGGTGATCTCAGCAGTAGCCTCGGCTGCCTGGGCTTGGGAGGCTGAACGTCTGGCTGCGATGTTGCAGTCACGTATTGGGATAGGAAGTGGAGCCTGTGAACTATAAAGTAGGTTGCAAAAATGCACCTTTTGTGCAAATGGAAAATAAAATGTTTAGGCTGACCATCAGTCCGCAGAGCCTGTTGCACCAAGAGGCTAGCAAGCTCTTCAGATGAAAAAAAATCATGGTGATAGTGTGACGCGTGTTGTGACAACAGGAATTTGGCATCCCACTGCCATTTGCATGTTGACTGTCTACCAGGTGAGGAATAAAATGGCTCTTCCCTTTGCTGTAAATGTGGAAGACTGTCTGGGAGGTGATGGTTTGTTAGACAGTGATGGTGGAGCGAGCAGACGTTCAGGCATCCCTCTGTTTCAGGGCAGTGGGCTGGCAAGGACTGATGCAAAATTAATTTATCACCTGGGGACAGACTTTGGTTTCTCTTTTTTGCTTGTTTGCTTAAGCCAATAAATCTGAGCAGAATAGCTTCTGTGACACCCTGTCCTGTGCTTGCTCTCTGTGCAGGCAGAAAGGCAGAAACGTAGCAGGCCTGAAAAATCTGTAGCATGAGGCCTGTAGTGATGATAGCCGTGCTTTAAATTTCAGTATTTCTGTTGTGGGAGCTACGTGATGACTTTTGTGAGCTGGTAGGAAGCCTTGGAGGCTGTCATTGCTCAGTTGCCCTACCTGTTGCAGACAAGCTGTGGACGTCCTACCTTTGGTGGCAGGCACTCTGCGATGAGTATTTAAACTGGTGTCTTCAGAGCCTGAACTTGGAAACAATTTTGTTGTCAGCAGGTAGGTTTTGAAGGTGAAGAAGGAAAAAAAAAATTATATCTTAGTAGCTGGTTGTTCTTTTTTTGTTGTTTTTGTTTTTTGTCTTTTAAATATTAAAGCAAAACTCTCCTGCTCTGGCAAGATCTCCTAACAAGATATGCTAAGATGCAGAATGGAATATTTCAAGTGAAACCAGTTCTAATGATGAGATGCATTTTGAAGTGTCTCTAAAATGAAAAACTGAATGACAGACTGCCCTTTGCCTGAAATGTAAGTAGATCATGGCTGAGGGTAATTTTATAGTCAGCCATTAGTGTAATCAGTTTATGGTAAATTTACTGAATGCTGAAGAATTTTTGAGGGGGAGCTTTGTATGTCATTATAAACAACAACAAAAAAAGGCAAACAGTTCTGCAGAAAAACATTTAACTAAATTAACATCTCCTCTAATGAAACTTTTAACTTTAACTTACACATGATGAATGGAAGATTCAGTCTGAGAGTTTTACACTGCTTTTGGCGTGGACTGAGATTGTGTATCCAGATCCTTATTTGACAAGTAAGAACTTGTTAAGCTGCAGTAACTTGATCATGTTGAGTCTGCTATTTTTTTTTTTTTTATTCATGGATCTTCTTGCGCAGTAAACCTGTGAGATTAGGAGCCAGTTCAAGCAAGCCTTGTGTTGCATGCAGTGTTTTCCATCAGGTCAGAAGGGTCCTTTTCAGGGAAAAAAAGATGATGTAATGCTAATTGGTTTAGGTGTGCGTTTGTGTGTAGTTTAATTTGCACATGTGAGGTAGTGAGGAGGTTTCTAAACAGAGCCACTGCTCTCTTTGTTCATGCTTGTTCCCAGCTGCTGGCACAGATAGCCGCATCTTGATTGCAAAGAAACCTGTGGAGTTAGATCTCCGATTGAGCTGCGGCTCACAGAAACATGCCCTTCAAAGTCTGAGAGCAGAGAGAGGCTCCCTGGGAGGGCGAGAAGTGTGTGGAGGGGCTGGGGAGAAATGTGGTAGGTAACCCGCGTGGCCCAGGTGAGTGAAATAAGCATGGAAGCGATTTGCAGGAGGGCTGCTGGTCACCACCTTCGCTTTTGCATTTCTTTTTTTGCATTTCTTTTTTTGCGTTTCTCCTGTGACGGCCGGACCAGCTGTGAACTTGAGCACAATTAAAACACACGGAGTAGAGCTGCTTTGTGCATGAGTAAGCAGCGGCGTGAGTCGCTCAGTGATACACCTCCGGGTGAGCAGGGAACCGAGGTGCAGCGATGTGGCAGTGGCACTGCTGAACTCCTCTCTGCTGTGAGGGTGAGCCTTCACCCAGGTGTGCAGCATCAGCTAGGGCTAGGGGCTGGGGAACCCCCAGCAGATCGGGGAGCTCCTGAATGCCTCTTATCCAGGGCATTCCCATTTTAAAATGGGTATTGCACCTCTCAGGAGGCCTGTGAGGCTTCATTTATTAATGATCGTGAAGTGCTTAGGCTGCAGATAATTAAAGTGTGCTGTTGTGTTTTTGAAATACCATTTTTTCTGTAGGGCCCAAAATACAATTATTCAATTTTTAGTGGTGTATTTTTTTTTTTCTTTAGCAGAGTTCCTGATTTCTTTCTTCCTTAAATTAAAGAAAAAGTCCCCATGTTCCGCACCTTGCTGTGAGTCTCTGCTGTTGTGATGTTCCCTGTCATCCTCTTAGACATTTTTATATTTGATTTGGTTTATTATGAGGGGGGGGAAACAGATGGAGATTTGTTTTTTTCTTTGGTTCTGGGTTCTTTTTATTGCGAATATTGTTTGGAAACTAATTGGACCAGTCAAGGTAGGTTAGATGAGGTTTACTTTGAAATAACTGCATGTGTGGGATGAAGAGTTCACTCAAGAAAATGCTACTTAAAATTGGTTTTATGGGGTTTTGATCAAGAACAGCAAGGTTACTGTAGCAAGTAGGTTGCAGTCCCATTAGATATTGAAGTGTGAATTCTGCCTGCTGAGTTATCACTTTCTCCTTCCTGCCCTGTTTCCTTCATTCCGCGGAGTCCTTCTTCTCGCTATATATATATTTCACAAATTTATTAGCTAAATTACGAGCAATTAAGATGACACACACTTACAGCTCCTGGCAGAACCCCGTTGCCAGCCAAATCTGTCAGTGGAGGACAGGCGCTGTGCTGGGCAGAGCTCCTCAGCTCGTAGCGCAGTGCCTTGTTCTCCGGGCTGTGCTCCCGATCATGGTGTGACTTTCACACAGGTTGTTGTGTTTTTTGGTTTTGGAAAGCAGCTCTTTGTTCCCAGCCTTCCTTCGTGCTATTGGCACTGTGGATCCCTAATTTTTGTCAGGAGCTACGTGCTGCAGGTAACTACAGACGTGCTTCTGAAGTGCAAAATAGTTCATCTCCTTGACATGTTCTGTCCACCTGGTAGGAGTTGGGGACAATGTAAGTAGTTTACTCAACACTATGAATTTTTCTCACGTATTCCTCTTCTCCCTCTCTCTTCTTTGTTCGTTGTTGCTGTTATGGTACAGATTCTTCAAATGGAAGAGTTTCAGGTTTAGCATAACATGAAACATGATGTAAACACACTGACATAATTATGAAAATCCCTACAATTGGCAAGTTGCACGTTGTTTTCCTCTTGTAAGGCAGAGCAAGAGCTGGCAATGGTAGCCCGGAGGGCTCTGTGTGCAGCCCACTGTGCCTCATGCTGACCCTGCGGCTGGTGCCTGCTGGTTCCCTTGGCAGGGAGCGTGGTCGTTGCCCCCACGGTGGTGTTTCTGAGTTTGGGGGCTGCAACACGGCCTTCTGCTCTTCTGCTGCTGTTCTCCTGAAACAAGAGTAAGTTATTTCAGGGGCTGTGTCTTTCTATAAGCTTAAATAGCGCTCTACAGCTAAGCCTAGCTGCTATTTCTTTGACTGCGAATCCGTTTCTTGTCAGATTACAACTTTTTTCCCCTTTCTCTCTCAGCCTGTATCCTCTTCTCTCATTCTGTAGCTGCGTTTTGATGGCTTAGCCTCCCTTTGCTTCTCTCCATCCCCGAATCTTCTTACCTCCCTCCTACATGAACCTTGGTACCCCATCATCTTCTTTCCTTTGTGCATCGAGACTTCACCCGTAATTGTACCTGTTGGTGTTGGTTCTAGGCACAGGCTTCCTCCTCGTTCCTCTGTACTTGCTTATAAATGGAAAGCTGATACGTACACTTGTTGTTCCTATACCTGCATGCTAGGATTGTATATGTAGGAGGGCAATATGCTTCTGTAGGCCAGACTTGCAGCTTGTCTTTCCTTTGCCTCCTGGTGCTCTGCACCCCTCTGTGGTGCACACTGGTGTCCCAGTTCGTGTTGGTAGCGAGCAGCACGTCGAGACACCGCCTTTACGAGGCCGTGCTCCTCTTCATCTGCCTTCCGATTTGGATCTCACACTGTGTATTCAGCAGAATGTGGTGTCACTGATAGAGGAACCTCTGACACACAGGATGAGCTTTTACAGTGCTGAACCTGCTCCTTTTTATCCGTCCTTCCCCTTACCCAGCGCTCTGTGAGGGCACAGGCTTGGTGCAGCTCCTGCCGTGGCTGTGGCTGGCGGTGTTTGCTCAGAGCAGGCTGCGGGGCCTCGCTCTCCCTGGCTTCTCGATGCGGTTTGACAGGTGCATTGTGCCTCCTGAGCAGATTAACGAATTGCTCGGTGATTAGTTATGAAGTTCAGTTAATATTTACTTGCCACACAGCGCAAGGTGTGCCTGTCTCAATGGCTCAGAGTTTTGTGGATGTCAGCACTGCTGGAGAGGCTGATACCGAATGTGCCAGACCGCTTCCTCGGGCTGCTCAATATGCAGAGAATATTGAATATATGCAGAGAATGTGCCAAAGCACATCAGTTCTTCGTGGATAGATAAATTAATAGACTCGGCACTTAAAACCTCGGAAGGAAACACGTTGCAGCAATGACAATGAGCTTCAAAGGCAAACAAACTCCTCCAGCTTGCTAACCCATCTCCTGTCAGTGGCACAAGTTGTGCTTGCGGCTAGGGCTGAAAATCAGCAGTTTCCAGGGCCGGGTGGGAGTGCAGGCTGCTACAGCAAATGCTTGGTCTAACTGGAACCTGCATCACGTGCGTTTGGTCTTGAGGAGAGTGGCCGTCGACCGGAGGAGTTCGGGGCTCCCTGAGGTTTGTCACGATGCGGCTCTCGGGGCTGGGGATCTGACAGCCCTCCATGACCCGGACAATGCTAAGAAACGTGCCTTTTGGGGACCTGGCACGTTGTGAAGCAGAGCCCACAGCGTTGCTCGTTTGGGTGGCTGGGAAGACACAATACAGACGCTGAGATCGAGATCCGCTCAGGCTGGCAGGATGCAAACGGCGCTTGGCAAATCCTGGAGTCTGGAAGAACTGTACTTACTGCTTAATCAGTTTTAAAAGACTGTGTCATTAAACTAATTAGGCATAATTCAAAATTGGCTAACAGAAGCAACAGCAGTGTGTTTGTGTTGATTGCAGTCTATTCAAACTCGAAATAGGCTTTTTTTTTTCTTTCTTTTAAGACAACCTTTTGAAAGGTGGAAAGAAGGTGGAGAGGGCCCAAAAAAATCCACGTGGCTGATGTTAGTTATGTGTCTTAATGAAGTGCTGGCTGAATTTCAAGTGCAGGATTGTGACCAAAATAGAAGCCTCTCTGGAACAACAGGTAGAATTGTATTAAAGCAAAAACAAAAACATGTTGAACTTTTAAATGAATAGAGCACTCGCTTCACCGTGTAACTGAGGTCTCGCATGTTAAACCTGCCCTTTATTTAATCAAGTCCTGTTGGAATTCTAATTTACGTTCTCTAAGAAATTTTTGTTTGCTGGCCCCTACTGAAAAGGTCAGATCTACCCCCACTTGTTTGGCATTTTCAATCTTGTGGATGTACCAGTTTGGATGTCAGCAAGTGTGAAAGCAGGAGAAAAAGGATGGCCTGTAATTTTTCAGTCTCTGAGCTCAAAAAAAAACCACAAGTATTTGTCCCTCTTCAGTCAGCCTGAGGACTCCCCTGCTGATCTGCAAGCAGTGCGTGAGCTTCAGGAACCAATTCCTTTTTGCTTCTTGAAGAAAGAACCACCAGGTGCAAAGAACAAATCGGGAGTGTGCTTCTGGCCAAAGATCTGTGTGACTAACAGAGTGACAGAAGACGAAAATGACATTGCTGGTAGACTTCCTGGTGCTATTTATAAAGTTCATAAACGCACAAATTGGTAGTACCTGTTAAACCCTAAAAATCTTCCATGAGGGGTGTTAGCTTCTGAATTGCAAGTTTGAGGTAGAGTGCTGTTCTCAGCTCTTTTTTTCCTGTAAGGCCTGCTGGCAGCATCGCATTCTGGCTTTTTTTTGAAACGTTTTTCAGTTGCAACCTTCATCTTCCAAAAGAGAGTCCAGAACAGTTGCAATGACCTTATTTCATACTTGAATGGCGTGTCCATTAAGGATAAGAGCACAATTTTTCTTCCTCCTTCCAATTTTCATAAAACAGAAACAAAATATTTTATAGTATGCTTTCCTCTTTGCACTGCAGCTTCACGTGAACTTTTGAAATGCCTGTCCTTTGAACAGCTAGGATATGAGTAGGTAATTCGTGGAGAATCGAGGTTCCTGGCTGTTTGCTCTCCTGAGGTAAGCTATTACCGGTATCTGTCTCTTTGTTACCTGACCAGAGACCACCCAAATTTAGGGGTACATGATGGCATTGGCTTGCACAGCTGTACCTGGTCATCAGGCTCACCTTGTATACAAGGTAGGAAGTTCCTGCTGGTCTTGCACAGACTATCCCTAGTAAAGACAGCGGGCATTTCTGCTCCGATTCCTTGAATCAGCTTTGAAAACTTCCAAGCTTTCAAAGTTAAGGGCTCGCTACTTGCTAATGGCTGCTAGATGAGGTAGACTTCAGAGTCTAATCGGATTGGGTGTCCTTAAAATTTCTAATGGGATCCTTGAAAATCTGCCAAGGGACTATCTAGGCTTTCTGATGAATTGTTTTAATGGAGCTCTGGCTTGCTATTTGGTTAACAGTCTTCAGCGTAGCCTCAGGCTGCTTACTTTCCAATTTTCTTGTGTTATCTGGAGATAAATGTCCACCTTATTGGAGCTTAATAGCCAATTAGCTGAGTGAAATAAAATCTGAAAATACAGAAAGCGGTTCTGATCACTGGCAGGATATTCTCGTCCTAGCTGAGGCTGAATCTGGAGCTGCTTGCCTGGTGACTGCCGCTGCTCCTTGGAAGTGGTCTCAGGAGGAAGCTGTGTTCAGCCTGTAAAGCACGGCTTAGCTGATTTTTCCCTGCAGTGCTGCTGCTTCATTTGTTTGCTCATCAACAGTTGCAAAATTAGACTGGCCACCTCGGTGAGCAGACTTTCCCATTTAAGAAGCAATCAACGTGACTTCCTCTGGGTCTGTATAGAGCCCGAAGAGACCTGCATAAGGCCTGTCAGATCCAGTTAAAATTAAACCTGCATGGCTTAGACTTCTGAAATATCTGGTGATTATCTCCGCTTTGGGCAGGAAGCATGTCTGGTAGGAGATATGTCAAAGGGAAAGTGCCTTGGGAAGCAGAGCCCTCCTTCCACCTTTTCAAACACCCAGCTCCCTGTACCGGCAAGGGCCAGGTTTGCAGACTTGAGCATTTCAAGCGACTGTATTCCTGTAAGAAACCTAACTTGGCACAGATTTAGGAAGTATTCCAGTGTTGGTTCAGTTTGGAAGGACTGCGTTGGCCTGTTTTGGAAAAAATGTGCTATTGGAGTGCTGTAGTGAATGTTTTGGTTAGAGAGCGCCTGGAGTGAGAGCAAGCTCAGCTGTCAAAATCAAACCCTCTGTGTAAGCAGCTATAGGAGGAGCCAGTCATTGCACGTTTCCAGGGCGAAATTGTTTTGGAGAAGGTGAAACATACAAATTCCTCCTCTGTTTTTAAACAAGCTTCCCGGGTTGTTCCTTTCTCCTCCAAAGCACGCCCAACATTAAACACAAGTGAGTGTAAGTATGTACACACGCAACAGAAAACCAGAAATTAACACCATAGCAGGGGCCCAGTGAGCACAAATAAAAGAGGGCAGGTAATTTCTGTGTATTCAATGACTCGAATTTACCAGGTTCAGGGCTCTCTTCCCTCTACAGTCACTGTGCAGGCGGTCTCGTTGGTAGTTGGGCAGGCGGGGGCTCAGGAGGTGAGGTTGGTGTGTTGTAGGGGGCTGCTTGTTTCTGAATCACAGTCCCTGAACGGGGTTTTAGCTGCATACCTGCTCCCAGATTTCTGCATACGCCTTTGCATGTTTACTACCGAGGAATAAATTATTCAGGGTATGGCTGTGGGCTTTTGATATTGATACGCTGCGCTTCTTTATGATGCTCCTTCAAAAGCAGTTTGCTTATTTGGAAAGCTGCTGATCAGTATATGTCTTCAGGTACCCATCTCCTCAGCATCTCAGCAGCATGGAAACATAAATTATGGATGCCTGCAGCATTCCCGTGGGATAGGAGAGCATTAGTAATCGTTAACAGATAAAGAAAGCTGAAGCCAAGGAAAGCAGAGTAATATGATCACACGAGACATCTGTGGAAGGGCTGAACCCTGTCTCCGGCCTTCTCAAATTCCACCCAGAGAGCTGCCCTTTCCTGAAAGGGATCCTGTCGGCGAGGCTGGGCTGTGCCACAAGTCCTGGCATTAATCTGCCTCCTCCTGTAGTCACAGCGCTGGCATTCCTGCCGGGGAGCGGGTCAGGAGTTGTCACACTCGACATGGGTCAGAGGAGATGGGGCTGCCGGCCTGAGGGGCTGAATCCGCCCTGGGCCCGGCTCCGCGCTGCTTCTGAGGGTGAAGCTCCAGGAGAGGCTGAAATAAGCGAGCATAGACAGTGTGTGGGGCTGGCAGCTCCACAGGTTGGGTAACACGCTGTGAGGTGAATGTCCACGTCACCCGCTGCCTGTTTGGTTTTAATGGTACAACTAAATAAAGGAGCAGGAGTGAGGTGTGGTGGGAGTGGACGGAGTTATCTTTTTCCTACATTACTTCCATGCATTAGTGATGGAAATGGGCCTGTGGGGCATTGCTGGCAGCCTCAAGTGGCTGGCAGGACTTTTTTGAATCCAAGACTCAATTCCTTATCTTTCTGGGCTCGTAGTTGTATTTATTTGCATTACCCAAAATAAACCAACCTAATTTGCAGGCATGCTCTGCACAGACTTGAAATTTCTTGAAATAGTAGGGCTTCAGGACCACCTTCTCTTCCTCAGGGCAAATCCTGCCACTGAACATATGTTGCAGATCACATTTTAAAAGTGTTTTTTTTTTTTTTTTTTTTTCTTCCCCTGCCTTCCCTTTCTGCTGCCCTTTCCTTTGAACAACACTCTTCTCTTTCCTCTGAAAAAGTGGTAGGTTGTAGTATTTATCAAAATCACTCAATTTGGTACGTGACGTACTCGCAGTGCCTCTCTGAAGTGCGAATTTTTTATGAACGGGGAGAGTTCGTAAAAAACACAAAATCAGGGTGTTGTGTGATCGTCTACAAACAGAGCTGAGATAACAGCCCGGAGAGCACGGCGATCCCTGGCAGGCACAACGTGAGGCGAGGCGGCGTGCTGTGCCTCCTCGTGCCTCACCTCAGAGGGCGGTGCCGCTCGCCCACCTCAGTTCCTTTGGTTTCATGAACGCAGGTAAGTGCTCAGTTCCTCAAAGCGAGAGCTATCAATAATTCATTACCACTTAATTGCCAGAGCTGGTTTCTGATTGATTTGGTAAGTGGGACGTGAGGAAATGGAAGCGTCCCCTGTCAGCCTCGCTCCGCTGCGTTGGCAGATGCTTCACGGGGGAGTTGTCCATGTGCCTTCTTAGTCTTCTTCCTTGCAACTTTTATTTTTATTTTACCCTTTTTATGTGAGGATCACACTTCAGACCCCCCTGTCAGACACAGCCTGGGAATCAGGGAGGTTCTTCTTCCTAGCTGTCAGCATTGCCCAGCCGCGCCAGCCTCCTGCATGGCGAACGGCAGGTTTCTCTTCTGGCAGCAGGTTGGATGCTGGAGAGGGGAACTTGAAAATAGATGTCCAGGAAAATGCCTGGTGCTTGTTTTTATTAGCATAGGGTGGTCTCTGTACCGTGCAGGATATGGAATAAAACAGAAATGAGGAAGCGGTGTGATAGTCTTACACACCTAGAAATGAGAGGTGGGAAAGGACTTCTGGTTTGTCCGAGTAGTTTATTTCCTAGTGCTACTGTAAGCTTTTTTTTTCTTTTCCCAGCTCATTGTCCTGTCCAAAGGTAAGCGGGTACACCAGGACTTGAATCACGTTATCTTCTGATTGCTTTTATTTCATTATCGTAGAGAATCCGAACTGCTTAACACCTGGGTAGGACTCAGCCATGTGAATCCTTCCCAAAGGCTGTGCTGCGTCCTAATAAATAGCACAGTCTCCAGAGCATGTGTTTTATCTGAGTCTGGTTTGCCCAGGAGGCACTGGAAGGGAATGTATTGCTTTTTTTTTTTTTTTTTTTGATATGAACTTACATAGATTCCAAACAGATCTATCTCTATCTGAAACACACATCGAGAATTAGTTTATGATTGTTTTGTACATCTTCGAGGCTGTGTGTCCAGATTTTTCTGCTCTTCAAATGAGCCTACACAAATGTGTTTCAGTGGGTCAACTCCCTGTTTATGTATCAACAGCCTGATTTTCAGAAAGGAGTCTTTTTGTTTTCAGGTGTCTTTAAACTTCATGGAAATGACAGGGCTGGAGAGAACATCATTGTCACTGAGCTGCTTTGTGGGATTTCCTAAAGATTACTTCATTTCTTCAGTTTCCAGTCAGCAAGTTGTCTTTAAAAAATGTTGGCTTCTAAAACCATATTTCAAAAGATGAAATTTCATTGAAACGGAAGGAAGTTAATCATTTCAGCCAGCTGTAATTTGTTCTGTTCACACAGTGTCACTCTTACCTCTCTTCAGGGGAAGAAGAGAGTAATTGGACATAAAAGGTGCTGTTGCTTCGAGTGAAGCTGCTGTAAAAACTGGGAGTTTGCCTTGCGTTTAGTGTGGATGGGATGTTGCAAGCAGGTGTGCACCTGCATGGTGTGTTCCTAAAGCTGTGGACAAGTTTTAGCATTGCATTGTTTTCCCTATCTTAGTTTTCCTTTATATTTTTCAGCTAGTCCATTGGATATAGAAGGCAAGATCTATGCATGTCCATGTTATAGACTAAATCGTGTTCGAATATGTGCAAATTAGTTGCATAGGAGGCTAGGAAGATGGGAAAGACGTATAATAATCACATTGCCTTTTCTTTTTCTTTTTGAGTGGTATATATTTAAGTAAAATGAATTCAGTTTATTAATAGACCTTCACACGTTAGCCCTTTCTTGAAGGGACTAACTGGTGAACAAAAGAGAAGCCCTGTTGCTCAAGCAGAAAGCAAAGAGTAGAAGAGCAGTGCTCCAGTTACGTGGCCATTAGCAGTTACATGATTAATGAGGCACTGCTGAAGGAAGCCACTTTGGGCTCTCCCCTCTGTGTGGCAGGAGCCCCTTCCAGCCGAAGCGGTGTGAGGTGCAGACCGGCTTTCCTTGGACTCACAGAGGAGAACGGGGTGAGTTGTCGGTGTCTTTCACAAACCTCAGCACTTCTAGTTCTTGAATTTTCTTCTACACTACCATGACCGTGGGGCATCCTCTTCCATGCAGGCCAGCACGGGGCTGCGGGTTGTCCAGCCAGGTCGCTGCCTCCTGGCCGTGCTCGTCCCGTGCCCTGGGCAGTGCCGTGTGTTGTCTCCCACGAATGTCAGGTTTGGAGTAGCCGTCCTGTTGAGTTGCTGTGGCAGTGTGACACACCGCATTAGCCTTTCTGAGGACCATGAGGAAAGGAATGTTTAAGAGGAGAGCGTCCCTTTTTGGAAGCATCTTAAAGGACAGTGACATTTTTCTTTCATACAAGATTAAAAAAGGTCCCTAATTCATGGTCTGTGTCATCTAAACGCAGGATTCTTCATCTCAGCCAAGTATTTTTGCTTTTAAAGGTTGACTTCTGTGCTAAAGTACTGATCTCCATGCACTTTGTGTCACTAGCACGTTACAGAAGTAGAAGTGAAAGGTAAATTTAGGGAAGATTATGTCTAATTGTGCTAAATGAAAGCCCCCTCCTACTTCCTTTGTGGGAGGAAAATTGTTGGTGCTTAAGTCTGCTCCTTTTCACTTTTTCCTATTTGCCTTGCATCTTGCCTGAAGTACTGGATCTCTTTCTTAAGCTTTTAACTAATTTTCAGAATTCACAGCAGGGTCTGCTGCCTCAAAGAGCTTTGCACCCTACCAGTTTCTGTGATCCTAGTGAAGCAGATTCAGAGAAGAGAGAAAACCTCAGTATCGATGGTCTCAGTTTACCAGGCTTTTTTTTTTTCTTGTCTTGAGGAAAAAAAAATTAGTTCTGGTGACAGCATCGACGCTCCGATGTGATGGCTCACAGAAATGCAGAGGCACGAGACCTTTGCTGCCAGCCTGTGTGAAGTGGGGTGTGAGAGGCTTGCTGGTGGTCTGTTTTTTTTGGCAGTGGCTGTCAGTCTAGCACAATCACCTGCAGAGTGCCCTTAAACCATCCATTATGTACAGTTCTCATTGTCTTCCGAATTTCTTGTAAGGTGTTGTAATGTGTGGGAAGGACAGGAAGGAAAGTGCCAATGTGCATGTAAGTGGTAGCGGAGAGCCGTAGCCAGAGCTAGCCAGTTACTGGTTTGAACACGGTTGTTAGAAAGAAAATGCGCTCAGGTTGTCCTTTATTCCAGACGTGTCTCTTCCTTCTTGCCTCATCTTTCCCAGATTTGATAGCTGCTTTGCAGAAATCTTGGCATTGCTCGGCACAAGCAATTCTCTGCTCATTGACCTAAAAGAAATTACTGTTGAAACTCAGCAATGCACAAGCTGTGCTGCCTTTGTCATCATGCAGTAAATACAGTGGGTTTTCTTGTTATTATTTCTAACCAGAGGTAGGGAGAAAAATAAACAAGCTTTCCTGAAACGTGATATACCTTTCTTTTAATTCTGATTAATCAAATAACATTCTCTACCAGTAAAATAAACACAACGTGTGAGACCCACCCAGTTAAATTTACACCCTGCAATTTTCAGACATTCATTGCCACTAAATGGCTGGAGTGACTGGAGCCAAACACACCTGCTTTGCAATTACATCCGCTGGGTTGGTATTTGTGGCAATGCCCAGCTAAGCCAATGAGATGCAAAATTAAAAATTAACCCTTAATGGCAACATACTGAAACCGCTTCTTCGTTAGCATATTCATTAAGGCATTGAGGAGCCCTTTTTATGGTCCATCTCAGGAGCTACTGCAAGTGATGACGCTTGCTTTCCTAGAACCTTGACGAAAGATTGGGAAATCCATACACTTAGTGGATCCCAAGTCTCAGTTTGGTTTTATTTGAAACTAAGCACATCCTGTTATGGAACCAAGCAGACAGGCATTTTGAGATCAAAAACTTCAATATTGAATATTTAGAAGCCATGTCTTCTGCCAAGGTATCTTGAGTTCCCTGTAATATTATTGACTTTCGATTTTGTTGAAGGTTTTTGCAAAATTCTTGAGTCTGTTCACTCCAGGCCCCACCTGCAACTGCAGGCACTTCCCCAGCTTGTTGGTTTGCTTCACAGCTCCTGGAGTTTTCCAGTCTGGTGTTGTGTGTCAGGACATGCCTTTGCCCCATCTTCCTTGGAAAGTACGACTTGCAGCCTGCATGAATATGACAGATGCCAGGGGGCAGGTGGAGCTTTTGGGGATCATTTAACCAGCAAAATGATGCATGAAGCTATAGCAAGGTTTGAGAGATTCCCTGCATTTTGTTTTGGCGCATTTTAAGGATACCTGATGCAAAAAAAATGTTGAGTGAAGTCTTAAAAGGTGGGAGCGGTTTTGTAGTTAACCAGAAACTTGTTAATTTGTGTTAACTCACTGTCTGTCCCATTCTTGGTCCATCCTACTAAAACACATGCAGGTTTGGAAGCTGTGTGTGGTTGAAGTGAGGCACCCAAAATATACGGATAATTCTTCCTTAGCTGGAGTGTACTATGAGAGTTTTCAAGATTTTTTGTCTAATAGGCACCTTGAGTGTGGTAGCATAACTTTTTTCTTATTTTTTTTTTCTGAGGCCAGGATTGGTATTTAAGAAGCGGGTACTACTTTTCTTTATTGGATACTGTTCAGAGGATTTTAAGAAATAAAGGAAATGGAGTTGGCAGGAATCAAAGAAAGTGGAAAAAGAAGAAAGCTGTTACGTCACGCAGACTAAATCCTGAACTGTTTCTTTTGTGGCTCCAGAGACTTGGGCCAGAGCTCTGCCACAGTTGCCTCCAGCTCTCTAGGGGGAGCGTTCAATTTTCTCATTTCTTTCTCAAACTTTCTCAAAAGTTTTTATGCTTTATGCTAAACCTTTTCTGCTCATCTTTGTCCCAGTATTCTTCACTGGGGTGTTAAACGTAGCAACTGTTGAAAGAGCCAAAATCCGTAACTGCATGTATTGCAAACAAGCCCGACTTCACTGCAAGCTTGAAAGCATTTTGTAATATATGGTACGCATGGATGGTGTCTTGCTGTGGCAGTGTTTGCTGGGAAGAATCGGTCACAACTGCCTCCCAAAAAGATGGCACACCCACGCCGCCCACCCCACGTTAACTTCCCCTCTGCCTGGGGGCACTGCACGGGCTCCGCTGTAAGGGAGAAACATAATTCCTCTCAGCTTCTGCTACAGCGAGTAAGTGAAATAGATAAGGTGAAACTAAACTCATGTGAAAGGAATGAGCCTCTCACTTCAATATAATCCCTGCTGTGTATCTTCCTAACAGCATGTTTCCCATTGACAAAATGCAAATGCCATTTATTTTTCTGCTATTGATTTGCTTATAGAAAGCAGCAGCAATCTAATCCATGCAGCAAATTCTGAGTCGCTTTATCTTCTGTATATATTTTTATTATTACTGCATAGAGCACATCAAAGAACTCGGTTTGAACGGGAGAAAATCACATTTTAGATAGGTGGTTATAAAAACTGTTATTTTTCGCTTGAAGTGATTATTTTCTAGGTCTCTGGTAGTGATTATGGGAAATTCCCAACTTCAACTAAATAACCAGTTGTGTACATCTGTCATGCCCATGTCCCATCCTATTCTCCCATTTAACTTGCTCTGAGGCTTGCTGAGTGGAGGACACAGGACCAGAGCTACCAGAAAGGGGCAAATGTGCACCATCTTTTGTAAAAGAAACCTCTCAAAAGTAAAAAGTAAAAGCGAAGTCTCTTTGGATAGACCTGGGATATGATGTTTGAAGAGGCTTGTGCCTTGTGATGTCTTGCTGATGAGTCAAACCAGTATTCCAGCAGCAATCTCCAAAATACCATTGTGAGAACGATGTGAAAGTCCTAAACTGTCTAAGAGTGGTGTTGGCTGTGCCATGGCTTGCCATGTTTTCAGTGTAGGGTGGCTAAAAATTAGCTGTTGATAACCCAACCTGGTGATCCTCTGAAATCACGGCTCTGTTTTTTTTTTGCTTGTTACTTCAGAATTGTTTTTTTGAAAGGTGCTTCTGTCCATTTCTGTGTTATCCATGTTGCACTGGAGAGGAACAGTTTGCCTTTCCCCTTGAAGCTTCAAGGATACTCTCAGTTCCCCTTGCACCGTGTTCTGTCACCCAAGCCATGTGGCATTTCCAGGTCCGTGTTTGGCCTTTTTTTTTTTGGTCTCATCTCTCTGTTGGATTTACATCCCTGTTTGAAGAGGTTTACCTCTATTTCCAGCTGATGTTCTTTCCAGGACCACCACCACCCTGTCTCCACAGGTGGTGTGCTGCCACAGGCACCTAGCACAGTCCCTCTGCTCCTCCCAAACTGTTGCCTTTCCTCTGCTCTGATTGCCTGCTGCTAACTGGTCCCCTAACTTTAGCAATCGTTTCTACATAGTGTTTGGAAAAACATTCTTGTTCCTCTTCCAGGCTTTTTTAGCAGCCTCAGGAGAGAGGTTTCTGGTCTCCTTGTTTCTGTTCTGAGGCTGGGACTTCAAAGCAAGAGCCGCGTTGCCTTCCCGGGGCAGGGGAGCCCGCGGATCTCTCTCTCTGCGCTCAGATTAAAATCTTGGTTATCTGTCATCAATCTCCTCACACTTGGAAATTAGCTCAGTGCTGTTGAGTGAGAGGCTATGGGCTTTTTCCTTCTTGTTAAGGACATGGTCGCTGTTTTGTTTTGTCACCCTGGCCTGTCTGGGCCCTGAGGCGGGCCCTTCTCCTGACAGCCCACAGCCATGGTGCTCCCCTTGTTATCACTGCCACTTACTGTCCCATGCAGTTGTGCTTCACTGATGTGCAGTCAAGTCCTAAGTGAATAAATCAGAGGAGAATATTATCAGAAATTCATTGTTTTGTTTGCTCTGCTGCCTTTCGAATCACTTCATGCCTACACTGAGTTTGCTTTCAGAGCCCGGCGCGGTGCCCTCTCCCCATAGCTGCCATCCTGGGTAAGGTGTCAGTGTGGGATCCCAGCCTCCTCCACCTGCGGGCTTACTGGGACACAGCACAGCTCGTCTGCTTCTGGCACGCAGCTGCCTTCCTTGCTGGGAAAGGGATTTTGATATGCAGCTGCCAAGACGATTATTGCTCTTGAAAACTGCTCACCGCTTAAAGAAGAAATTGGAGCATGGTTGTTAGGGACAAGCAATTTTATTAGACTAAGTGATGTCTTTGGGGTTGAAAAATGCAGAACTAAGAACTAGAGGCTTTTGTGATATCTTCATTCGGGCTTGCTGCCACCTGTATAGGAGTTTGCGCAACAGGATATCAAGAGGGAAGATGAGCTTATAGCCAGGGAATGGGGAAAAACGGGGGCTACAGCTTAAGCTGTTGAGGAGATGTACCTTTAGCTAGCTAAGCACAGCTATGTACAAGCAGCAGCTATGGTAGGTTTGCCATCATGCTTCTGCCACTGACCAGCATCATTCTGTAATGTCATCCTTTGCTGTGTTTGGAGTCTAAGGTCTCTGGAGGTGCACAAGTTGTTTTGTTCTCCTTGGTGGGAGAAATATTCTTCTGCTTACCAGTCATCAGTTTCTCTGAGCCACTTACAACGTGTAGCTCATACTTAAACTGCCTTCACTTGCAGAGGTTGGTCCTGTGTGTGATCAGTGCGGTGCTCTGGGAGAAAGGAGAGCAGAAATAATTAATGTTCTTATGAGTGGCTATTTGATGGAGAAGGGGCAAAATGATATCTCCCTAGCATCCTTCTGATGGAGCAGATCAGCATTCTCCTTTGTTACTGCTCTTCATTTTCTTTCCTCTCCTATGTTCTTCTCTTATTGCAAATTCAGGCACTGTTGCTTTCATATGCTGGGGTGTAGAGAGGGCTAGTGCTTCCAGTATGAGCTACCAGCACTGAAGATCTACAGTGCTTTTTATGCCTGTAAATTACAGCACACTGAAACCATTCGATGTAGTGAAATGCCCCTAGAGCATCTGTAATAAGAGTTGTTTTGTTTATTTTTGTTACTGTCCTTTACTGGTATAGGTTCACAGTTAACTGTTCCCCCTCCTTGCCATTACTTCTCATAGGAGCATCTTTTAAGTTACTGTTGCATGGCACAACAGCACAGATTGAGCTAGCACTTGAAAGTGGGGAAATAAACTAATACTGAAATAAGTTGTTTTCTCCAGACCTAATGGCCATAGGACTTTTCTTACATCTGGTGTAAGCCTGACCTACCAGAGCCTGTTCAGCTAGTGAGGCTGGACGAGTTTGCTAATAGTCATCTGTGAAGGTGCCTAAGTACAAGTAATTCAATACACGTTTTTAAGCAAGAAAATGTGGTTAACAACAGCTTTTTATGACCTGTTGCATCTGTGTAGTGCAAAAAACCCCGAGAACCAACCTTGTAGAAGTAAGTCTCAAAGAGCAATTAAAAACCTTTGATCTTCGAATATAGTGGTTCAGACGTTGTGACTGGGAAACTTAAGCCTAATTGTTCTAGGTAGGTGTGTTGTTCTTCTAATTTTATTTCTATTGACAATGCAATATTGTGTGAGGGAATTTAAACTTAGCCCCTTCCGATTGTTAGGAAAACACAGCAAAAAAGAGCTCAGCCCTTGTTGTTAAATGGAATTCCCACTCACCAGGTTTGTTGTTACAGGCTATTTGGTTAATTTTGGTCACTGAATTCACTTTTTCTCTGGATCTGCAGACCTGCTAAGGCGGTGTTTGAAAACTCTTTCTTCACCTACTTGTCTCAAAAGCATGTACCCAAACTGCACTGATGGGATTCCTCCAGGCTTTGCAGCCCTTCATCAAAATTCCTAATATAATTTCCGTTCAAACTTTGTTCTTCTTCTTTTTTCTTCCTATAATTTAACTGAACAATGTATTTTACTATTTTCTTAATCTTAGTGTTCACGTTGTACGAGATTTACTGTCCTGCTCTGACAGCTGTCCCTACCGGTTTACACAAGCTTATGATTTACGCTGGGTGATGCTGTCGGAAGCGTCCTGCTGCCAAGGAAAACGTAAAACAAAGAGGGCTGTGTTTGCTGGGAGAACAAGTAGCTTGAACCTAGACACAACAGCAGAAAGTGACTATATACAGATCTGTACGTAGCAGTTCGGTTTCATCACGCATGAATATTTAAAGGATTGATTTATGGGTGACTGCTCAGGCCCTGTGCTGCGAGAGCATTTTAAAATTTTATGTTCTGTTGTGTTTTGCAGACAGAATGGAGTTGTCTCGGTGGTCTGCAAAATAAAGGCAAGCGTGTATTTAATTTCTTAGGGAAGGAAGATCCTTAAATAAACTAAGACTCAGTGGTAGTATTCTTCCCCCCCTCTAAGACGTTTATCTGTTGATAGGGAGGGGAGAGAAGAAACAGGCTCCTATCAGTAGGCCAGGCAAGATTAGTCCTCTGACTTCCTGCTCTTGAAGAAAGGAGAAAAGAATCGGCCTGGAAATCTTATCGCGAGGTGGATGTGGACCATGAGTATGTTTCTCTCACCATATCTTATCAGCAGAGCAAGCAGCGAGATGAGACTGGTGGAAGGAGCTCCCACGTGAAGAGCTGCTGTAGATAGAGGAATGTAAGGCTGCCCCGACCGCGAGCGCTGTCGGTCCGCCCAGAAGGGGGGCTGCAGCCTCTGCGGTGGGTCAGATGGTGGGGGCCAACTTCCCAAATGGTGGAGGCTGGGAGCTTGAGCATGAGGTCTACTAAACTGAGATTTTCTGTAATCCTATGGGGGGAGTTCGATATGAAGATGTGATAAGATCAGTTGTTTGGAACGTAAATAAGAGTGGGATTACTTACTCTGTACGCTCTCTTTATGTCCGTGCCCTGTAAGAGAGTAATTTAGGCTGTGGTTTCAGGATGACTAGTACCAGATGAGCAGATAGTGCAGGCTTGCTGCAGACAGCCTATCTGTTCAGTTAGATAACACGCAGCAGCGTTGGCTCTGGGAGGACAGATGATGTTGAAGCGATCACAAAGTTTACTTTTTTTGCTGCTCTCCCCATCAAGCTATACAAAGTTGGGTTGATGATGAACCAGAGCATGGAGCTGGTGTGGTGGCACTCAGCTTCCTTCTCTCGGATGCTCGGTTCCCTCTGGGCTTGTTTCTGGGGGGCTGCTCCATGCACTGGGGGGCTGCCTGCTTTTGTTCAGCTGCACTGCTGGAATCTCCTTTGTGCCACTGAGCGTCATCTGCTCTTTTGTGAAAGGGGATGGGAACCTGTGGGTGAGATGAAATGATAAAAGATGGAGTGTTCCGTAACCTGAAGAGGATGGCTGGTGGAATATATTCTTTGTGCTTCATATTATTATTTTGTATTGTGTTAACTTTCCGTTTAAGTGCCCAGAGGTAACAGAGACTTTCAGCTCTTCTGAAAATATAAAGAACACGTAATTAGGGAAAATGTTTCCAACAATTAACATCCTCTGGATCGGAGGGTGCTGTGTAGGTGCCTGTGCCAATTTGCTGTTCAGTCATGGTTTTCACAGCTTGCTTAAACTCACTCGGGGTGGAACTGGAGAGGAGTCTGGGAAAGACAAAACAATCCTAAATTTGGAGCATTGATCTTGCTCTGGGGGTGTGGTGCGTGTCTGGGGATCTTGCTGGGGAATGCTCCTTCTTCAGGGTGTACCCAGCTCAGTAATCTAAGTAGTTTCGCCTCTCCTCCTCTTCATCCTCTGTTGAAACTCGTGCTAGTTTGGGGCTGTGGATGCAGTCCTTGTTCACGCTGTGAGCCCACAGACCTGGGAGATGCATTATTGCTGCTGTGTACTCGGCAGCTGCGCTGCAGACAGACAAATACAGGGGCTCCAGGGAAATGCCCAGTCCCCCAAATATAGGATCCAGCCACCGAGGCTGTAGGATTAAAATAAACTTGTTCACCTCAGCTTCCTTTCTGCACTTGGTGTTGCAAGGAAAAAGCAAGTGGTTGTTTGTTAGGGAGTGATTTAGAGGGCTATATTTAATTCAGGATTTCACATGGCTGAGTGCTGAATGGCAGCCACCTGCTACGTGGAATGTGCCAATTGCCTCAGCTAGTACCTTGGGATGTTTAGAAAGAGATATCCCTGTTATATTACCTATGGTGGAGCTGGTGATGTGTTAATTGCCCTCCAGTTCAATAAAAGGTGTCTTGCTGTGAGGAATTAGCAGGTCAAGGATGGGCATCCACTAGTAGACTGACTTCCTCAGCGCTGTATTTCTGTATAAATTGAAAAAAGCTACCCGTTCCATAGAAATGCTGTTTGCATTGACTTTGGTTTGCCTTGGAAACGTTTGGTGTTTTCATCAGAAGTACCCGTAGGAATTTCTGCTGCTTTGGCTGGGCCTGATCTATTTTTAAGTCTTGAAAATGCTGGGTACAGAACTTCCTGCATCTCAGAGATCACAGCTGGAAAACTGAGGGAGGGGAAGCTGAACCGAAACGGCGAGCAGTTCCTCGAATTAATCACTAACTTACCTGCTGCTCCAGCGAAGAAACATTTTTGAGAACTTGTATTGCAGTGGAGCTGTCAATCTGTCTTTGCAAATAACCCTCATAACTTCTGATGTTGTGTAAGCAATGTAATCATCAGGCAGTTTAAATGAGGATAGGGGAGGATAGGGATTAAAATTGTTCAAGGGGATTTGAGTTGTCAGATAATCACTGGCAGGTGTCCTTTACTCCTGACAGATGGCTTAGGTGTTGTCAGTGGTTTCGCAGCAGAGCAAGAACGAGCTTGTCTTACTCTTTACTTCCCAAAGCCATCCTGAACGTGCACCGGGATGGTTTTCTTCTCTTCTGGCAAGGTATGTTTGGAGTAGCGCATAGGAAAGCAAATCATGCCGAAGACAAGCATTTATGGGGATTTATGAGGTGTACACATGCAGCTGCAAACAATTGTTTGGGGTTTATGTAAGAGATGAAAAATAAACTGAGTTCTTGTAGTGTATGTGTCCTCATCTGCCAGTGCTGTTAGTGGACACTTATGCTCCATGTACTTGGATCCAGCATGGGACATGCTCTTAAAAGCTAGAGTCTTATTTGCATTTGAACAATGGGTAAATTGTAGAGAAGAGGTTGAGTTGCTCTGTCACTGACTTCGGGCAGCTGCGCTAGTCCTGACTTCGGTATGATCTCAGAAATACAACTTGTCAGTACCTTGGGTTTCACTGAGCTGTTACACCACGTCGCCCTGAACTCCCCCGGTGTTCCCTCGCTGACCACACACCTTTGCAGCCAGCGAGGTTTGTGCGTGTGTGTGTTAGACTGAAGTTGGTATGTGAAACGTAATGTATGGAATTTCTTCATGCTCAGCTTTTGAGTTTCTTTGCTGGATGCATCTGTGTTGGTAGACATCTGCAAAGGAGATGTGGATTTGGCGAGTCAGATGCTTCGTATCAACACGAAGAAGTATGAAAAGATGCATCTGTCCTCACCGCCTAAATCCCCAGAAGCAACTGGACCTGAATGTAAATATTTGTAAATAGTTTTGCAGTCTCTGAAGAAACAAGTCCTGTGATATCCTACCAGGCACTTAGCACTGCTTGTTTGCTGTCTGAGATGACTGAGGAAGATACAAAAACAGCTGTTGGAGTCTGCAGGTATCTTAGAATCAGAGAATATCCCGAGCTGAAAGACCCACAGGGATCATTGAGCCCAGCTCCTGACTCCACAAAGGACCACCTCTAGTTTCTTCCAATAAAAAATAACAAAAAAGCCCACAACAGAATATATATGCCTATGTTAACTAAAAAATAACATTTTTTAAAAAGGTTTGTAACTGTTAAGTCATGAACTGAGGTTTCAATCACAAAAGAGGAAGTTAAAGTGACTCCTGTTGTCTTTAGTTGTGATACTGTTTGCTGGGGAGCAGGTACTGGAGGTGTCTTTTTGATGCCGCCTTGTTGCAAATTCCAGCTACTGACTTGTTCTAGGCTCTTTCTCCATGTTGTTTTCACAACATGCCGCAGATCTCAGTGGAGTGAGGACAGATTGCTGATGCGCTGCCATCAAACCTGGTGTGGATTTACACCAGGCAAGGGAGTGATCGGGAAGAAAGGAGGAACTCATTCAAGTATGGAGCGTACTGTGCACCGTGTGCTAGGCAGGTAGTCCTAAGTGCCCATCCAGCATCACAGTTACACGCCAGCCTGGATCCAAACATCTTCGTGTTTGGAAGATTTTGCACAGAGGTCCATTGAAGGTATCCAGGGCGGATTTCCACAACAGGCACGTCAGGGGGTTGGCAGTGGAGTTCATCCACTTCATCCTCAGTGACAGATCTCTGCAAAGAGGCTGAAGTTACTGACATCATGAGGATGCTAAACCCATAAGTGTCTTGTATTTCTTCCTCAAAAGCTCCTTGGCCAGAATGACTGCCTGTTCTTCCTGATTACGCTTGCTGATACAGACACAGCAGTGTTATCAGCAGTGATCTGTTCTGTAATGTGCACTTCTCTGGAGTGCTTTCAGGTAAAGTGTCTTTTTTTTTTTTTTTTTTTTTTTTTTTTTTTTTTTTTTTTTTTTTTTTTTTTGTGAAAGATATCCTTGACTTGCTTTGTTAATGTAGTGTGAAGTGTTCAGTGTGACTTGTCCTTTTATTTATTTATTTTTTCCTCTGATTCTTGTTTAGCAAGTATTAAATATTTAGATGCCAGCGTTTTTGGAAGTGGCTGCTAAAACAGATTGGCTTTCCTTACTCAGTCCCCTTCAAAGTGAAACACGAGTCCCTGTTTTTTCATTCAGCCCAGATGGTATGCTTTTTAAAGTGAGCAGTGTGCTGCAGTGAAAATGGACTACTTCTTTCCCCCCTTCTTCCCCTCCTCCTTCACTTAACCAAACACATCCGTGCAGCTCATATTTGGGCTGAATTCAAAATTAGTCAGAGAGGCTGCAGGGTAAATATGTCAGCTATTGGAAAGCCAGCTCTGCCAGATTGAAGGAATTTCTGCCCTGCCAACGAGCAGCGTAGCAAGTTGGCTGCACAGAATCTGACATCTCTACAGACCTCACGAGCATCCTGCTTCGGTCCTCCAGAAGAATGGATGAGGTGAGCTAATCCTGCCCCTTTCCTGCAGGTACCTCTGCTCCTCCCCACGTGCTCGTACACTCAGCAAGTGGGGCAGGAGCATCGAGTTCCTGCGGGCTGGGAGGTGATGGCCACATGGAGGATTGCCTTCTGGGCCCTGAGGGCTTTATATCCGATAGGGGAGGCTTCCAAAGTAAAGGAAGCAAAACGAGCTATAGGATTTAAGCGGTTCCACGTGTGCCATCGCTCTGACAGTGCTTTATCCACCTTTGTTGGAGAGGGAGTAATGCACGTAGCCAGTTGCTGGGTGCATTGACTGGGACTCCGAAATTGCTCTGTCTGCAACCTGTGACTCCATTCCAGCAGCAGCTGAAGGTTACCTTTTAAGAGAAAGTGCTCGTGCTTTGAAATGGGATCGAGTCAGAGTTCAGCCTTCCCATTCTGCGACAGGGCCTGCGCAGGGCTGTCAGCGAGTAACTTAATCTGCCTGTATCTTTTGTTTCCTGTTTAGTAAAAAGGTTAGTGCTCCATCCTGACTGTAGCAGAACATTCGAGGATATATTTATCGTGTAACAAAGGAAACATAAACAAACAGCTTAATTTTAAACAAAAATCGGTATCTGTTCTTGGCGTGTCCCTTCAGTTCAGTAGGGCTGGAGTACAGCCTTTATTTAAAGGTGTTGATGGCTTTTTTGGGGCATTGTTTCTGGGTTGGAGTCTTGCTTTTTGAGACCTAAAACATTCTTCAATGGTTTGGCTCGGTCTACGTTTTTCATTAAAGAAGCACGGAGATGCAGAGACCGTGCTGAAAGCCTTTCAGGCAAGACACAGCAGCAGATCTGCCAGGAGCTGAACTTTGGTTGCTCTGTGTAGGAGGTGTTAGAGGCTTTGGAAATGCATCCCGTTATCACGTTGTCTCAGGAATACCGCGATGCTTAGAGGGGAAGACGGTTTCCTAGCTAGGGCAGGTCCAGACCTGGCATCTGTTGTTAGCTAGCAGCTTGCCCAAGGAGGTCTCGCTGGAGTGTTGACAGCAGGGGTTTCAGTTTGAGAGGTGCATCTTGCACATGGAAGTGGAGCAGGTTAGGGGAGAGCTGTAGGCAGGAGGATTAGACAAGAAGCTAGCAAAGAGCAACCACACGAATGAGAATGGCACCTTCTGATGGTATTGCCTGAAGGTGCTGCCTCGGTGCTCAGGGTTCGAGAGAACTAAATCATTGGTGATTCCGAGTTTGCTTGTGGCACTTGAAACACCTTCACTTTACAGCAGAGGTTTAGTCTTAGCTTGGAAACTAGTTTTGTCAATCTGTATCTGTAGCATTTGCAAACTTGTAAACTTGCTCTGATGGTCACTGTTTTGTCAACTACCTGTGAAGTCTGCCAGTGGTACCATACTAACAGGAAAGCTTTTTTTTTTTTTTTTTTTTTTTTTTTTTTAAAGAGTCGGGAAAGAGCTTGGCTTCTGCTCCTGAAGCTCTTGGACACGTTACAGCAAAGTTAAGAGTGTGGCACATTGGCTGTGCCTTTCCATCGCAAGGAAAATCCTGTGTCTGGATCTGCTGAAGGCAGCCCTCGCTGTGCAGTGCCGGGGGAGGTTCCTGTGGTTGCAGGCAGACGTGGTGTTAGCATGCTGGGGGTTTGCTAACGGGAGGTTGGGTAACGCCAACAACTTCTTCTGTGCAGCTGCTTGAGAGCGGTGATTTTGGCTGGGTGATTACTTATCAGGTACAGGTCAGTGACACAAAGAAGGATTTGAAAGTTCAAGGCCAGGTTTGAGGAAAACAAAAGCAAAATTCCACCCCATGCTTGTGGGTTGAATGTAAAACTGCAGCATGCTGTTACCGGTGATGCTGTAAGACTGCAGATGCCCAGGGGTTGTTGGTGCTGTATCTGATCAGCATTTCCTTGCAGGACTAGCCAAGGACAAACCATTTTCATTGCTGGTTTAGGGACTGGGGCACGAAGAAGGGCTGGGCATGGCTCTTGCTGTGTTGCTGCTGAGCCAGAGCTGAGTTTCCCCCGTCCTCACCCACAAGCAGCCTCTCTGCGTCGTGGCACAGAGCAGATCCACTCCTCCTTGGGCAGAAGAGGAGTGATGCAGAGAATGGAAGCGATAAAAGCAAAAAGACACGAAATTGTCAGCTGCGTAGCCCGGGCTTGCTTTTTGCTGGCTGTCGCTGCCTTCCTTCAAGGTGCTAATAGCAGGAGCATTGCACATGGCTCGAGGTGTGTGGCCAGTGGTTAAGGTTGCCACATCTGCCTCGCAAGCCTGTGTTTCCACTTCGCTTCTGAATTACCTTGTCTTTCAACAGCTCGGGGCAAATTTCCATTAAGGTGTCTGCTCTGTGCTGGCAGAGCTTAAAACATCCCAGGAGAGTCAGGCATTTGCAAGGAAGGAAATTTGAAAGGCAATGCGCTGTGTGGGGCAGAACTAGGCATAAAAATACTTTCCGAAGCATTCCTGTCATGCATCTTGTGAAACGGTGATGTAAACCTTAGCAGGGTTGCCTGTGCTAAGGGCAGAGCGTTTCAGTATGCTGGGGGGGAGCCGTCTCCACCTGGCTGGGTCCAGAGCTTCGGGAGAGCCTCGTGCTCAGGGGCACGCTGCTTTGGCAGCACATTTCTCCAGGTACCGTCTGCACCAAACCCCTTCCCCTCCGTGCAGGACTGAGCTAGGAGAGGCTCCTCCCTGAACGTGGTGGGGCCAGCAGCCATGAGCTGCCAGGAAGGGTTTTATTTCTGGTTTTTGGTGGTATGTGTACTTGGAGCACACTGCCTAGGACTAGCCTGGGCTGTGGCAGAGGAAGGTGGGAGAAGGACCTTCTTTCTCTCACCCTCTGCCTTGTCTTGCTGCTTCCCTCCAGATCGATGCCTTGCAGTGCCATTCGTGCTGCAGTTGTTCTGGGACTGTCAGTCCTCTTGCACAGTCTCCAAGCCCAGCCTGCGTTTTGGCCATGTGGATGAATCTCTTTGCCTTATTAAAATATTTGTGCCATTAACTTCCTTCCTAACAGGTTTATGTTTCTGTAAGCTGTGTTCCCAAAACAACCAGATTTGGAGGCACGGTAGATGGAAATTATTGGCTGGAGCTGTTACAACATTAAAGGCAAATCTATTCTCTCTATCTCTTGCATCCTCCTGCTATCCCCTCTCTACTTGGCAGCCTCTCTAATGTGCCAGTTGCCTTACTCGCCTGTGGACAGATGTGTGGCAGGGCATTAGGCTAAGACCAAGAAGCTCAGTTCTGACTTTGACCAACAGCCCCATGTTCGAAACTTAATTGGAAAGCTGATATGAATTAGTCAATGTGCTACGTAGCTCCTAGCCCTTGGGTAACAACAGCAACAAAAAACAACGAGTAATTCTGCAAGCTAAATACCCATCTGACAGAAGCACAGGAGTGTGGAGCTGATGTCTTGTAGCCTCATCTATTTTACTGAGGAATTAGAGAGCTTTTTTAGCAAGCCACTTTGACCTGAGGATATGCCGAAGGCTAAATAGACGTACCCAGGAAGAAAATAGCAAGAAAGAAATTGGTAAAATGCAGAGTGTGACTGGAGAACCGGTGAAATCACGATTTAAGGAATGAAGTGCTACCAAGTACTGTATTTAGGATGCTGATAGGGTGATAAAACAAGATAGCTGGCATCAAGATTGTTTGCCTGAAGTTTGTTGTACTGCTGATCAACATCTTGCTCTGTGACTGCTTCTGCTGTCTTTTCTGAGTACCCTGTAAAGTTTCTGTTTCTCCTTGTTGTTGTTGCAGAGAGCCAGCTGTTGCCTGGGAATAACTTCACCAATGAATGCAACATTCCTGGGAACTTCATGTGCAGTAACGGGCGCTGCATCCCCGGGGCCTGGCAGTGTGACGGGCTGCCAGACTGCTTCGATGACAGTGATGAGAAGGAATGCCGTAAGTGACCCCTGCTGAGACCTTGGTGTGCCTGACACCACAGGGCTGGCTAGGTACCAGTACTGGTGTGTTCAGTAGCACACATTAAGCAAGCAATGAAGTCACTGCCAGTTTCTTAATTTCTTTATCGTTTGAGGAGATATAAGGCCCTTCCTATTGTTTCTGGTCTTTAAGGTTCTTTAAATTTGCCAATTTTAATTCAGTGCTTGGTAGCGGGTACCTAAAACCCTACTCACAGATGGATACACTGAGACAGACTTGACCTGTGGCTCTTCCAGTGGAAGACTGATGCCCTGTGTGTTTGCAGGGATTCAGCATGAAGGCCCATATAATAAAGACCTTTGTCATGTACTGCTCTAAATTGACCTCCACAACCACCAAGAGAAGTCCCTTTTGTTTCAGATTTTAGCTGTATCCTGTTACTTGTGTTTCACTCCTGTCAAATTGTAATTCCTCGCCCTTTGAAACTTAATAGTAACTTTCTGCAAAATAAAGGGAATAAATTGGCTCATAATGTTTACATGTTTTAATCCTCCCTACAGTGCTTCCAGTTCTAGAGAGCTTAAAAAGGCTTTGTGATTTTATCTCTTTGTTAGCACTAATTAAGTTTTAGTTAGTATTCTGCATCATTTAGTTAGCATGAAACTTTCTGGGCTATGCGGTATATGCAGACAGCAAAATTATGCTGCAGCATAACATCATGATATGAAACCCAGTTGGGAGGGAAAAACCCTCAAATGCCATGTTCTTCTAAAGCGTCTGAGAAGTAAGTTAGTGCTTTTTGTCTAACAAGTGTTGCTCCTTTACGTGTGTGCTTTACAGAGGTTTTTATTAATCTTAAACCTCCTTGAGAACCTTACCTTTCAGCCAACACGCTTCAAGGATGTCGTTAGCTTCACTTGTGGAGCAGAATAAAGAAAGAATAGCTTCTTCCAAATTCAGTTTAAATGCTTGCTTCTTTAATTTGATGCCTTACCTTTAATTCCAATTTTCCATCCCTTTCAAAATAAGGACTCTTTAATAACCATGCTGTGGAAATCCACATACATAGTTCTGCTTTAAACCAGCAAGCTTTTTTTCTGCTTCTAAGGCATTAAAAGTATCTGTATAAAATATCTGATCCTTTGTAGTCTTTCTAAAGCATCAGACCTGTGTTGCAACATTGAAGACAGGTTAATTTATTGTTGTTGTAAGGATTGATCAGTTGTGCCTATCTTTTTAAACCCTAGCAGAATTGTTATTAGGGGGAGCTTTGACAAGAATAAAAAATGTCCAGAGTTCAACGTGCACCTTTTGGTCAGATGTTCCTGCTGACAGCAGCTGCGTGACTCGCAGGTTCCTTATTACCTAGCTGTTGAATATGCTGCTGGCATGGCTTTTGGTGTGCTTCTTAAAATGAGCTGAATGAAGGCACTTCTCTGTATTCATAGGATGCAAACCCAGAGGTTTGTCTCTCTCCTAAGAATATTGTCATCCTCTGCCTTGCAGGAATTTTACTTCTCTTTGTTAGACTAGAAAATCATAATAAAAATTTACAGTAATCTTAAGGAAGATTTTCTTAATGAAGACTGGGCTGGACATTTGCTCATGAATCAGTAATGGGAAAATACTCCTCATGACTCGCTGTTCGAAAGCCTTCTTACCACAATCAGTTGGGTCTAGTGAATTGCAGGCAATAATGAACATAGTAACTGACAATAAAATATAAATAGCTGCAAAATGACAGTTCTTACAAGTTATTCTTGTCATGACAGACTCAAATAAGCCTTACTGATCTAGGTTATGTTGCAACTATGAATTTCTGCGGAATTTTTCTTCTTTGGGTTTTTCATTTAAAGACTATCAACCCACTCGATTGGCTAACAGTTTTCAGGACGAGCATCCTTTTGATTATGCCCAAGTTAATGGAGGTAATTAAGCTTCTCTTTCTTCTTCACATACATCTATCTGCTCTAACTGATCACCTTCATAAATGTAAAATTAGCATGGAAAAGAGACAACAGAGAGCAAGGGATTCATATCCTGTGCTGGCTTGCTGTTAACAGGTCAGATAAGCCAAAACAGAATGGAAATACTGCTCATTTGAATCTCCAAGCAAGAAATTAATATTCATGCAAACAAGGCTCTGTAATGCATCCAGAGAGCTTCAAGCTGCCTGTTTTGCATCTCCTTCCTCTCTGTTGTACCAGGCAGCTTTTAACAGTCCCTGTTTGTGGGGTGCTCCACCAAGTGCCTCCCCAGAGGCATGGTGTGTGTGTTTGCTTTCCTGTTTAGGACCATGTCAGTGACCACAAGGTTCACAAGAGAAATGATCTCGTCACCAGGGTCCCCTTCGTTGGCAAGTGTGGCAAAGGGGCAAGACCTGTCCCTGGGAGGCAGAATTACGCAGTTACGGAGGAGGCTGGAAAGGCTTCATGGTATTAGTTGTTGGCTTATGTCTGAGTTCAGGAGGCCGGTTTTCTGTCTTAAGGATGGATGATCCTTCTAACCTGGGAAATAGCCCATTTTGAATCCCACTAAGGACCTAGACCTCTAGACTTGCTAATAGCCTAAGAGGGTCAGTTCGGTCTCTTGTATAAGTGGGTATAGCGGGTGCCACAAAAAAAGTTTGTGTGGCTTTTATGATGAATTTTGAAAATGGGCCAGCTCTTCTGAGATACTCCTATAGCTGTCACCAACCAGTCTTTTACGTGGTGATGGAAATTTGCATCAGCTTCAACAACCCAAAAGTGGTGGTAGAGAGTTTCTAGGTCAGAGCTAAGCACTGAAAGGCATTTTGTTTGGGAAGGGTGGCGGATGAAAAATCACTTGTCTCTTCTCCCCTTCTCCAGCCTCTGCCAATCTGAAAAGAGAGGCTCATGGATGAATTGAGGCTGGAAAGGATTCTGGAGGTCTTTTGGTCCAGCTGCCTGCTCAAAGCAGGACTAGTGTGGATGGATCAGAGTCTCTCAGAGCCTTGTCTGCTCCAGTGCTGAGCATCTCCACGGATGGAGAGTCCACAGCCTCACTGGAATCCTGCTCCAGAGTTTGTATATCCATGCTAAGATTTTTTTCTCCCTATAATATATGATCACAGTGATTGAAGCTGAAGCAAGCAACCTTTAAAGATAAGCAGTGTGGTTAATGTGCAGGTCTGTAGTGTTGGGGAGAGAGAGGGTGTAGGAGCCTAAGAACTGATCCTCTGGGCTGCAGAAACAGCAGTGGGAAATTGAGGAGGTTGGCACTCAGGATGTGAGTGTGTCACGTCTGGCTGTGTCGCTGCAGCAGTGGTTAGCAGAGCCAAGTTGCTTAGGAGAGGGCAGCCGTGCCTGAAAGTGCCGTTCTAGGATCGCAAGGCTTGAGGGACGTGTGTGTTTGTGTGTAGGTAGAAAAGCTTTATTTCACTTTAATTGTTTTAGGCTAGGCTTTGTTACCTTCCTCCTACCAGGATAGGGCTCTGCTTACTACCGCGTACCTTGCGGCAGAAGCAGAGCCCTTTGTTTTCCGCTGAGATGTTGCTTTGCATCAGCTGAGCTGTTGATAGTGGAGACAAAGCCGTAGGAGTTGCATTAGCAGCACGAGATGGCTGAGTTCCCAGTGTGTTACTACCCTGAGCCGTACTTTAAGCTGCTTTGTCTGTGATTCCTCATCGACTAACTGCTTCACATTTAAAGGCTTTAACCCTGCTTTAAAGTGTCTGTGTGTGAATAGGAGCTTGCTTGCTGGATTCAGACGGTCCTGCAGGCTGATATCTCTGAAGCGAGCTGTGTTTTGGCGTGCCCACGGAGGCAGTTTCACACGTGTGCCGCCAAGTGCGACGTCCTTCCCTCCCTTTTGGGTTGCCATGTGGTTGAACACGGGTGCCCAGCACCATCTGATGAGTTCCATTACCGTGCCATTTCGTTCCGTTTGTTACCCTTTGGAGACGAAAACTTACAACTCTGCAGTTCTGCTTTTTGTTTTTTGCAGCCCTGGTGTGAAAAATGCTGGTCTGGGTGTGGAGGAGTTCTGTAAAAGCAGGATTATCAGCGCTTGGTCCACTCGTGGCTGCCCTTCCCTCTGTTCCACGTGTGCTTTTTCTGTCTGCTGCGTAGAGGACCTTCGCTGTGAACCACGTCACTTTGCTTGTGGGTTTTTTCTTCATCTTCTGCCTTCGCCAGAACCCGTACCATCTGTCGTGTTCCTGGCTTCCTCTCTGCCCTGACCTGTGCTCAGTTTAACACTTCCCATGCCAGCTGTCTGTACACTGTTTGGCACACTGAATATCTTTACTCTTCTTTATGCCATGGTGACTTGGCAGCAGAAAAGCTTCATCCAGTTTTATCCAGGCAGGAGGGTTGAGAAAAGGCGTAAGAGGGAGGGAAGAAGCTGAGATAGGGACTTGTAAATGAGAAATGCCTCTCCTTGAAGAGCATCTCTCTGGCTTTTCCTCCAAGCTACTAACTGGGCTTGGAAAGCAACTGACCGTGTCAGTGTAAATGTTCACGAGTATTTCTTGTTCTCAGCAGTGCAAATAACTTCCTTCAGAGCATCTCCCAGAATGGAGAACCTTTTTGTAAGTCGTTCCCCAGCTCTGCCACTTCCCGTTGGATTGTTGGCTGGCCTGCAAACTTGCGTACTGCTCGTGCACTTTTCCTTTGAACGCTGGTGGGCTTGTAGTTGCTGCTGCTGGTGCTCTGTAGCTGTGTACGTGATCTGTAACGGTGGCTGAGGCTCCTCTGGACAGGAGCAGAGCCTTTACCAACAGGATTTCCCTGGGGAGCTTGCAGTTGTTGACTGCACAGCTCCTGGATCCTGCTCTGGCTGTATCCCAGGCGTGCATACACCTGGAGCGTAGCGCTGGTGTGGGTCTAGAAGATCCAGAGTTACACCTGAGAGAATCTGAAGAGGAAGAACCTAGAAATATTTTTGGACGTTTCGAAGCATTTTGAGGTGAACAGAGTATCTGTAATGCTGTCCGATGTTCCTGCGGGGCGAGGCCTCCATCCCGCTGCTGGGAGGGTTTTCTCTGGGAGATTGGGGAGTACAATACTGTTCTTAGTTAAGCTCCTAATGTACTCTGTCATCTTTGTTTCCTCCTTTCTTTGCTCTTTTGTACTCCTTTGTGTTAGACTATTACAGAAAGAACAATGCAATCACTGAAAACGGCTTTTGTCAGCTAATGAGCAACAGCTAGTGGAGAGATGGCATGTTGCTGCCTTTGTCAGCTAACGAGCAGCAGATGGTGCAGATTCAGAGCATGGCACATCATCCGTGCTAAGTGCCTGGCATGACAGCAGCCAGAATGAGAGGTACCAAATACCCAGAAGTCTAGATTTTCCTTCATCACTCTTCCAAAAGCCATTTCTTACAAGCCACATCGGTGTGTTCAGCTGCGAGCAAGTCGTGGTGCACAGTGAATACAGTGACCAGCTGTCTTAGTCCGAGGGCTGAAGGCTGTGGGTGGGGGGCTAGAAAAAGGTCTCACACAAGGGCAGCCTCGGGGCAGTGGTTTCTTGTGTTAGGAACTTACATATCTCATGCATTTCTGTTTCCAGTTGCCACTGTTTCTTGAATCAACCATAAAGGCTTTGTTCTGAGAGATGGAGAGCAGTAGGGCATCACTGGTACTTGTGAGACTGCTGCCAACAGCTTGACCTGTGCAGGCTGCTGGGAGCTGGCCCATGCAGGAATGCCTGGGACTGCAGGAGGAAAAGGCTCAGTTTGTCACCAGCAGTTCAGCAGCAGATCTTACTCTGGTTGTCCTTCAGACAGTTGAGAGTCTTTACATGCAGGTCTTCTCTGCGGGGGAGAGTGTCTTCATTAACTGAAGTGCTTCATGGAAATGGTGAATGTTAACTAGCGTTCCCCAGGCAGGTGTTGAGGCCACCTGCCAAGCGAGCTTCTGCTGAGGGTCCGCCTTGTCTCACCTGATTGCAAAGCACATTCGTCTTCAGACACATTCTTCTTCTTCTTCTTCCTTAAAAAGGAAGTGTTTTCTGGGGGAATGTCTTTGAGCAGTGTGTAGCAGGAGTGTTTTCTTGACCTATTTGTGTTTTTATGATCATAGCCATACTTTCATTGCTCTTGCAAGCATTTTTAAATCTTTGGCAATAATACTTGAGGTAGCACTGTAGTTACTTGTACACTGCTGGCATGTTGGCATATCAATCCTTTATTTCTTCTTCTCTTGTATGTCTCTTAACCATGTTCTTGCTTTATCCCTGTAGAGTTTGAGTTGTGTGTTTATATATAAACACCGTATATTTTCACACTCCACTCCGTCTATCTTCTCTATATTGGGTATATTTTCAGTTCCATGTAATCTATCTAAACGCACGCAACATTTTATATAAATGTCTTACAGTCTCAGAAGACTTAATGAATCTTTTGGTGTTGTTAGGAGTGGAGTGAGGGGGTGGGAGGTGCGGCACAACGACGCTTGTACGTGTTTCTGTCTGCACTCTCGCTCTTCACTGACCTTGCATTGGTGGGGAGTTAGGCTGGGTTAGCAGTACAGTGCAATTTGGAAATACAGGCACCAGTAACTGTTTTTAAGTTTCCCAAAGGTTTCCCCTGCGTTTTTGTTGCGACTCCAATTTAAAACCCACCTACCAGACAAATGTTTACTGCTCCCTCTGGTGTTCGCTTCCAACGGGTTTCACTGCTCAGTGTGTCCAGGAATGGAGTCTCTGCTTGAAAGTGTTCATAACAAACAATTATCCACAACCATGTGTAAGGCAGATAAAGTCTTTTTGTAAGAATGCTGAAGGAAACCCACACTCTGCAATTAACAGCCTGAGTTTCCTAGATTATGTGCTGGATCTTTTCCTGCGCTCTGAAACCTTTTCAGTTGGAAAACCGAAAATCTTGCAGAACAAAGGCAGGTTTGTGCAGTTTTCATCTTCAGACCGGTGCTTCAGATGTATGTTGACTGACTTAATTACATTCAGCTTCAACAAGAGGTAGTTTATGAAGAACTGTGGGTGTTAAAAGCTAAATGATGTCAGAGGGATGGAAGGTTTTTTTCCTCTTCAAAAAGCCTGCTGAAACTGAAGTCATAACTGATGAAGGTGCTCTGTGGTTGTGCAAGCCCAACGCAGGCAGCAGTAGGAAGGAGGAGGACTGAGTGAGAACTGTACCAGCATAAAACCCATGTCATGTGCATGGAAGCCTCAGGTTGGCATGGTCAAACTCCTTGTCCTGCCCTCTTGCTGATGCAGGGTAGGTTTCAGAAGAGGCCCTTTAGATGATTTTTGCTTCTCACTGCTTTTAAAAAAAAAAAAGTTTCATGGGGTTTACTCTTGAGATTAGGAGCATGCTTCAAATCTCTTCTATGGGAAGATTACACACTGGAATTACATTAAGGCACATTATGTACTCGTGTTTTTCCCTGTGTAAGTCTCAAAATTAAAATGGCGAGATGGATTGAATTTACTAATAAAGGGTCATTGCTCTTGACCCAAATCTTTCTGGTGACAGTCTGGATTTATGTGTTTGTCCTCACCTCTCCTTACGCTTTGCTGTGAGAGCAGTCACATTCATGACATCCACAGTGCTAAGAATAAGTAAGCAGATCTAGTAGCCGCTTTAAAAGATGGAGAGAAAAGGTCTTGTGGAGAACAGTGGGTTCTGCGATCTCTGTAAGCTCTTTAATGGCTGCTTATTACCATCCTACAATTATTACAGCTGCAGTTGTTTTGTTTGGGGTTTAGCCACTCAGCAGAGTCAGCCTGATGAATGGCTTTCATGTAAAGGAACAAAGGGCACAAAATAACTCTGGCTGCTATCCTTTTAAATACCAGGCTTTAGGCTCAACGAGCAGAGCTCAGTGCACTGGAGAATGAGCTGCAGCATTTTGTTAATAAGAAATGTCTGCCCAGTTCGGAATTAAGATCAGTAAGCTCTAGGGATTGTCCAAACCATCCAAGATCTCCTAGAAATGCAGCAGCAGGCCAAGAGTCTTGAGTAGGTTTAATCCTACCCATCTGTAAAGGCTACTGACTTGGTGGTGTTTAATATATCAGTGGTCACCACAAAGCTACTCATAAGGCATCAGCTAAAGCTTGGTGTTAACTAAGGGTAATGCCTCAGAGAAGGAGGAGGAGAGATACTTTCAAGAGACACCTTTGGATCCCTAGGAGTAAGATCCAGCAGTGCATGCCTTCGGCACCTTCTTGGACATCATCTCACCTGCTGCAGTCTCTTGCTGCTGGCCAGGTGCACTTTTAGCTTTGAAAGGTTTCCATAGGTGGTTTCTGATAAATTGAGATTCTCTCTTGCTAGCTAACGGCTTATAATAGCGTGAGCTAATTAGTTGTGAAGTGTGTCGTATTGAAGCTCATCACATTTTGGAAAAGATGGATAACAAATAATTGATACTTACAGGTAAGTGATTTAGCAACCTGTCACTTTTAAAAATGGAGCTTCAGCATGAAAATCACCGTGACGCTTATGAGGATTTTATCTTAAGAGTCTGACGCGATGCAGAAGTAAGTATTAGAGCTGGGCTTGTGCTCTGTAGTTCTTCAAGCCCATACCCGCCACTTCAGGAGGTGTGGAGTGGCTGTGACATGGCTCGTGGTGCTAACAGGAGGCTTAGGTGGCTGCGACCTTCAGGCGTTGCTTGTGTGCAGTTCTGGAGATGGTGACGAGCCTCTGCTGTAAGTGAATGTGTCCAGAGACAGCTGAACGGCTGATCTGTGTAAGTGAGGTAGCAGACAAGTACTGGCTGATGTAAAGTACTCTGCAGTCCCCCATGAGCATGAAGGAGGATGGTATAAGAAGCAAGATAAAGACATAGAGATAAATATAAAAGCAGTATGTTAAAATAACTAATATGATTACGGGAACTACAAGACTTCAAAACTCAGTGTTCCTGCTAATAAAAGACATGTGAAATAGTAGAAGTATGAAGTGCTTCTTTTCTTTTTTCTCCTCTGAGAGAATGATCTGGGAATTTAACTTTCCATATAAGCTGGACTAACAGTCTACCATTGTGGTCTCCTACTTTTCCATTCCATTTCTGTAATAAAGCCGATAAGTATTCTTTTTTTCCTTGACTACTTAATTTTTTTTTGAAAATGTGGGATGAGAAAATGTAACATCAGGACCACAATGAGTGAAGAGAGCTTGCAAACTGGAAAGCTTGTGCCAGTCACAGTAAAAAAAAAAAAAAAAAAAAAAAAAATGCTGCAGCCAAAGTAGATTTTGTGTATTTATGTTAATGGAGTAACCATTGTCATGCACTAGTTTTCCAGGCTGACAGATATTGTGCAAACAACAATCTTACAAAACTATACAAAAACAATCTTTAGTGGCCCAGTTCTTATTTACAGTCCCGTAATAACGTGTGTAAAAGGCTAATGAATCTAACGTATTGCTGAATAACTAGAATATATAGCAGGAAGTTAGGAGTTCTGAAAAAGCACTTGTGCATATATATGCACAGAAAACCTCTGTCTTCAGATCAATGAGTGCTTTTAGGCATCCTTGTATTTTTATTTATGCTTCCTGGTTGACCTGACATATTTGTTGCTTGATGCTAATGCACCACCTGCAAATAATTTTCAGATACACCTGCAGGTTCCCAGACCCGGGAAAAACTCCTGGAGATCCAGGAAGGAAACCCAGCTTCAGAGGCAGAACACGAGTTTTACTGAAACTTCTGCAAGTCATCAGTATATCACGTTACCGCTGCTTGGCTTCCACTGCCTCACACAGAGCAATGTTTTGCACTGATGCTTAGAATCTGGGAGGCTTTCAGTAATCATCCAGCAGTTCTTCTGTCTGTAGTGTTTCTGATCTTTGGGAGACTTTGAGCTACACCTTGACTGTGCTGCTTCTAACGTCCTGCCTCCTTGATCAGTGCAATACAGGTGCCAGCCCTGCTTGATTATTCCCTTTGGAAGACTAAAAAAAAATCCAGCTCAAATGACTGATTGGGACGCTTGGTCTGAGTCTTCCGTTCAATTGCTTCAGTGGAACAAAAAAGCTGATGTGATGGAAGGGGCAGGAGGGGATGGAGAAGCATCTGGCACACTCTGGCCACAGGAGCGAGGAAGGACTCGGGGGAATCAGGCAGCTCAGGTCCCCAGCGCCCAGCTCAGTCCCCTCAGGGGCCTGCTATCCCAAGGCTGCCCATCGCACCGTAGTGCTACTCTGAAGGCCCACAGGTATTACTTCCCTCTGTGTTTTTCTGTGATGTCTTATCTTCCAGAAGTGGAATTTCTCCTAACAAGTTCTGAAGTGATTTGTGAAGTGTTAGACGGCAAGCCTGAAAGCTGAAAGAGAACCCAGCTCTCCCAACCTGCAATACATTTCCAACATAAGGCTGGCTTTGCCATTAAGCCGTTACTGTTTTTATGGACCTTAATTTTCCCCTCCAGCAAAATGCTCTTTCCAAAGCTGCTGTAGGTAAGATACCCCCAAGAATCCAGCCTGTATTACAGCACTCATGGGAAGTGAAGCAAAAAGGGAATTGGCTTCTGAAACCTCGCTGGCTGCCTTCAGGTGTACGTGCACTGCCACAACTCGTAAGCAATCAAATGTCAGGGCTTTGCTGGCATTCATGCGGAGTGAGGGGGGCAGGCACAGAGGTGCTGTATTTCATCTTGTGTTCATAATGCAGAAACTCAGCTGGGAAAGGAGAATCATCATCTTTGGCAAAAGGGTTTCTTAACTGCTCTTTGAACGTGCTGCTCTCCAGGATGTAAAAATAGCTTGGAGTGCCATTTAGCCAGCAGAACCACTGGAACATCAGCTTTACTGAAGTTTTTTAGTGAATTTCTTAGATAGGTGACAAGCATCGGGATTCTTAAACAAAGCTGAACTTTAAACAATGCATGAAATGAGCACCTGCATTAATTGAGAAGATGCTGCAAGCCAGCTGCTAATCTTTCTGTCACTTACTGAGATGGCTCACAAACCTGGAATACCAAACTAGAATTAACTCTTACTTTCATTCATGATTAAGCAACCAAACACTTTGAGTTAGTTATAATACCGTTTATAATGAAGTGACCACGGTGAACACCTCATGTGAAGCTCAATTGCAGAAATTTACACATGAGTAAGGGCAAATGCAATAGCAACTAGCATTTGATGGCTTTTTATGCAAAGATATCAAAAGGGGGTGTGGCGCTAAGTATTTAATCCTCTTGATGGTCCTCTCTAGATGGGGGTCAGTACTTGGCCGGTTTGGAGAGCTTGGGACTGGGGTGGGTTTGCCAGCTGGGAGCAGTCGGTGGCAGGATGCAGCGCGGATCAGGCAGCTACTGCCATGGATGGGGTGAGGGATCCAAGTCCTTGCCACACGGATGTCCTCAGGAGTGTTTCCCCTGCTGCTGAAGTCCATTACTGCCTTCTGTTCTGCTTGTACCAATCCTGAACTGGCTTAGACTTTGTGTTTGTCCATGAAATTATTAAAGAAAACATTACTTTACTCTTTGACAAGCAAAGGCCACTGTCTCCACAGTACTCCAAAGCCTTCTCTTTTTCCCCTTTTCAAAGGAAGCAGCTGATTCTGTGGTAGCTGAGTTGTTTTTTGGTTTTGTTCTTGTTTTTTTTTTTAACTTTAGTATTTTCTTTCTTACTATAAACTATAATGTAAATCCTGCCCATGTAAGCGGGTGATGGTTTATTAGGTCGGAGGCAACCTCTGATGTTTCCTGTGGGATTAGTTTCACTAATTTTTATAAAAACGTTGCTGCTTTTAAAACAAGCTGCTTGTTAGGCTTCCTTTCTGAGTCTCAATTAGCAGTTTCTGACTTGCAAGTTTTTCACATGAGTGGTTAAATAGGGAGCAGAGGTAAGAGTGCCCCAAGGGCTGTTTGTAGGTGCAACAAATGCTCTGTAATGGCTGTGTTTTGGATCAAAACTCATTAAAGTTCGTCTTGAATTGGAGAACTTCTGGTGTAGTAGACTTTTATGTGGATTTAATACTGGAAAATATTGCTCGAGTGCTAGCTGTTTTCTAGATAAGAAGAAGCAAGAAGAGGAAGTGAAACTTCTCCTTGTCGTTCTGCAGGGCTGCCCTGCTGGAGGGTTCAGTGAGCCCACGGGTGATGCATGGGTGTGCTGTGCTGAGGTGGCTGCCCGGCTGCAGGTAGTGGTGGCTTCCCTGCTGGGAACCGAAGTGAAAATAAGGCCCAGACAGCAATTAACCAAAGTTAGTATTAGCTGGGTTAGCATTTGTAGCAGTGCTTGAAGTGAAAGGCTGTCTTGGTGTCGTCCTGCCTGTTATGTTGTGTTGGAAAATCAATCCTCTGTAAATTCAAGTTAAAACCCATTTTTCTGAAGAGCGTGGAGAACTTGAAGAGATGGCTGTTCCTGTCTCCTTCACAGAGTTGTGACTGAAATGCTGTGCGTAGCCACTCCTGGACCCACAGCACCGTCTGATGTGGCTGTGGCATCCATCAACACAAATTAACCTCAGGGATGCGTAAAGTGGTTCACTATCAAAGCCAGGAAAACACCTGTGGCCGGGCAGTAGTGAGCATCCGCACACAACAGTTTCTGTTTAGAGAGTTGCTCTGGCATCTAAGTCCTCAGGTTTTGATGAGCTGAATAAATCCCCGGCCACGGCTGGGTTGAGCCGTGTGGGTGTGAAGCAGCATGCGGCTGTTTTGCCTGATTGCTACCTGGGGGGGTTCTGAGGCAACAGCTTGATTGCAAGGATGCTGATGCTGAAATGCCGTGGAGTTCACTCCTAGCTGCAGGTTGTCGCAAAATGTCTGCTGCTGATCTGCTGCATCCTGTTGTCCTCGCTCCAGATTGCAAAATGACTGAGACGCGTTTCAAAATAGAATTGTTTGTAGCGGTAAAAGAAGGAAATGTGCTTGTCCTAGTGGCTGCATCGTGTGGGGTATGTTACGCGCTATCTTTGCATCTGTTGTGAAAAGAAGGGAAATGCCGGAGGTGTGGTTGAGCTGGCTCAACAGTAAAGGTCTGTCAGAAAGTTTCTTCCCCAAAGCTTCATTAGCAAGACTGTGTACTGGCTTCTGTAAGAGAAAATTGACTTGTTATAAATGTATAATGTCTTCTTTTCAAGCGATGTCTCATTAGAGTGACAAACAGATCTAAATTTTACTTTCTCAAAATAGTAGTTTAGTATCTCCTCACAGTTACGTAAGACTTTTTTTCCCCCCCCAAGAGGTTGGCTGTACCATTTTGTCCTGGCAATATCCCTCAAATCCATAGTCCACAACTGCACTTCACTTGCTGATATATAGAGAAATCATTTGATGCCATGCTGCTCAATTGCCATATTACCTATGGAAAGCAAATTGCCTGCCCATAACTAAAGAGGATTTGTTATAACCTTCTAATCAGGTTAAAAACCTTGTAGCCAAGTCAGGGGTATGAGAATTGCTGTTGTGCAAGGATGTATCTATATGCAGTATATGGTTTCATAAAGCATATGCTGAATCTGTTTTTTTTTTTCCCCCACTGTTCATCTTTTTGCTGAGAAATAATAAAATGGATTACATTTTTCGAAAAATACTTCTGTTTCACACTTGGTCCCCTAAAGATAGTAATATATTTTTCTGTTAATGCTGTAGAGCTGTGCCTGCAAACTGTCACACCCTCGGTGGGAACGTACAGCCGGTCCTGATTGGAAGTTACCAATATTTTTTTTTTTTTTTAGAACCTTAAAAGAAGGGGGTGGGAGGATGGGTTTCTGCATAGCATAAGGAGCGAGTTCACACACTCGCGCACATAACTGCCAAAATAGTTCTCTTGAACTTAAGTAAATCAATCTGGGGGGAACATTTGGCAAGCTTACACTGTGGCCAGCAGTTCTCTGCGAGCATCTTATCCCCTTCCTTCAGGTTCGAATTTCAGGAGATGAGAACAGCGTGTCAGTGAGGAGCAGAGTTTCTTCCCATGGTTGCGGGAGTCAGGGGAGGCTGCTCCTGTGCATGCCAGATCAGTGGCACCTTTTTCTTTAAATACCACGGGAATTCCATTTTGTTTAATGGAAAAACAGATTCGTGTTAATGTTTCATTCCTGGATTGCTTGTGCCATGACTAGGTAACAGCTGAAGACAAGAACCGAGGTGAATCTCTCCTTTTCCACCCTAGGTTTGGGGTAGTTTTGTGCTTTTTATAGTTCTGCAACAGATTTGTCATCTGGATCCAGAGTGGATCCACTCTTTGAGTTGGCTTTCTTTAGACACAGTTTTGTAAGTTGCTGGGTGTTTTTTTTTCCTGTTTTCCAAGTGTGCCCTTCGTTTCTTTCCCCTTCCCGTCAGCTCATGGTCCCTCAATTTCTCAGGTTCGGGAGTCCTGGGCTCAGGAGTATTTTTACCAGTTCCTTTGAAAACAACCAATTTCTCCCTTCTCTTTCCCTTGGCTGGTGATAACAGCAAGGCTAAAGAATAAAGAAGGTCAGATGATCCACATGTGTCTGTCCTTTTTCACCGCTCTTCTGCCATCTCCTGATACCCAAGTAATTTTTTATTATCCTGAGCCCATTTCGTCCAAGTGTGACAGAAGGATATAGATTGCAAAGATAATGATGTCCTTGAGAGCTTATCAAGACTGAAGTCACTGAAGGAGCCAAATAAGTAGCTGCTGTCATATAAAAGTGAAGCTTTTCACATACAGATCTGCCTGAAAACTTGAGGCCTGTGCAGCAGAAGACACAATGATGCGCAAAGGAGAGGAAAACCTTTTTCATAACAGTCGTGTAATGGGAGTAGGAATTGCAGAAGAGTGCTGTGGAGAGTGCAGCAAATGGCTTGAATCCACCACAGGCAGGCATGAGCCTGCTAGATGTATCTGTTAGTCATGAGGGAGCCAAAGACCTCAAGAAAACGGATAGCCTCATTGTGTTCAGGATAGCATTGCAGAATGAGAAGGTGCATTTTTGCTCGGGAAGAAATAATTGTGTTTTCCATAGGAAGTTTTGTGAGCAATGATCAAACAGCTCTTGCCTGAATACCTCGGGAAAGCTCTGCCAGAGGACAGCGAGGATGTTAAATTGGAAATAAAGCAGAAATTCCCCAGTAGAGGTATCAAGAGTCTCAGGGTATGTGGCTTGGACTACATCCTCATTTTTCCTGCATTTAAACCCAGCACATGAGCAATACATTTCGTATTTGGAATCGGGCTTTGGAAGGCAGCTCTCTTTGGGAGTGAGCCTTGTGCCTACCAGCTGCTAGCTGTGTGGCTAGTGAGTCACAGCGGCACTTGAAACGGTCCTTTATCTCTTCAGGGTATCTAACATGAGAGCACCTTTGAGTTGGGATTGGCTGGTGTATGTATTATGCTTGCTGCAAGTATGCAGAGGTGCATTTCTTTTTTGTTTGCTGTTATTTCCTTCCTTCAAGGATGAATAAATATATAATAATAATAATAAAAAATAAATCTTGTTCTCTGGCTTGCTGTTTCAAGAGGAGGAGGAACTAGGGAAAAAAAGGTTTGAAGAGAAAATTTTGAAGTAAGCAGTTGTCCAAGCAGTGCGTGCATTAATCAGTGTCCTGAATAGTTTCTCCCTCTTTTTGATGGGGTATTGGGATGCTTTGGGCAGACAGACAATGCATTTTCCAGAAATAATGACTTTTTTTGTGGTCAGTCCAGCTCCCTTTTCCTCCAGATGTTGTGAAACATTAAATACTGCTTATGGTTTGCCTGGTGTAGCTGAAGGGAGCGCACCAGATGTGCTTGGGGCCTCCACCAGGCGTGCCTGGGGCCTTCTCGCCTGAGGGGAGTGGTGCGGGGTGTGTGGATTTTCAGTGATGGCGATATCGGCCAGAAACTTGATAGCCTCCAAATTCAGAGCCCAAATTGTGACGGAAGTAAACCTGCTTGAAGAAACAGGATGCAGGTGGTGCTAACAGAGGCAAACCCACAGCTGCTGCTGCTTCACCCTCCGTTTCTTGGAACTGTTCGGGCTCAAAATACTCGCGGCTGAAGGAGGAAGCTGTCCAGAGGCAGCCGTTTGGGCTGGGGTGTGTTCTGTGATGTGGAGGAGATGCTAGCTTTTAGAAAAAGGGGAAGAAAAAAAAAAAGGGCAAAGCATTGGGAACCTCTTGATGCAGGAGCATTACAAGCACATGTTCCCAGCAGCAGTTCAGCTGCCTGGTTGGAGTGTCGAATGCTCCTACGGCCGGCTTGCTTCAGTGCCGGTCGTGGGATCTGTTCCTGAAGTGTTTGTTTTGCTGCTTTTGTTTGAAGAGGTGGGGTATGGCACGGCCTCAGACCTTGTGGTTACTGAATTATTTAGCTGAAATCAGTCTGCCACAAAACTCCAGCACGGGAGTTGCTCTTTGAAGCTGTGTGAAGTATTCAGGGGCTTGAGTGTCTTGGCTGAGGGTTTGCCATCGCTGGTGGTGTTGAGCACAGCAGCTACTTCAGAGTAATTTATCACCTGTTTTCCTACAAAGTAATGGCTCCTTTTTTTTTTTTTTTTTCGTAAGTAGACCTTGGATCTTGGATTCTCTTCAGAATGTGTAGTACTTGAATATCTGCAACCCAGTGATACATCCCATTTTACACTCCATAATCCTAACTTAAAACTAGTGGTATAATAATGAAGAAAAACATGTAACAGAGGAACTTGTAGGAATTTGCCTTGGGAGGCCACTAAATCAAGCAAGAGTTACTGTAGCTGTGGTTTAAAGCTGTTTATATGTACTGCACTGAGTGATGGAAGATGGCTCTGCTGCAGCTGCACTTCATTTTTATCCCCGCAAAAGAGGTTCCCTTCCAAATTAAAACGAAGCTGCTTGTCCCCATTGAGTATACTTTCTGTTGTTGTTTTGTCTGTACTTCTGTGTTCCCTGACTTTGTCCTGACCTTATAAAACTGCCCACGTTGTCGGATTGGTATGCCATATGGCTACATAAAAAGACTGCCTGCCACCGCCATCTCCAGATCTGTCACATCTCAAAACCTGGGAGTTGTAAACACGTCTTGTACGTTTGGTGTAGAATTAGGGAAAGAAGGAAAAATGTACACAAAATCCCTGAAGTTAGAGAGCTGACTTCTTTCCTGTTGTTCTCGTGTGAGTGGTCTGTGTGCGGCATCACGGCCTGTTGGCGTGCTCCGTGCTCGCCTCCCTGCCCTCAGCCAGGCTCTGCTTTCCAGGGCACTTACTGCAGGGTCTGTGCAGAAAATCAGGTTGTGTGCTAATCTAAAAAAAAAGGGAAGGAAGAAAAAAATCTAAATTAGGTTCAATTGTCTTTACTTTGGGAGTTGTTTTTTTCTAGGCTGGTGATAACACAAGACTGCACTGGTGCTTGCCTTGAGCAATGTGGAGGAAGCATCTGCATTACTCTTGCTCAGGGCAGTGTTCCCTTCTCCCTGCCATGAAGAGTTGCTGTGCAGTGAAGTAAAAAAATGCAAAGTGCTTGAGATCAAATGAGATTCTGTAATCATTTGTTAAACATGTTCTGATGCCATTGTTAGTATTTAGTGTTATGAATTGCTGTGCGAGTACAAAATAGAAATAGATGTGGTTTATGTCCTGAAGAGCTTTATAATGGAAGCCATACGATAGAGAGATGTACAGTAACAGATGCAATTCATGCAATTCATGTTCCTTTTGCACCCAATTTTATATAATTTTCTATAAAATTTATATAATTTTTATATAATTTTTATATAAACTATGCTAAGTAACGGCAGTGTTAATTATAGCATTTTCTTTTTTTGAATTTGACTTTTACAGCCTTAAAAGTACTTTAATTAAGCTTTCTTATATTTCATCTTTTCACAAAGATACTAACTCACTTCATATCTTTCTATTCCCCTTTCCCTCTCTGGATACTTCCTGCATCTTTATATGCCTGTCTTTACACATTTCTTCCTCCAGATCCCAAATTCTCCAAACTTGCTGCCGTGTTCATTATCCCTATCTGCCTTGGCCTCTCCACGTGTAGGCTTCTCTGAGCACCCTGTACTGCTACAAAAATGTCTTTTAACCTTTGTAAGACATTTCCCTAATCTTCACCCTCTTTTGTGCCTTTCTTCTTGCAGCAAAAGCCAAGTCCAAGTGCGGTGCCACGTTCTTCCCCTGCGCCAGCGGCATCCACTGCATCATCGGCCGCTTCCGCTGCAACGGCTTTGAGGACTGTCCCGACGGCAGCGATGAGGAGAACTGCAGTAAGTAAAAAGCACGAGTGAAAGCATATTTGTGTTTTTTTTTGTTTGTTTGTTTGTTTTTTTTTTTTTTTTTACATTATCTATAGTACACAGAATGGAAGCCTAGTTAGCCTTTAGCTTCAGTCAGATAACCTAGGTGATGTGTGCTTTCTTTGCTTTTTTGAGAGTCTCTCAGTTGCACTGAATATGGATAGTGTTAATAAAATAAGTCAAATCTGCCTCAAAAGGAAATGTAAACTTTAGTTCTCACCTCAGAGGAGTCTCATCAACCTCGTTGCCCTAATCACTGCCTTACCTTCATCTTCCTTAGGAGGTGTGTATGTTCTCTCATCCTGAAGCACTGCTGTTTGCAGAAGGGAAGCTGCAAATCTTCCCTTCCAACCTAGTTATTTAGTTTTGTCAGGCACTGGCACTGCCTCCTACAACTTGTTACAGGGTGTATTTTCATGGTTGTTGGTTCAGCAGCTCAGATGAGACTTATGCAACAGAACAACTGTCTCTACAACAAGCAGCTCAAGACTGGTGGTAGGGTGACTTCCAACTGCTTTGCAAACCACTGCATTTTATAATGGCAGATGGCCTAACTAATGAAGGCAAGGTTTCACCTGCTTTCATCTTGGTTTTGGTCGTGTCCAATTTCCACCTACACATACATAAACACTGTCTTTTTCATTAGTATATTCTCCACCTCTTCTTCGCTGCATTATTTGCACAGTGTAAGTGGATGATTTCTTCAGCAGTGTTTTTTTTCTGGTTAATTTTAAGATGTTTTCTGATCCAATCGTTGCTACAGGATGGAGCCTGTGCTACTGTGTGCACTGTCAAGCAAAATCAGCAACACTCTCAAAATGTAGCCTCTCACTGCTGTCAGAGATAGAGAACCATGTGTGAAATCTACATCACAAAAACAGGGCTTGCCTTAAAAAAACAAACAAACAAACAAAAAAAACATTTTAAGGATCCAATCAGTAGGAGTGATCTTTTTATAAGATCTAGCTCTGTTTTTTTTGTACTTAATGTCTGCATATTACGTTAAGACCCATTTGTGATTTTGAAATGAGATTTAAGCTGCATGTTTGCTTTTAACAGGTTCTCTGTGCTCAAATGCAATTCACATTGGGCAAATGTACAAATATGATAAAATTGTTTAATTTTTATTTTCTCATTTCTTGTCACCGAATAAGATTAATTATTTGTTTATCAGAGCATTTAGTCTTCTCTGTTTATATGTGTTACCAAACAACGAAAAAGCAAAGGAAGGGTTGTTTAGTGAAACAGGTTCTTGGAAGGAGAAGCAGGTTCTCAAAGTCCGATGTGCCTGCCAAGACACAAGCTTCAGCTCCTGAGTCGTTCAGCAGCTTGCAGGGAAGTCACAGCAGAGATATCATTTGAAGTACTACTTGACTTGGGCTGAAACCCTTGCGTGTAGCTGCATAGATCCATTTCCATCTGTAACTCTAGCAGGGATTTATCACAGCAGTAAGGAAAGGTTACGTTCGATCCAGCAGCCCTGCTGCTATTATCGGGAGCTGGTAAAAGCCCTGATGTTGCGTGGGTCTGTAGGCGGAAGCTCGAAGCAAATACTTGCTCATTCTCCTGTTGGAGCGGGCTGGGTTTTTCCTTTTAATGTCATTTAAAGGTCAGGAGGAGGCCAACAGACACCGGCTTTCAAAGATAACAAAAGGGGCAGTCTTTGCCGTGATCTATCACTGTCTACTTCTTGGAGGACTTGCCTTTCTTGTTTGTGTGCTTCCCCCACATGTTGAGGTCCCTATGGCAGTGTGAGCATCCTTTAAAGGTGCCATCTGTTGTTGGTCCAGAGTGTTTTGGCTCCTGGGAGGCTATGGCAGGGAGATGGCACCTCTACAGCGGGGATGAGGGTAGTGGAAGAAGATCGAAGGCTAGGGATATTACATTGCAGTCGTTGGGTTATACTTGAACAAATGGGTTATACAAGTGTGCTTTGAATATCTTGTAGGTAGTGGACAGACAAATGGCAGGTTTCAGTTTAAAACAACCACCCTGGAGATAGCTATGAATTCCTCAATTTCTCATGTGCTTGTAGCATGTAGCTCCAACAGGGCCTTCCAGCTGATAACAGCAGGCCGCTGATCTTCCTTTTTCTCTTTGCCATTTAAGCGCACTCGTGGTATTTTCCAGCATACCTAAGTGTCTTGTCACAGCTTTGCTTATGTAGAGAAACAGCGCTGTAGGCCCTGAAGTGACCTGCAAATCAACATGCTCTGCAAGTACGCGGCAGTTCCAGACCAAAGGAGATTTGGCATGTTCATAATAAATGTGCTTTTGGGGAGCTGGAGGAATTGCCCAGATGTAGGGAGTGTTTGTTATGTATACTGCAGATTACATGCATAGCAGACTTTAAAGGTCTTTTTTTTTTTATTTTTATTTTTGAAAGACTCTTTAAGGGCAGTTCTTACTTTAAGGAATAAAAAAATAGGAAGCCAGTCAGTATTTGGGAGCTGTAATCCCCTTTGTTATTGTGGCAGAGAAGCACTTTGAAGCAGACAAGGCATCTAAACAGCTTTTTAAGATTTTCAGTTGGAATGCTGCAGTCGGTTTCAGTCACCTCATTACCAAAAGTTGGCGGGAGTTCAGAGAAGAGTGACAAAAATGATTAAGGGACAGAGAGATTGATTTATGAGGAGATATTAAAAACTGCTAAATTATGCATATCTCAGCTAAGCCATGACTACGCAGGAAGATAAGGCTATCTACGCTGTATGTGCAGGGTGCAAACATTGTTCAAGGAGGGATTACGTAGTTATGTATGCTGGGGGATAGCTAAGGGTAGAAGGATGGAATTAGGAAAGAGAAAACAAAGATGAGTATCAAGGAAATCTCCTTGGCAGTGAGACACATTGAAGCTGTGATGTAATCTCCTAGAAATGCTGAAACTGTGCTGCTTCAGGTTTGTAAATGAGACTAGACAGAGCAGTAAATAAGCTGTAAGGTGCTAGGTTTGCAGTGGGTGAAAAGACTGCTCTACCTAAATGAGTCTGCCTAAATACTGTTCTGTTCTTACTGAGCGTGCATTCACCTAACTCACAGGGCCTTATTTTCCTGAAAGGATTTTCTGGGTGTGTATTACCCTCAAAAAGGAGTTTCAAATTCAAACTGAGAATTTGAGAAGTGTCAACGCTGCCGTTGTATCAATTCCAAAAAGCAAGTTGGAAAAAACAGAACCAGTGGTAAATTAAACCCTACACAGTAGTTCTCAGCTGGGACTGTTGGCTTATAAGACTTGAGCTAAACTGAGTTTGTCATAAGGGGAAGCAAAAGGCAGTGCTGCTTTCCGTTTGTCTTCAGGGTGAACAAAAGCTGAGCACAGTGCTCGTTACAGGGACTCTCATGAAAGTGAACAGAAGGCTTATCACGCTGTGGGTGGACTAAACCTCTGTTAATTCTAATGAATCTTGTATGAATTAGAAATTTCATCTCCCTCTGCTCAGAGAGACAAGGTGTGTTTGATTGCCAAGTTACTCCCACATGTTCAGTGAATTGACCAACTGTTGCATTGTGACCTGTTGTTGTTGATTGCTTAAAGGCTATTTCACTGCCCGATAGGAGAGTCTCTAATGAAAGATCTCACTTTCTCTTTTCGCAGCAGCAAATCCCTTGCTTTGCTCTACTGCCCGATTCCACTGTAAAAATGGTCTTTGCATTGATAAAAGCTTCGTCTGCGACAGTCAAAATAACTGTCAAGACAACAGTGATGAAGAAAGCTGCGAAAGCCCTCAAGGTAGGCATAGGGTTTTTATTCTAATCTGCAACATTATCCCAACCTCAACTAATGTGGAGCAGGCACAGTAGAAAATATGATTCTCTTGGCTTGCTCTGTGTTTGCTAGAGCTGTGTTTTCCTGATCCTGCAAATGAGTGGAACACCGTGTGTGTTTGTGTGTATGCGTGTATTTCATTATTGGTGTTCAGAGGACTGTTATCTTTCTCAGATTAATAAAAATGCACTTCTGCAGGAAGTGTTTATAATCTGTCATCCAGAGCTCGCCAAAGTTGCTGGGAATGCATTTAGTGACTTCCAAGAGAGACGGATTGGACCCGGAGGGGTCAATAATACAACTTCACTTTGAGGAAGTTTGGTAGTCTGTCCGTTTACCAGATGAGTAAGTCCATGCAGGCTTAAAGCTTTAGATCCTCGTTGCTCAGTTATTTTCTGCAGGGTATGTTTCACTGTGGGACAAGACTACAGAGAAAGAACACATTCCTACCCATTTTAATTTCTGTTTTATGAGGAGAAAAAAAATGAAGTCAGGGAAAAAGTTTTTACTAATGATTGAAAATTGTTTGTATTGAGCCTGGTGAGAATCTCAAAACACAATCTCTGGCATTTTTCTTTCTTTTCAACTTTTGCTCTATCTCTGCATACAGTGTTCCCCGCATTTGTTTTCTGTAACTTAGTACCATGGTGCTTTATGAAATATGAAATATATATGAATGACCTGAGGGTGACGAATGATGTGTATCAGGCATCAGCTGCTAAACGTTTTCATGTCTGAGTTACTTCTGAGAGACCAGAGTAGAAAAAAGGGAGGCTGGGTCGATGTTTGCGGGGATATCGCAGTGCGCTGGGACCTATAGAGAGCAGGATACATGAAGGGAGAGATAAGGCAGGGTATGAAAGATGAAATCTGAGAAATTGAAGGAGAATTACTTCAATATTTAGCTGCACTGATGATTTAGTCCTTCATGAAAGAGAAAATAATTCAGAGCTCAACATGGTGATAAATATTCTTGACAACTCATAAGGGAAGAGGGAAAACAAGCAGCAGCGATGTCAACAAAAGAGGGTTTACAGCAGTGGTGTGTGATGAGCTCTGCTGTGTGGTTTCTCTGCCTAACCTACGAGCTCTGTGTTGGGCTCAAGATGTAAAAGCTGACTGGGTCAGCCTGGTACTTGCCCAGCTTGTGTCACGTCCCAGAGACGTAACTCAGCTCAGAGAGAGCCTCCTGCACTGCAGTTGTCTTGGGGAAAGGGAAGGGAAAAAGGGCTTGTGAGCGGCTAGCGCTCTGTATTGCTACTGCAGTAGTGCTGCTGTGCTGAGGGGTGAATTGTTTTTCACTATGGGCCTAGGGCAGCCTAATAAGATTAATGTGTGTGGTAAGGTTTTGTTGGGTTTCTGTTTTTTTGGCATCGGTAGCTTGAAGCAGCAGTGTTCTTTTCCAAGGTTGGGATGGCTGCTTCCTCTGCAGATTAATTGGCTGGATTGCCTCCAGGTTGTTTGTTGTCATGACAATCTGCTTTTGGAAGTGACTGTCAGGCTCAGGAGAAGAAAAGAGCTGTATTTCATGAAGCCGCTACTTTGTCTTTATCTTTGGTCCTTCTGGAAAAGTCAGATTAGTAAAGGGGGTTATGCAAAGCAATTCTGCCTCCTTCTATGCATGAAAGAGCCCCCACACAAGGAAAAAGGAACTCTTTCATTAGGACCAGAGCAGCAAGGAGGTGTTTTTATTTATGTATTTAAAAAAAAAAAAAAAAAAAAAGCACTCAAAGGACAAGATCGGGAATAAGGAGATTCTGAGGTGAAATTCTGGTTGTGGGGTGTGTGTGCAATTGTCTCTGTCCTTTGGCAGTTGAAGAGCTTCCCGGAATTGCCATTTCCCCATCTGTAAGTGGGATACGTTTGTATACCTGTCTTTCAAAGCGAGGATTAAACAGTGTAATGTGCTCAGCTTCCCATCTGAATGTAAATGAAGATTCCCTCTGGAGTTCGCAGCTATGGGTATGTCAGTGCTGGCTCCCAAACACACCAAGTACTTTGTGTTAATTGAGAATTAGAGGCTACAGTGGACAGTCTCTTTCATTTCTCTCAATTCTTTCTATGGTCATTTATAATTACCATAATTATGATGAGTTTTGTGTTAACACAGCACCCAAGAATCCTGGTCATTAACTGGAATTTGAGTGTTCTGGGTGCTTAGGGACAGAGCAAAGCAAATCTGTAGGGCGTTGTAAAGGCAAGATGGAGGATTTTCTTTCCACCAGGCATGTTATCATGTCAAATGTAGTAGCTTTAATTCAGTGTAATTGAGTGCGGTCTGACATAGGAGATTGCCCTTGTGTGCTACTTTCCTATCTAAAAAAATGTTGATTTAGCAATCCGTAAGCTTTTGAACCACTCCCTGTAGTATGATAGTGTCATTATCGCCATTTAACAGATGGGGAAGAAGAGGCACAGATCAGCTGAACACAGCGCGGGCAGAGTAACATCCGGGCTGGTGGCAGAGCTTCATCTCTGCTCGTCTGCTGCAGGGGAATGTCGTGAGGCGTAATCAATGTTTGCAAACTGTTTAGAGATACTATGATAACATGTGGAATAGAAGTGTGAATTATTAATTGGTACTTTGCTCTCCTTCTGCTCTTGGGTTTACTGACAAGTTTTCTAAATTAACACCCCTTCCTACTCCTCCATGGACTTCAAAGGCCTCCTTTATCCTGCTGTCATTACTGGAAGGCTCCAGTAGCATATCTGGTTGGGTTGTGTCAGGTGCTCCTTCACTCATAGACTTCGTTTCAGTCAAGCACGGTCGCTCTGCAGGCTGGAAAAGAGGAGTGTAACCCCCTTCTGAAAAGTGTGTCCCATGTCAAGGCCAGGTCAACATTCAAAATGCACCCTTCTTGACGAATACTGGCTTTGCTCGAGTGCTGTGAGTTGAGGTGAGCCTGAAACTATGGGTTTATAACGATTCCTTTTAGTCAGAAATAGGGCTGGGTTTGTCTGGGGACAGGGGGAGGAGACACAGGCCCCAAGGCAAAAACGGGAGGAGGGTCAGATTTCTGGAAACACATTCCTGCCCTTCTTTCTCCTTAGCACTTGTTGCACATCTTTCAAGGGCTTGCACATCTTCAGGGTGCAAGCAAGTGCTGCGTATCTTAAAAGGGTCTGTACGTCATGGGGGAAAGGGTGAGTTTAAAAACTTAAACCATGACAATCTAGAAGCAAGTCGGATGATTCTGCTCTCATTCCCAACATGGGTATTTTAACCTTGGCAATCCTCAGAGCTGTTCCTTTATTCGTACCCCAGCCACACTCCACTTGTCTCTGGTGTCCAGCACTGAAGTTGAACGGCCAGACTTTTCCCTTGGTCTAGTCTGTGGTACATTCATCCGAGTATCTGCCCGGTTTTAGGACTGGATCCCCATCCACTTTGTTCCTCTTGGAGCTTCGAGTCCCTCCCATGCCCTGAATCTACTGCTGGTAACCAGCAGCCTTCTGCCCAGCACGGGGGATTCCCCACTCTCTGCCAGCCGTCCACCAAACTAGAAGGGAATTCCTTGTTCTTAATACTTTTCAACAACTGTGCAAATTTGTTCAGCTCTAGGGCTACCTAGCTTATTCCTTTAATTGCTTTTAATCTGAAGGTGTTTTCACAGTGCTTCTTCCTTAAAATTCTCCTCCATTTTGTCCCGCTGGGCTAGAAAGATTTAGCCCCAACAAAAGCACACTGGCTATTTGAATTCAAACTCCTCTTCCTTTCACGACCCTTCTTTTCTTTCCTACTAAGTTTGCTAAATACCTTTATTAGCCTTAACCCCGTTGCCTAGGAAAGAGAGTTTCTTTGCAGCCGGTCCACAGTCCCTGGGGCTGGGGCTGGCTTCAGGAACGTGGCCACAATTGGAGCTCCGCAGTTGTTGGCAAACAGTGCCGCCGCCGTCAAGTTGCACACCACATGTTTTGCAGGTGCCCTACATTTGCACATTTCTGCTACATTTCTGCAATATATTTGGCAACGGCCACTGTCGCACATGTGGACGCTTCCTTATTTAGTGTTGTGTATTTTTAATTGAATTCTCATTAGGATTTTGATGTACCCCAATATTCTAAAACAAATTTAGAAGCGTACACAGTTGCCAGAAGTCTCTGATCTTTCTTCCGTGGCATATATAAATTGCTTGTGTAAAAACTGGCAGCATGCTGCAAATTGAAAAATCTGACCGTGTCAAACAAGCTGACAGCCGAGTGGAACAAACACTCCAAATTTCAGTGATACAACACAATACCCGACCTATAAACACCACAAAACAAATAGCTCTCAGAGCAACCTGCTCCGTGAAGAGCTCGTAGCCAGCCCTTTGCAGATGGCAACCAGAAATCCTGGAGTTCCCCAGTGCTGTGGTATCACTTCGGCTGCCCAAAGCCAAGTCTGGCTGCACGCGTTTCCCCTTACCGAGTCTCTCTTTGTCTCATTATTGACTCAGTCTGTAAAGTGGAGCTCAACTGGCAATTACCGTGTGTCAGCTCAGTCCAATTCAGCCTACAGCTGGAATTTAATACTCGGAGGCAGGCTGAACAGAAGCACAAACTTACGAAGGGATACAAATAAAATGTCACTGAATGTTTTATTAAATCGAGGCGATGCCTGAGCATATTTATCTCTCTAATAACCCTGTTTTATAACACTTGCTGGATGGAAGTCATCCTGTCAACCGTGCATTCTGTCTTTTCTCCATTCCCTGATCAAGTTCAGGGTGCTGCTTTCCCTTTTCCTCTCCTCGTGAGATTGTTTGAGAGGGTTTTTGTCAAAAAGCAGACTGATGCCTCTGTGTGGAGTAAGGTGAGCTCCAGGATGCCCGCGTTGGTACTCATCAGTACTGGCATTTTGGATGGCTGATCAGTTCGCCTGTGAACTGGTTCCAGCAGTGGGTTTCACACCACAGTCCCTGCTGCCTTTCAAGCCAGGCTTTTCCTTTCTATTTTTTTTTTTCCATTTAATTTGAACAGCAGGTAATAACACAGAGGTTTTAGATGGCCCCAGCCCAGTTCGGAAGCATGGTGACTTCTGAGCAGGGCAAGGAGAGGAATCCTGACTTGACGGCGCATGGGGGCTGTGCAATTTCGGGAGTGTAAAAAGCTGCAGCAGGGATCGCAGGGAGAAGCCTGGGCAGCTGGTAGGAGTGAGTTGCTGCACCTTGCAGCTCCTGCAGCTCGCAGGGATGGGGGGGTTGGTGCAGAAGAGGCGTATGTGCTGGGGAGGAGCCTTGCGGTGCCCCTGGGCACTTTGGCCTAGCATTTTGGCAGAGTAACAGAAGTGCCCAAATGTTAGCCCAACGCTGTTGGGAGAGTGGCTGTTGCACTAAAAGCAGCTGTAATATATCCACAGTCCAGCAGTGACTTCAGGTCTCCAAACCAGCAACAAAACACCTTTTTTATTATTATTTTTTTTGGTAGCTGGGGCTGAAATTGTGGTTCTCTAGCTAGGTTCAAAAACAGTGCAGGCAGGCAGTAACCATGTATCAGCGACTGCTTTCAGCCAGAGGCTGATTAGGGAATTGAGGCTGTGAGTGGCATGTTTTTTCTCACCTGTGCAGAGACGAAATAAGAGCTCTTAACAATTGTGTCCAGATATTTTTATCTTCGCTTTGTTACATGTGCCTCATTAACAGCTCCAGAACAAGGTGATGACATGAGTATCCAGTTCCTTTGCCTGTGCTTCAAAACTTCAAAAACAGGTGATAAAATGTCACGCTAGAGGAAGACAAGTTTAAAATAAAGGACATTTTTTCCCATTGTTCTTCGGGCTAATTAAATTCTCCCTTGAGCTCTCATTAGTAAAAATCAATTCCTTTCAAATACTTTTTCTACGAGTTTTTAACAGCATGTGGGTGTTTGAAATACACCATACGTTTTGGCAATGTCATGCAATGTCCTGGCTGCTGAACTGCATTAACTTTTCAAAGTTGTCAGTGTCATTTAATTGTGGGGAAGGCTCCTGTTGCAGAGCAGTAGGCACAGCCCCCCGGTCTGTTTGTTGGCAGTGGAGAGGATCCAGATGAAAGGCACACAGGTTGATTTTTGACTTTCTCTAGAAAGACGACAGCTCCAGGTAAGGTGGAAAAGGATTATAATGTTTTTTGTTTGTTTGTTTGTTTGTTTGTTTGAAAAAAAAGAAACCTGAATTCCTGTTAGCACAGTTTCAGTACCAGGAAGGTCTTTTGTTGTTTTTGTTGTTGGAAAAAGTCATTGTCATAGCAAATGGGAGAAAAGGGCCACAGCAAAGGTTTTGTGGTTTAGGGCCACCGCACAGGTTTTCTGGTTTAAGTATTGAAGAGTTCTCACTAGCAGAGTGAGTTACCTTGGCCACCTCTTCATTTTCTAGCCCTAACCTTCATTCATCAGACCTGGCTGCTTTAATTCTGCTTCCAAGCCCAGCCTAGAGCTGGTCTGCACGGCTTTCTTGCCACGTCTGGCCCGTCAGCCCTGCACCTTCCTCCGGGTGGCAATCCTTGGTCTTTAGCCTGACTGTTGGCGTTGATCTGAGCTAGCTGATAACGCTTCAGCATAAATCGAGCTTTGAGACCTATCTGTGCTGGCCATGGCAGCAGAAAGTCTAATGCTAATTTAACCTCCAGTGCCTTCACAAATCTTGGTTTGGCATTCTTGTGTCTGTAACCACTAATTAGAAATGATTTCCTAAAGGGAATGACGGGGGCAGCTTGCTACCTTAAGAAGTTTGTGCAGGAAATTGAGCGGAGAGCACAAGAATTTTCTTGCTCCTTAGGAGTTGAGTTGTTCTTTTTGTCAGCAGCAGGATTACATTGAAGATCAATTTTGCTGCTCAGACCTGCGTGAGCAGGAAGAAAACATCCCAGAATCTTCTGTGTGAGGCTTTTGGGTTTTGCTTTTTATTATTATCATCTTTATTTTATTTTTTTTTCCTGCAGCTGCTGCAGTAAAGTTGGTGGATGTGGCTCCTAAAATGTCAGGCTGCAATTCTGTCCCCAGCTGAAACTAGTTTTGCACATGGTTAAAATCTGTATCTTTTCACAGCTTCGGTTATATCTGGGAATAATTTGCGACATGTGAGCTCTGTCAAAGCTCATATGGGTGTTCTTACTAAAATGTAAAGCCACAAGCAAGTCCACATGACCAGGTGTAAAAGTTAGTGTCTATAGGCAGAGGTTGCAGCAGTTTAATACAGAATCAATTATGTAATTGACTCAAATCAGCATGATTTCTGTGTAGACAGTCCCCAAGAGCAGGGTTACCAAGCTCTGTTGAAAAGTTTTACTGACATCTGCTCAGCAAGAATAAAAGCAGTGCGGCTGGGTCAGCCAGATGTCTCTGCAGCTAGAAGCTGTGCTGGTGCACTGCACTTGCCTCGGAGGAGAGCAGTGAGAAATGCAGAATTGCCCTCAAAGGCAGAAAACCCCGTGTTGGGGGGACCTCGTTAGGTCTGGACAGCTCGTGTCTGCTTTCTTGAGAAATTCTTGGTTAGATTAATTATGTTTGTTTGTTTGTTTGTTTTTCTGTAAGTGGCTTTATATAGCTGGCATGGCCACAATTTTACCTTGCCTTACAGAAAAAACAACTTCACATATTTTAAGATAAATAAGGGAGTGGGAAGCTGTATGTATTTGAGGGATACCTCACAGCTGTGTTGTTATTAACATCAGTGTGGCTACTAGACATCTCCACGTCTTTCTGGAAGAAGGAGTGGGCATGAAAAGCTGGTTCCAGCCAGGTCAGTGGGAGTGTTAACTTTTTGCAGCTGAAGCAAATGGCTTTTGTGTCTACTGCAGGTCATGCTTCAGTTGCTGTACCAGTTTGCTGTGTTCACTGTGGAGAAAAATTGCTTCAGGGTGATGTTTAAAACCTAAAGAAGTTGCCAACTGGGGTTCCAAAGAAAGGTATTTCACGCTGCCTGGTCTAAAACTAGCGAATGAAACTTGATAAGCAAATGGATTACCACCACAAATAAAGTTTGTTGCCAGACTTCAGATTAAACCAAGATTGATCCCCAGTCAAGCATTTCAGTACCTGTAAATCTGTGAAGGATGGGGCTGTTGAATTCTTAGCTTTACCTTCTTCGCTGCTCTTGCATTAAAACTTAGGTCCCAGAGTCTGATCAAGCTTTCTTGGAAAGCTGGGCACCACAGCAGGCTTTCTGCCTACTGCAAGTTGTGAAGTGGTGAGAGACACCATGCCAGTCTTCAGTCTGTGCGCTGCTTCCTCAGCTTGCCAAACTAACTCAAGCTCCCATCTCACATTACCAGATATTCTGTGCTAATTTGCTGTAAAAGATTACGTTAAAAATCCATATTTATAAGGGATGTTAAAAACATAAAGCAATTACATGGTTTTCAATTACATAAACATCAACATGCAATGGGAATTAGAAGCTGAATAATTAATTTTCTGTTCATTTGTAATATGGAGTTTATGCAAACAGTAAAACCTGGAGAACAAGCAGAGGGAGGAGTGCAGAGGGAACAGTGAGGGAGTGCCATCACGTCTGGTCTCCAAACTAGCTTTTAGTATCTCTGTTCCAATCCAGATCAGATGTCCAAGTAGATGTTGGCTGCTGAGGAAAGCAGCGATCTGGTGAGCACTGGGTGCAGAAGTTGTGTTTGTACCTGCACCCTGTAGTTAAGTAGTACTTACATTATCCTGGCTGAAAGTTTGGAAACCGGGGTGCATTTCTCATGTCCTGAGCACAGAGGGAGCAGCAGTGACAGCCGCCTGGATTCTTCCTCCCGTTGACCTGGTTGACCGTTGGCATTTTGGGTAAACTTTTCTCGTATGCCTTATCTCTGTTTTACAGAGGAAGAATACCAAACTTCTTACTTTTGAAAGCTTTATGAAGGATTATAAAGTAATGTGAGGAAAATAAATATCATGAATCATTTCTGAATATTATCTGTCAGCTGCTGTGCACCTGCAAGTCACTGTGAGGTCTGGGCATCGGTGCCAAATTACATCCTCCCAGGCTTCAAAGCAGGAGCTTCAAGGTCTGCTCTCTCCCTTCCCTTAATTTATTTTAATAGCATTATTGCACCACAGTAAACGCAGCAATTACCAACTAGTTCTTAAGTGGAAATAATTTTGGGAATCCGATGTTCTGGTTAAGAGGTTAGGTAATATGTTCGACTGTACTAAAACCTCAGGGATTTAAACAAGCATTTTCCATTTGTTCAGCTGCTTATTCCTAGATCCTCATTTCCCTTTCCTTCCTACGTGCTGAATAGCTAGGAAGCACCAACCTTGTTGTAGTGACGGCTGTCCAGGAAAACACCTCTAAGACTTCTTGAGATAGGCTCTTCCATGGTGGATGGTGCTCGTGATTTACCCTCTACAAATGAAGACTTAAGGTTTGTCTTCTAAAGGACAAGTTTTAGGACTGAGAGTTTTCTTCAAGAACGCTTTAACTAAAATTTGAAGTATTATGCCAAATGATTTTGAAGTCCCTAGTGGCTGGAGCCTTGCTGACTGGTTTGTAGGGAGATGGCTCGGACTAGCCTTGGGGGAAAGGGATCTTACGTGCAAATATATGGGAAGCTTTGCAAGGCACTGAACCGTGTGAGACGCCATAGCTATAGGAATATTTTATGGGAAAGAGAATGCCCTTATGGAGACTAACTTGCTGTCAAATTTAATTTCCCTATTTTACACTCCAGCAGTAGAAAACAATAAGCATATGACTCAAAGAAGGCAACGCTGTGAGGGAGGTTATTTCCTTGGTTAGGAGCTGGATGACTACAATCGACCAGGAAGAGGCAGGGGGGTGAGAAGACCACATGTCCATTCAAAAGCTAGCAAATTCCAACTAATTTTTTTCTGCTCTTGTTTACGCTTGCTAGTAAATTCAACTTTGGCTGACCAGGCCCCGGAGCAGGTATGTTGGTGATCAGTTGGACTGGGAGGACTGTAAGAGTTGGGCTCAGACAGCAGGGTGGCTGCAGCAGGTATGGGAGGACTGAAGCAGCTGTTGTGATAAACATGAAACATGGCAGTAGTGTGCAGAGCCTGGCTTTCAAACAGGATGGAGATGATGGGAAGGATTTAAGTTGTGTTCCTAGTTTATAAAATTGTGTTTTGTGTTATGAAAGGATCACTTGTCCCGTAGTCTTGCCATTTGCTCTTCTGTGGTATCCAGCTGATACAGCATGAAGACTGAGAGGGTGGTAACAATCAGCCCTTACACCCACCCATACCATTGTTCCTGTGATGAAGCAGATGCCAAGGCTTACATTCCTGAGCCCCACATCTTATTCTTTCCATTGAGCTTGCAACACCCGTGTGATTGAATCCCTGAGTGTTTGTACAAGCCGCTGCTGGGCTCTCTCTTGTCTTCCAGCCTGCCCTTTTCAGCACTTCTTGATTTATAAATCCCAGGAAGTTGATGATTAGTTGGTGGCAGCGAGAGATCAGATTCTAGTTATGACTGATAACTGTAAGAAAATATCCAGAGAGTACTTTCCTGGCCAAACTGGATGTAATTCAGGACGCTGTACGTGAGGGAATCTGGCTGGAGGTGCCTGAGGAAGCACGCTGAGGCGTTCTCGTGGGCTGCCCTACTGCAGCAAGGTGCAGCCTGATGCCTTTGCAAGCTGTATGGCTTCTCAGAGGTGGAAACCAAGCAATGTGGAAAAACACTTGAGAAATGAGCTAACCTCCTAATAATGAATTTTCCAATAAGATACAAGAATGCTTTTGGTCTCTGCCTTTCTTATCTGTACATCAGTCTTGAGTTCAATCTTTCCTGAAAACCTAGTATAAATACAGAGCAGAAAAAACAGACTGAACATGTTCTTCCAATTTTGTGTTCATCATTTTAGATGATGTCAAATTTGTGCTTCTCTGGTTTGTTTATTGCATTCTCTCCTATAAGCCATCCCAACCTTTTCCTCTTGTTAGTTTGCTTTCTCTCTCTCTCCAGTTCTCGTCACGTTTTCTTCATGTGCTTGGTTTTGGTTTTTGTTGACACATCAAACAAGGGGAGCTCTACATTAAGCTGAATTCAGACTTCGGTCACCTACACGGAGTTAAAATACTATCAAATTTTGTTGCTCTGTTCAAGTAAATCTTTCCTATTCAGTAGTTATGTTCTAGTGTCACCCTGGAGGGGTAGGCGGTGGTGTAGGCTTTGAACACACAAATTCAGAAAACAAAAAGAATGAGGGAGAAATCATACATCTCTGAGAAGACTGGATAGAAATTCCTTTATTGCATACAGCTCTCTGATATGGAACATGTCTCTTGTCTCTGATACGAGTGCCAGATAGTGGCCCTCTGAGAATATCATCCAGCTGGCGGTATTCATAGCAAATGTGCATCTTGTTTATAATTTCAACAGACTTAATGCTACAAGTTCAGTGAAGTCTGTAAGTCACAGGTAAGAGTAGGAGTCAATTCCTGATCCAGTTGTGCTAAAGCTGTTAGAGCAGGAATTTCCTTTCCACCTGTTTTACCCCATGATTTGTACTATGTATGCTTTATTGCCTTGATTTATAGCATTTGTCATCTGACACTGCTAGCAATTCCATGCATGCGGTTTGCCAGGTGGGAGCAGCCTCCTGATGCTTTTGCCATTAGCTCCGAGCTTTGGCAGCAGCGTTTTCCTGTAGGACACCGGAACCCAGCACGTGCAGTGGAAGGGGGAGTCTTGGAAGAAGCTGCTGCATTAAACTTCTGTTGGAGAGGGAAGTTTCCACAGGAGCTAGGCTAATAATCTACCTCCTGGGCGCCAGCTGGGAGCGACCCAGATCAGCCCTCTGCCACATGCAGCGCGTGGCAGCAAACGAAGCATCGCAGCAGTTGGTGCAAAGCAGGAGCTGTGCAAGTTAAAGTTGCTCACTCCTGTGTCAAAGGGAAGAAGGTGAGGAGACCCTGCAGTATGGCAGAAGGCAGGCTCCTGCTGCAAGTCATCTTGCATCGTTCGTCACGGCTGTGCATCCATGAGTGGTGTGTTGGAAGAAAATCTCTCCTGGGTTTCTGATGTTTTTCAACCACAAGTCTTCTTCATTTGGAACAGGGTTGAGTGCTCTGCACTGCATTTCCCTAAGCTTTTCCATCTCTGGAGCTGATTGAGGAGAGCAAAAGGGGGAGAAAACCACCAAGAGAGGAAGTCATCCTTTTTTACTTCTTTGCTGTTCCAGACGCTACAAGACTGCCTCTCCAAAACAGCTGCATTAACCTTATGGCTGTTGCCTCTGGAAGTGTAATCCCAACAAATTCTTCTCTCTCTCTCTCCCAATGTGTTCATCTCTTCTCTTGGCTGTTTGAAGGGGTTTCTTTAGCTTTTTCCTCTTCCTCTTTTCTTGTCCCTTCTACTCCTGTGCTGCGTACCTCCATCCCTTTCACACAGGGAAAGGAATGTCTCTCTTATGTGGGTGCTGTGGTTATGTTTCAGCAAGAAAACCAAAAGTTGTGATGGTGGATTTTTTTTCAAAGTGCCTGTTTAGATGTACAAATAATGCCAATTTTAGTAGGTTCTGTGCTCTTAGGCATATTTGAAAACACCACCTTTTTATGTAAGATACAGATTTTTAAAAAGGAGATAAAAAGCAAAGCACTGTAGAAAACTTAATGGCAGGCAGCACTGTTCTCTGCTTGGGAGAGCACCAGTTTGAGCAGACACCACGTGGACTTTGTTTCACTTCCCTCCTAGATAGAGGCTTCAGAAATGATCTCCTCTCCCTGCCAATTCCATTTGCCCTGTGAGCGCCGCTCTGCCAGGCTTTGTGCAGTGCAGGCTTCAAATCCTCAGGTAGTGAGGATTTCATTGCGGTTCCCAGGTGATTATTCTACCTGCAGTTCTCACAGTGAGCTTTCCTGCTCTGACTTCACCTCTGCTCTAGAGCTCCGTAAAACTCTTTGAGTATCACATTCCCTGCTTGGTTTCTGGGCCCCTACAAACCTGAAGTGCAGGTCATTTATTGCAGATAGGGAATGACGCTAACCTTTACCTTTCCTTTCTGTTTTATATGGAGAACAAACTCTCTAGTTCTTAGATATACCTGGAACCCAAATCAAGGAATGGATTTACCTCAGGTTTTGTGGATGAAGACTGATTAAAAACCACCACCGCACTACTTTACTTCCACTCTTACTGTAACCCATACCATGAATGTGCACCATGTGTTAGTGAACACCCATTCTGCGTGCGTTTTTTATGAAGGTCTCAGGCTGGTTGTTGCTGACGCTTGCTAAATTACTCTTGCAAGAAGATTCTGCTTGTCCTGAGACAGGGTCAGGTAGAACTGAGCATGCCTTCTGGCTTGCTAATTTTTCAGTGGTGAGATCAAGCTGAATTCATGCCCACTCTGTCATTAGGAACCTATTAAGCTGTTGCTCTCTGGCTTCATCTTTAAATGTGGACCTTACTGTTCATGTTTGGTGTGTGGTTCATGATGTCCTCATCGCTTTCTGTCCTCTGTTTTCTGTTTTTGTTTTTTTCCCAAGTCTCATATGTTTGCATAGGTGCATCATTTCAGAGGAATACAGGAGGGATGCAGATGTTATGACTTCATTTATTTATTACACTGTTTGGGCTTTTTTGATCTCTGGATCTCAAAACAACATTCAAATAAGGATTCTCTTTCATTTTTCTTGGCACTGGTTTCTCTCCCCATGGATGGAAGTGACTTAAGTTGGTTCTCACAGTCAGTGACTGATAATAAAAACATGACTCCACCCTCAGTCTAGTTGAATTTATAACCTATTTCTGTTTTGCTAGATTGCAATTTCCAAGGCCTCCTTCTGCCCCGCACAGCTTACATTTAGAGTTTCAGGCTGAATGTGTGCCCTGTGGGCTTGGGGAGGGGAAAATTTGCTCAGGGTTTCCCTTTTCCATTTTGCTTGGCTGTCCCTTAGCCAGAGCCCACCCCAGTGCTCAGCATGGAGGTGCTCGGGGGAGCAAGGTCCAGACCCTTGTCCCCAGCCTGGCCAGGTGGTGGCCAGGTCCTTCCTTGCTGGGGACTGTGCCTGGGGCTGCAAGCTAAAAGCAGCAGCTCTGCGGCAGCCCCAGCAAGTCCTAAGACAGCATCTATTGTCATAGGCATTTTAAACTGCATGAAAACAAGCTTCCTTTCTCCTCAGGAAGCAGAAGCATGTCTTACTTGCCAAGTATTGCAAGAAATGTCCAGAAGGAAGATCTGGTTAGGAGGAGACCTTCCTTGGGAGGGTAGGAGAAGAGGAGATGGGATTTGTGGGGTTATGTTGTTACATTTTGTTTTTGTTTTGGTTTACTGCTTTGAAACTATACCTATCACAGTTTATAAAATACTTAAATCTATCTGCCTACTGGCTCGTTAGTTTCCATTTCAAACCTGGATATAATTGACATAATTTTATAAATACTTAAAAAATAATGAGACAGTGTGATACTACTTGAGGGACCTTGTTCTTCAGAGCATTATGTATATCGCTTTCTCTGCCAGTTCCTTTTGCAGAACGGTTTATTTGCAGCTTCAAAGTATTTATACTGCTTAAGAGCAGTGTTAAGTATCTTAATTAGCTTGGAAAATGTTCTGGGCTTTTTTGTTCTTTAATATATTTTAAAGACATTTTCTGTGGTGAGACTTCAAAGTGCCACTTCTGCAATTCCTTTGACTGTGCAAGTGAGCTGTCACATTCTCCAGAACTGCAGCTACCTGCTAGCATTTGTTTTGCTTTCAGGACATCTCATCAGATTGTTTTTTTTTGCAGACAGACCCACAAGCCACGTTCGAAAGTGTCAGGAAGAGCTGGTGCCACATCACTGAGCCATTTATAGCAGAGAGGAGGGAGAAGGCTGGAGGGAAGGCTGTATGCTTTGCTGGGGTGCAACATGTTAATGGGCTGCGTACATCCACCTTGTACATTGCCCAAAGATAAAGGGCCACCTGCCCAGAGCCTGGGGTCGGCACAGGAAACCAGCCTCTATCCGGTGCTTTGGGGGCTGTGCCCACCCCTCCAGTCCTCAGTTCTCTGCATTTTGTTGTTTCATCCCAGTGTTTCATTGCCAGTTGGTGAGCTACTGGGAGATCTTAATAAACGTGTTACTGCTGGAAGAATATACTGAAGTGTTAAGCAGAAACTTCTGAAGCGGTAAGTGGGCATTAGAAGTTGTCAGAGGGAGTTCAGCTGGGTGGAAGGGGGGATCTCTTTGTCCAAGGTTCCTGGGGCTGTTTGCCACTAGAGATGGCAGACAGCCTTTGGGGAAAAGCAGCGTGTGGTTGGTGTGTTTTTGGCTCCATTGGTGTAGGAGCAGTACTGGAAAAAACAGAAAAGTAAACATAAGTGGGAGATGAGACCCTTTCCCACCGTGCTGGCTCAGGGAGAGGAGGGCGAGGATTTCAGGGCTGTCCTGTGGCAGGTAAGTGTGGGTGGCGAGTGTTGTCATGCTCGGAGTGGGCGCGTTTGCAGAAGATGGCGTCATCCCGGCTTTTCCCAATTCGTTCCGTCCTGTAGCTTAGCCACGTGTTCTGCCAGCCCTGCAGAAAGCCACGGCCTCTGCTTCCACCAGTCCACGAACCTCACAAGGAGGAGGCAGCTGCCTGCTGCCACTTGGCAGTGCTCACTGTTCGGGCTGTGGTGCTGGCTCTGCTTGAGCCCCACGCTGTGATGGAGGCAGAGGCTGGGCTCGCTGAGGTGGGGCTGCACGGCAGTAGGGAGTCTTGGCAAGAACATGGTGCTCGTTCCTACAGATCGTAGTGATCTTGCTGTACTGACTCACGGTCAGGTAGATAAAGCTATTACTGCATCTTTTTTTCATGTTGCTTATGTTTTTATCTGTCAAATGTATGTTTTTAAAACACAGTACTTCGTGTAGGCCTCCAGAGCCCGGGCTGGTTCTCTCCATGTTCAGTTAGATGCCTTTTGCTTCCAATTTTTCCTCATGAACTACCAAAAACTAATTTCATTAGAATAACTTGCTCAAAAGAAACGTGTTTGGAGAAGTCCAGAAGGCTAAGTGGGAGTCTGAGTGCTCTGACAGAAGTCGCTTTGCTCTCGGTGAGCGCTTTGTGCTGTGGCAGTTCTGGTTTTAGGTAGCTTTCCAGGCGTGTTGTGTCGAGGGCAGTGGGCACAGACGTTGCAATAAGAGTCCTGTGAAAAATGCCAAAAATTAACTGCATATCAGGTACTGAAACCTTGAAGTACAGGACCATATTTCAGTCAGAATGAAGCCTTTGAACGTTGCAGAATCTTCTAGCGCGATGCTGAGGCTTTCTCTAAAAATGGCTGCCTCATCTGCAGAACTCCTGTTTCTACTGTTCGCAGCAGTTTTCTTTTTCTTTCCCTTTCTCCCTCTCTTCACACCATCACATGCATCTCAGGAAACTCATATACCCTAATCCTATGCTTGGCCCACGAGACCCAATGAGCTAATAACCTGAGAGTAAATTGCTGTAGCAACTGCATTCACAAGTATCATGAACAGCTTCTTTAAAGTGGTGTTTGATTACTTGAGACACAGGTTTCAAAACATTAAAACAGCTTAAATAATTACTTGGCTAAAGCAATGAAGTTCTGTGAATAAATTTCATTTTTTACGGACCTCATTTTTTTTCCTTTCCAGAAAATGGACAAGAAGCCTGTATTAAAAAGTAATTAAATCCGCAACCCAAGCAAGACAGAAAATTCAAAATATAATGCAAATGCAGTTTTTTCATTTTGGAGATGATTGTTGCCCATCCACACACACACACACACAAGTATGCACATCATTAGCATTGACAAAGAGCTGATGGTTAACTTTGAAATTCTTGGTTTCCAGGAGTTTATCTCACAATCTCATCATGTAAATGCATTTTTTTTTTAACTTGAGCAGTTGCCATGAGAATAAGTGTCTGTCTAGAGCCCTGCATAGGATGCATCCTGCAAAAGCCAGGCAGAACTATCTGTTCTGTTGAAAGGGAGTCATGTTGCTTTGATTTATAATTAATCTTTAAGAATCTAAAGCATCGTGACAGGATAAAACAAACAAATCTGACTGTCTGACAGTGGTGGTTGCCAGCTGAGGCAGTGTCCCACATTGCATTGTATGCATGGCACTGAGGCTTGGTGGACTGCTGCTAATAGCTAGCTCTCCTGAAGAACAGGTGCGTGGTGTGTGAGGCCGTGCTTTGGTTGAAAATATGTAGAAAGGAATATGCTTTAAGAACATGTATCTCTGGCTATCTGGTAAAAATTGAAAAAATAAAATCAGTATTGGAACCTTAATTTTGCCATGCATATTCAGGACGTGTTTGTGGGGAGGGTGATACTTGACAAAACCTTATTCCCCTCGCTTCTGAAGGCCAGCTGTGCTTGTTGTTGGTTACACAGCTGATAAGCATGAGGAGGAAGGAGGGGAACTGCTGAAACCCAAAGCATGAAGCAGGGCAGTTGCTGGAGCTCCTGTGTCAGGTAGTTGACCTACCAGAAGGTAGAAGAGAAGCCTCAGTAAAGTCTGCTATGTGGCTGTTTTCCTCCCCTGGAAATATGCTTTATTAGAATGGATCTGAACAAACTTCAATCAGAAAGGAAAGGTGGGAAGTGGGGATGGTTACAGAGAGCTGGCAGGGGCAAGTGCCAGCTCAACCAAACACCCACCACCACCAAAAACCCCACGCACTTAGGTGAGATTGTTGCTTGGTATAGGATAAGATTTTTGTGTTAAAGTAAAGAATTTTGTTTGTCAGTGAAGAACTTTCTTTCACCTCTCTGTTGTGCCCTGAAGATGGACAGTGGGGCTTCTCAGCGCTAGAAGACTTGTAGTTTGATCATTGCAGAACATTTTATAAGCTATGTGCAGCTAGAGATGGCTATACATTTTCTAATATGAATTCTTTTCATTTTCATGTGTATATATATTTCTCCAGTGCAATGAGAAGGCTTAAACCTTAGAGTAACATACAATACCTTGATGATTACTCAATATAATCTCTGCAATATCTTTATCGTGGTTTGGTTTGAATGCTACTTTGCCATTACTAGTGCTACAGCGCATCCTTCTGATAATGTTTTATCTTCCTTCCTTCTCACACCAGCAAGGTAAGGACCTGAATTTTGTTGGCTTGGTCTTTGCAGCCAGATGCTGCTAATAATACTGCTTCAGAGGTGAGCCATCCCAGCATCTCAGCAAATGCAGTCTGGCTGTCAGCACGGTCACCAGCCAGGGCTCTGCCTCCTGGAGTAATATCCTCGTCTGTGACGGGCACAGCCCTGTGGGAATCAGCAGATCCGGATCAACTCTGCTGGTGGTGGTTTCCTTTGCATGGCTTCATGGCTTGATTCATGCATATGCAATTCACCACCATGGATTTTGACATTCAAAACACTTTTTTCCTGGCCTGATATAGTCATTGCTTTGAAATCTGAACTAATGTTTGGACCGCTTCCCATGTTTTGCCCCAGAGCTGCCAGTATACCTGTTTCTTCATACTTCTATTAACTTGAAAACGGGCCGCTTCAGACACTTCCCTATGTGAAAATTGAGCTAGATCTTTCTTAAGATTAACCTTAAAATTAGAAACTTTGCACTTGAATGTCTAAGTTGTGTGTAATTTGCCATGACTACAAGCACATAGTCTCTGTCACGGAAAGGTGAAACACACCGAGCCATTCCTGAATAAGTCTGCCTGCATTTCACCAGCTTTGTGCTCCCATTGTATGGGTAAAGAAAACTAGATTCTGTTTTGGCTGGGGTTTTCTAGTGTTTTATAGACACTGTGTGACTATGTGTGGTGGTGTCATGCTGTGTGTGACTGTGCTGTCTGTAATATATCTGTGCCATGCCAGGGTTACACCATTTATACGCGCAGTTTCTGCTTTGCTACCAAAGGCATCCCATACATGCTGGGTGTGGTTTGTGTTTAGCATACCACGGCACAGGGAAGATCATTCTTCTTTGGACTACACGTCGAAAGCTCTGGAATAATATGATGGTTGATTTCCTATCGGAACAACTTGCCATCTCCTCTGTCACTCCAGAGGATAATGTTTTCCCTTCTGGTTCCCATTACTGTAATTAGATGCATTCAGAGCATTCTGTTTCTATCTATTAACAAGTAACCACGTGGTTGGTTCTTGCTTGCCAAGCAGCCACTTTTTCCAAAGGAAGCATGTATTTTACGTGAGTTTTCAGAGCAGCTATGTAAACAGAAAGGCACAGTAACGTGCAGCTTGCATGCTAACTTTTAGACTTCTCTGTGCACTGCCTCCTTGTGCACCTCCCTAGCTTTCTGGTACTGTAATCACTGGTTCCCATGCTACGCTGCTTGCGTGGATGTGCAGAGCACTGGCTGTTTGACTTGCCAAGAGATGTTTCTGTATCATGGGGATTTTCTATTGATCAGGATTTAGTGGGAGGCTGACTTGTCTTTCTGAACAGATCGCTCGTGTTGGGGAAAGCAGCTGACCAAGGGTATTTTTAGAAACTTAATAATCCAGAGAATGTACTGTCAAATATTTTCAGTCTTTTTTTCTTTCAGTTGGTATCACATCAGGTTAACATCCAGCTTGTTTAGGACGTGGCTGCATCCATTGGCACTATTAATTCTTTGTGTACTTTGCCCATAATAATTGCCCATAAAATTTTAGTGGCTGTGATTATTTCTGTACCCTGTTTCTTTCTTTTCCAGATGGAAGTGGGTTCTGAACCCACTTCTGCTTCTGAACCACAGCAGAATTGCTAAAAGCAGTCAGTAGTTCTTCAACAAACACACACACAAAAAGCCCCTGCTTTTCAGTCCCAATAAATTAAATTCAATGTCCATGGATAAGGTATGGATGATAAAGGCAGCCTGCCTTCAAACTCTCCTGTTTCAAGTTGGTCTCAGCGTTAATTCTGGATTTGTGTGCTGCTGTGGCAGCCAGCAGTACCTGCTCAACCAGCAGCTTTGTCGATAGTCTTAACACTGAGTTTAGTCAGCTGGAGGAGGCCAGGTGATACCTATCCAGCACGAAGTCTTCAGGCACAGTCACTTACTCATTTTCAACGAATTTCCTCAGTGTAGTGAGTTTTATTCCAAACCAGCACTTTGTATGATGTGGCCAAGGTGGTTTTGATTTCAGATTACTGTCTGTGTCCCCAGGAGCTGCAGTGGAGATAGAGCTGCTCAGCAGAACGTGTCTAATCCGACACACGGGTATTTGAAGCCTCACAGATGAGCAGAGGTTTGCTGCACGTTCCATTTACTGAAATCCTGAGCTGAAATCGTCCTTCTTGCCTGAAAGGAGGAACCCTCCTAATCCTCAGAGATGTAAAGAATGATGATGTAATTTCATTTCTTCATCCCTAACTCTCCAGTCCGTTGTGGCTTCAGGATTTGTTGTGGTTTGTGATACAGGCCAATGGCAAGGGAGATGAGAACATCTCTGCTGCTCCTGCCAGCACGGCCAATTGCTTTGCTGATGGACTCCAGAGCAGGGTGTCGGTGATACGTCTTGTGCTCATTGTAATCTGCTGCTGTATTGATACTCTGGCTGTAACGAGCCTCCGTACGAGCCTCTTTGTGGCTGGGAGTGTTCCTTATGAGTCTCGGTGGAGCCCAGCTCAATGACGGCGTCTTCCAAAGGATCTTCCAAAGGAGGAGCAGAGCCTGTGGCAGGGGGCTCAGCATCTGTCACAGCTCGGTGCTGTGACTCGGAGCGCTCACCAGCTGCATGCGCGGGGCTCTGCCTCGGTGCTGAACTGCTCAGTGTTCATAAAGGAGGATCTGCATTGTCGGCAACTAATTTTGCAAGTCAAAAAAGCTGTCATTTCTATTTTCAGAAATACTTCTGTTATGGTAGTTGGAGTGTAAATATAGGGATGATCTGTCAGTGGGCTTCTTGGCATAGCTCTAATTGTCACCGCAGATCATAAAGGTAAGGATCAAAGAAAGCGTCCTTGCCACTTGGGCCATCCTAATCAAAGGACTGAGAGATTGAATGCAGTTCCTTGATCATCTGTGATCCTACAATGCGATTTACAGCAGGTTTCTGCCTTGATATTTCCTTTTTTCTTTTTTTCAAATTTTAAAATAAGAAAAGTGCTCCTGCATCTCTCAAAGATGTACTTGGAGATTATATAAACTTTTTGTTGATTGTTTACTAAGGCTTTCTCTTAGATAATGAGAGTTGCAGCAGTCCAAAAAGTTGAGATTTTTAACATTATTCTATGACATCCAAACCAGCGTATTCTAGCATTGACTCACGTTTGCATGGTGCTTGTATCTAGCTAGTTGTTGAAGGATGAATACTCTAGACATCCCAGATTTATTAGTGTCTCTTAGTCGTCATGTTGCTGTGTTTGTTCAGTATTTGCTGAATGACAGACGTCAGCAAAAGCAAGGGCAGCGTTTGCCCTGTCCACCACAGATGCAAGCAAAGCACAGACCTGCCAATATCCACTAACTCTTTTTCTAGCAAAAGTTTGAAAAGAAAAGGGGCAGAGAAGAGCTGCCTTTCTTTTTCTGAGAGTAACGTGTGCATCCACAGCTCCTAAATGGCTAGGTTAGCACACCTTGTAGAGATGCCCAGTTGTGTGTGGCTGTTCTGCTGCAGCAAGATGAGAACTTCAGCCTGTATTTGGACTTCACTCTTGATAAATTTTGTGATGCCCATCTTCAGCAGACTCTCACTTGATCTTTGATCTTCGTAAGATTGTGACCATGGTGCTGTTTTACGTGCACATTATGCCTGTGGCTTAAGTGGGGCTGCAAGTTTAGATTTAACATCATTGTTTTTACGCTCCTCTCCAAGCTGTCAGAAAATAATGACAGGTGATAAACACACAGTTGTAAGCATCTGATCACAGGCACTTAACAGATTTATTATTTGATTTAGTGTTTTCAAGAGGCAGCATAAATTATTTTTAATTGCCAAACCATTATGTTAGTAGGGAACACTTTTTTCTTTGCAGTCCTAAGATTTTCTTATAGTGAGTATCTCTTCATGCTTACAACCATCACAACTGACTTATTTTTGACAGCATACATATAAAATAGGTTCATCTATCTCCTTATGGGCTCTTACAGGCTTTACATGAGGAGGAGAATCATTTATGTAATTTTAAGCTTGAAAGAGTAGCTGTAATTTCAAGTAATTAAAAAAGAGGGGAAAAAAAAAAAAACAAAAAACACCCACCAAAGCTCTGTTGTAGGTAATCAGTCAACTGAGTGCTGACAAAGGCAAAATCTCCTAGGCATGCTGTTTGGGTAATGCTGTTTGCACCTTAATGTGGTATCCGGATCCTGCAGCAGGTTACCTATTTGCTGAAAGATTGTATCTCTGTCTGCTTTTAGCAGCAGGTTTTGTGTTACCTACACAAGCTGCAAAGCGAGAAATTACTGTCTAAATAGAGCAGGGCTACTTAGAAATGGGAAAAATGCACTTCATTGAATTTTTTTCTAAATGAATTGTGGCAATATCTTGCACTGAGATCTGAAAGCATTTATGGCAGTGGTCTTACAATGGCCGGTAGGTGCATTTTAGTAGGCTGCCTGAGCACTAACATCTGGTCTTCTAGGATCCAGCAGGGCAGAAAGATGCTGTCACAAGTTCACCTGAACACACTGTTGATGAAGAAGTTGATGAAGTACATGTTGGGAATCCTTGTGTCTCTTGGATTTACTCTTGGAAAAGGCTAAGAGCCAATGCATGCAGTTTCCCAGGGCATCTACTGCAAGGTGTGTTGGAGTAGGATGATGATGCGTGTGCTGGGATCCTGCTGTATGTTTTGGGATTTGATTCAATTCGTGCTTCTGCTAGCAGACTATGTCAGTGAGAGCACAGAGCTTGTGTATGTGGGGTTTCCCAGCAGATAACAAAACTTCATTACCCAAAATACGAAACAGAACTGCTGCCTGACTGCTGCGAGGATGAGGTGGGGGGATCTTTCTGCATGTGCAAACACTTGTATACTTGTATCACTCAGCTCTTAGAAGCACAAGAAACAGATGTATGGAGTTCCCCTTGCTGATCAATACAGCCTGGTGCTAACTTTTTTATCCTTGTTTTTAACACGACTTTTTTATCCATTGTTAATCCTCTTAAGAAATTAGAGGACAAGAAGACCCAGTCACCTCTGAGTTCCTAGAAGGTAACACATTAGAGTTGTTTGGAGAAAACATGGAGACGAGGATATTATACACATCTCCATTCTGATCTCAGAATACTCACTTTGATCTCTAAATCTCTCCATAAAATGTTTTTTATTCGCATCTAGCAAAATATGAGAACATACCCTATCTTATCCCATTTTGTATTTATACCTTTTCATTTGATATCCACCTGGCAGTTGGTAAAATACGTATCAGAATCCCAGAACATAATTTAGTCACTGCTTTGCTTCCACTCTGCAAGTGAATAATGATGAAGTTTGTCAGTTGTCGCTTATTCTCTGTACTGTTTTTTTTGCTTACACTGGTAGGAAACTTAAAGATTTCTCTGTGTTTGAGAGGACGAAGGGCTTAGGTAGCCTCTTCCTAATTTTGACATACAGTTCTAATGAGTCTAGATATTTTTGTCCTCGCTTTCCAATGTAGTTTTTCATGGGTTTGTGTGTTGTTTTTTTTGGCTTTTGTTTTGTTTGGTTGTTTAAAGGTTGGTGTGCATTAGAAAGGCAGATTTTAGTTCTTTGAAAGGTTGCCTTTATTAAGGCAGTGCTCATCAGGAGGAGAATACCTGGTAGCTCAAGCAACGCGATGCATTACGAAGGGATTCACAGGGTTCTTTTTCAAGAGCTAAGTTTACGCTCATTCAGGGCATCTCTTATAAGTCAATGATATAGAAAGAGCGGATGTCTAGTTTTAAGTTAGTGAGGAAGGGCCAAAACATGAAGTAAAACACAAGATGTAGCACAGAAGAAGGTGGGACTGAGTTGTGGTTTTTTTTTTTCATTTGACAGGATAGCTTTTGTTTTGTCACAGCAGCAGGGGAGGAGTCTCGCTGTTAGTAATTAACAGCAGAAAGAAGTGTCTGGTGTTCCCGAGAAGGCTTTTACTTACAAAGCAATTGCTTTGTTGGTCTCTTGATAATGATCATGTTCATATGGTTTGGGTACATGCTGGCTTCTGTTTCCCTGAAGATGAAATACGCAAGCCCCTGGGAGCTTGAGGGATGGTGCAAAGGCTGTGGAGGTACCAGGGGACAACGACTCCTTGCTGCTTGATTTTGTGATGATCTGAAGGCCGTATGCTTGCGGTGTTCCTGTCCCCCTCAACTCCACAAAGATCATCCTGAGTTTGTTGATTGTTTTTCTAATAATTATGTGGGAAGAAGCTATTTTGTTTCGGCACTTCCAAAAGTTGCTTGAGTCTGCAAGGACAATTAAAAGTCTTTTTCCATTCTGAAGACACTTCTGAAGTTTATATGATTCTGTAAGTACTGAAAAAGAAATGATATTTAAAACACATCATGCAAAACATATGCAGAACATGGGAGATAACACAGTTCGTTGATGTGAATTCCATATGCAGTGCTGTTCATCAACCTGCTGCTGTTCAATTACTTTGGATAACCAAGTGAAACAGTCCTCAAGTTACCCAAATTTGCCATTGATCATTTTATAAGATGCCAGTAATTATTTAGTGGATAAATGTGATAGAAGTACAACCTCTGCTACTTGAGATCATCAGTTCAAAGACACCAGTTGATGGAAAATCCAGCAGAAAGGATCAGGACACTGTGTGAGGTGAAAAGATTATCTCAGAGTATCATTTTCTAAATAGAAAAGGCCAAGCGAGAAGAATAAAGGTTGCAACAATTATTGGAATTTCTAGTAGTCGATGACCAATAAAGCAGTTAGCTATTACTGCCTTTCCACATGGTAAGCACACTTTCAAGTGAGTATGATTTACCACGGAGCTTCCCTACCTATCTCTGTAATACTAAGCTAAAGCGAAGCAACAATGGCAGCAGCGTGGTCATCAACTCCACGGGGAAGGCTGGATGCTGGCGGTGACAGCAGTTGTTTGGGTACTGGTCGTGTGTTGTGTCGCTTTGGTGGGACACCGTCCTGAGCTCCTCAGAGTCTTGTGGGCTTAGAATTGCCCCTTCCTTGAAAAGCGGTGTATTTTGTAAAGCCTTATACCGTGAGACCTTTTGGGATTTGCATTTCTTGATTTCTTTCAGTGTCTGTAGAGGTGTGGAGGGAGGGAAGAAGGAGAAACAATGCAAAGAATACATACATTAAAATTTCACTAATGCCAGATAAAGTCACTTGATCTCAGCAGGAAGGAAAGAGGCTGCTTCCCTTCCATCATCTAGATTGATTTTGTCAAAGTCTGTCTGTCCTAATACCCCTTTCCTAACTGGAAACTATTAGCTAACCTGTAGGCTGTAAGGCTGGCATCACGTTCAGATGGAGGCTGCCTTATTTTAACAGCACGGTATGTTAATAAACTTACATTTGCATCAGTCTGAAAAATGAAATGTCCGTCTCACTTCAGGCTTCAGCAAGTGCTCTAAGTTCGATGCCAATATTGGAGCATGAAGCTCGTACAAAATACTAATCGGTGTGACAGCATTTGTTCCACTGTGAGAACTTGTCGGCCGGCCCCAAGGTTTCTGAGTGTGTAAGTAGTTGAAATTGCTTTGTATTTGTCGCTGAGATGAATTTTCCAAGACGGGTTGCCCCGGGGGAATCAATATTAGGATTACCAAAATGTTAAGGACCTGCTCTCAGCATAATTTACTCTGTTTGAAATGGATAGCAAGTCATCTGTTATTGTTGTAATTAATACTGTGTAAATGAGATTAAAATCAGCATCAGATTAGTGGCTAGTGGGAGGCCCCTGATTGGAGCGAGTGTGTCTTCAGGGGCAGGGGAGAAATCCTCCGAGCCAGCTCCCTCATGCAAACCCCTCTCTTTGTTCTTTCCCACGTTTGCTACCGTGCTTTGTGCCTGTGCCTGAACTTGCAAGCTCTCGTAACCTAGAGCACTGCAATACAATTAAAGAGCCCTCCTTGGAGGGGAGTATTAAAAAACGGCCTGCTAATCTCTGCTAGTAAAGATAAACCTGAAACCAGAGAAGATGGTTGAAATGTATAGCGCTTAAAGGGTAGACCTTACAAAACTGCCTACCTAAGGGTGGTGAAATTGGCATATATTTATTTGTCCTGCTCTCGTATCAAGTCCCAGTTCTGTCTGCCTTTTCTCACAGGCTTGCTTTATTGTTCTGCGCCGCTTGCATTCAGGTTGCCGTGCAGCTGGCTGACAGATGAGGGGGAATTGCATTTGTTTTTCTTTGAACAAACTGTATTAATTAAAATGCCTCCCACCGGGTTTGCCGTTTGCTCTAAGTAGCACATATCATTAGCTTTTAAAAACCAACAGGATCATAAACTTAAGGCTGGCTTTAGCCTAAACGCTTTCTGATTCAAAATGCATAACCCCGAGGCAGGACACTAAACTTGGACCTGGGTGTCCCGCAGAAGAATGTGGGCTTTTGTTGAGGGGGAGGAGGCTGTACCCGCTGGAAGGGGGAGAAAGTTGCTTTTTAACCAGCAGAGTAGGTTAATTGTTTGACCAGAGCAAACAGAAGTGAAAATGAGAAAGGAGCAGACTGTTCAGGCGGCACGGTGTGCCTGAGCCTTTCTTACTGGAGAGCAGAGTGCCTGGGAGGTTTGCTTCCTGCCAAAAAGAGCTCTGTAATAAGGAGCAGGCTTTAACCACGGCCAAGTCGTGGCTTTCAAAGTGCAGGTCTGTGTCCCGTTTCCAGCCTTTCACCCTAGGTTGGAATATCTTTCTAGGCAGGTGAAAGAGCTTGCTTGCCTCTTTCTAGGACATTTTAATGACCCGGAGTTTCCAAGTTACTGGTGCGGCGCAAGGAGGAGCGTGCCAGAGCTGTTCCTGCAGCGTGAGAAACTTCGGGTCCCATGGCAAGAAACAGATTGGTTTCTCTGCGGGCCAGGAAGGGGTGGAAGAAAAAAAATCAGGCGTAGCTGGTCTGCAGTAAGAGACCATGGACATGGAAACATGCTCTGGGTGCTTCAGGAGAAAGTGGTGTTAGGTACAGGAGGAAGGCAGGGGCTCGGGCGGTGTCTGTCCAGCATCTGGGGTAGCGCTTATTGACACGACTCCTTGAACTCCTAAAAATAATTGTGCAGTGTACAATGGAAGAACGAATAGCAGCTTGCTGCTGCTGGAAAAGAAGGCATTTCTAGGTAGTATTTAAAATGTTTATCTTACACCAGAAGCCCTAAAACGGAATGTATTGCCATGGCAAACGCCTGCACTTCGTGGCATGCATTCACTCAGTGTCAGTAAATAGAAGAGATGAAGTTTGTCTGCTGGGCTTCAGCTTAAGGGATGTTTCCCTTAGTTAAGGAAGTATTGGCCTGGGGTGATGTAATGCAGGATTTTTTTTTTTTCTGCTCAGCCCACTATAAAAAATGCACTGCATTAGGAAGGATCATTAAAGAAGGATGTGCAGTTCATTAAGTGAAGTTCCTCATATCCGGTTAGCAAAGGAACAGCAACTAGTAAGCAAATGAAGAATTGTACCTGGAGTTTCAGCCAAGAGCTGCCTCAAAGGCAAAGTCATAAAGAAAGTTTGTTGCTGATCTGTCCCCTGTTGTTTAGGGCCGCACTGCTGGCAATGGTGGAGACAGCAGGACAAGAAGGACGCTTGCTTTCGCCACCGAGGCCTGGCAAGCAGTTATTCAAAAACATAAAATAAAAATCTGCATAGGTTAATGGAGAGGAGGTGTTCTGTTTCTGCTCTCGTTTGGGCAGGGCAAAGCAGTTTGTCATCTGCCTCACGCCTCAGTCTGGTCAGGGTGCTCCCAGCAGGAGTTTGTTTACCACAGCCTCCCAAGGTGCAGCACTGCCATGCACAAACAGGATTAAATTCCACCTGAAACGGAGCATTTGCATCCACTCGCCTCAAAAAGAGCCAGGCTAAGCTGCTTTTCCCTTTCATCCACTATCACAGTCAAATCTTTGTCCAAGGGTGTGGAACACATTGCTGCCCTCATCCTAAGGTGATTAAAACCAATATGCTTTAGGAGAGAGCTGTTAAGTGTGTGTCCTCAGGCTATTTGTGTGGAAACGCTCTTTTCCTTCCTTTTCCTTCTTTGTAGGAGAGTATTTGAGAGTCTTTGGGCTGGCGAGGGTGAGACAGAGGCAGGATGCTGCAAAGATGGCTGGGGAGGAGGCAGCTGGGTATGCCGTCCTCTGCCTTCTTCACAAGTACAGCTTGTGCATTTGTAGGTTACACTGTGTAGAAAACCACGAGCAGTCCTTGGGTGAGAGACCAGAATTGGCATCTCCTGCTTCCCAGGTGAACCCTCTAATTGCCAGGCCGCACATCACAGCCCAGGTAGGCTCGGTAGCTTTGGGGAGATCAAAGGGCACGGGTCTGAATTCCCTTGAGCAGTTAAGATCCCACGGGCCTGATATCCTTTGCTGTCAGGTGCTGGTGAAGAAGAATAAAAAAAAAATCTTGTATTAAATGTCATAATGCTGCCGTCCTCCTGTGGAATTGGCATGTGATGAAGAGCAGGTAAAGTACCTGTTCTGGGCAATCAGCTTCGAGTTTAAAGTCTTTGTATAAAGCTGCCGTATTGAGAAGAGGGCGTGCAGCACAGAAGTTCTCATTGATTTCCCCTTCACCTCTACAGATTGGTACTTCTCTGCTGGTTTAATTATTGTCCTGGGAATGGTCTCCTGCTGCTTATCCTTAAAGCGTCGTGGTTTAATTACCAAGCACAGAAAACCCCTCCTTTACTGAAGTTTGGCAAGTCACTTTCAAAAAGATGCAGTTTTTTCTATTCTGCAAAACCTGATTTATTGGTTAATATCCCTTGGAGGATGTAGAAAGCGTCATCTGTTATGTTCTGTGGGGCTTTGCTTTTTTGTTTTTGTCTAGACAGTGTATTAGAGTAGGGTTATAAAGATACTCGGCAACATCTGCAATTTGTAAATGCGAGAGGGCCGTGTTACTAAGTGCCTTCTCAGCCACTGTCTGTTCTCCGTGGCGCACGGATGGTTTTCTCAAATAGAGGCAAATGCCTGCTGATATCTCCTAAACAGCTTTGGTGTTCAGCTGCTCAGGTATCAGTGAGCCAGCAGTGGCTTTTGCTGCTTGGGTCCTGCCCAGAACCAGAACCGCAGTCTCCATCTGATCGAGTCTTTTGAGGTTCTTGGTCCCAAATCTTAGTGCAGAAAAAGAAGGCAGATGTACGTGGCTTTGCTTTTACAGAGGACTGGAGATGGGTGAGGTGGGTTTCAGGCTGCCGGCAGCCAGCGTGGAAGTCCCGTTCGGACATAGGTGAGGAGAGAGCAGAGCTTTTTGTGATCGTGTTGGCCTCGTTCTGCACGTTTGATGGGGAGCACTCCTTTGCACGGATGCTGTGTGCCTTGAAAGACTTCTGTGCAGTGACTCTTACTGCTGGCTTGAAGCTACTTCCTCACTTTCCCCTTCTTTTTTCTCCTTTCTGTAGCACCTGCCATCCTCTGTGAGAGCTCTGGCAGTTTCCCTTGGAGTGATTTGACCCCTGGCTGCGGTGCCAAGGTGTCTGTGTGAAGGGGTTGCTTAGAATAATGAGCCAGGGGAGAAAAATGCCAGTCAGAGCTGAGGATGCTGAGGGACTTCTGACATTGAGCCCGCTCCTACTGAAGTGACAGAGCTGGTGCTGAGCAGGCCATTTCCCTCTAACGGTCCTCTTCATTTATTTCCATCAAGTGCTCAGATGTCATAAATCTCAGGTGTATTTGTACTAACTTGTTAAAGCAGCACTTCTCTGAGAGCGCGGTACTGCTGGGAATGGCATTTCACTGTGCCGGAGGGGACAAATTCCTGTGTCCAGCAACTTGCCAAACTGAGGATTTTCCATTCGACTGAGGTTATCCCGCTAACCTTCACCGGGTCTCAAGGGGAAACAGCCTCTTTCGAAGCCGCAGCAGCAATTAAATCTGCATACCTACTTGACCGATTTGATATTTAATTAAAGCAGAAGTATTATGGTGGGTAGATTGAGATAAATGACAGTCAACATTTGCCAGACTGACATCTGATTTTTTTTTTCCTTTTTTATTTCTGAGGTTTTAAAAATGAATCTTATTATAGTATGTAGTTAGTATAGTGTGCATAGAGAAATCCTCAGAAAATATGGACTAGCCTGAAATGTCCCTGGCACCTGTTCTCCAAGTTTTGAGTAGGATGTTGAAGGCTCACTACGTGAAAGATGAAGTGTAAATTAAAAAAAAAAAAAAAAAAAAAAAAAAACAAGGAAGAATTTCACACCAAACCATTGGTTATGTTTTTGTGTGTGTGTCTGTGTAATGCTATTGCTAACTGTTAGCAGAATGAGGAAAAGCTATTTAAAGAAATGTTAGACTTGATTACAAAGCTTTGTGATTTTAAGTGACTTGAAGTACTTAACTACAGGCAGTCCATAAAGGTATTCAACTGAAGTTAATTTTTGCATCTCTTTTTACATTGGACATGGTAAACAAGCAGGGGTTTTTCATCATTGAATTTCAAATCATTTGTGGAAGAGAAATTGTTGCTGTCTGGCACTGTAGCCAGGTCTAGGTTGCTCACAACCCCCTGGTTCACAATACACACGTGGATCACAGCTTCAACAGCTCTTAGGGTACAGAGGCACAGAGCAAATACCAGGCTCATTTCCTGCCCTGGTAAGGGATCGCTGATCATAGCTCTTTACAACACTTACTGAAAGTGTTTTTTTGGCATTCTTGGGCTCTTGACTTTCCATGCTTTTCTTAATTACCTTTTTAATTACTCCCTATCTACCCTGGGAACTCGCTGTTTGCTCTACACTGAGGAGTTTTAAAACCGGGAATTCCTTTTGGCAATTAAGGTTCCACCTTCCTTAGGGTAGCAACTCCAGTGACTACAATGCGTGTGTCTCCCTGAAGTGATGAAAATGTGTTTGTCTCTTACTGCAGTGGTGGTCCAAGGCTGCTTTACCCACGTGCCCCCTCATACAACTTCTTACTGACTTCAGCACTATTGTCACATGCTCCGAGAGGCAGTTTCCCACACAGGAGATGGGATTAAGTGTCTGGGATCTGATTTTTGCTGCAGAGAGGTCCTGAAACATTCTGGTTTTATTACATTTGAGGTTGCTTGTATCAGTTTTTCTTGATACCTCCTGTATTGACATCGTGCTATAACTAAGGTGTTCCTCTCCAGCACTTGGCGTCTTCACTCTTGGTAAGTAAAGGAAAAGTCAGCAGTAATGAGTCCCTTCTGTCAGGATGGCCCGCCCTGCAGATCTTCACCACAAAAGACAAAATTTACCCATGGAGCTGAGTTAGGTAAATGGCCTAGAGACTGTGGAGGAGTAAGGAACAAGTGCTTTGTCTGCAAATTTCTCTTGTCCTTTTGAAAGCCTACTACCTGATTGTCAAGTTCTCTTGACAGAAGAAAAAACTTAAATTTGCTCAAACCCAGAAAGAAATCCTTTAGAATTAGGCTGGCAAAGGTATTTGAAGAAGAGAGATGCTGACTTTTTTTGTTGTTTGTTTTTCATTGATGAATTATTTCAATTGGCCAGAAAGTTAATGTTGACATTATTAGGTAGCAAGGATAAGGGTTTAAATGAAATAACCTTGATAGCTGGTTGATTCTCACAGGGCTGTGTGGTGCAGGCATATCACTGGTCCTGTTTGACCACCAGTTGTATTATGGAAACCTCTGGGGTCCCCATCTAGGGCTCATGATTTGTGCCTGCTGTCACAACACGGATTTCGTAGACAGCAAGATTTTATGTTGTACTGGGTCCTTCATAAAAGGCCTATCCCAAATCAGTACACCACCACACGTACAAATGAAGCAGACCACCCCAGCAAATGAGGAGACCCTGTTAAACATTTGCTTATAGCTTTGAATGACTTAAACTGTTTATTTAAAAATTTGCCACATGGAACATGTGTTCCTAGGCAATTATTTTTCTAGGCAAAGTCAAAAAAAAAAAAAATCACTCAATTATTTTTCTAGGCCAAGCTGGAATTTGGCTTTCCTATTTGATTCTTCCTTCCCCCCGCCTCCCAAGAGAAGGAATATTTTCAAATTCTCTTGTTGAACTGGACATCCAAAATCATTAGTCGCCCTTGAAATATTAGGCAGACTGTTTGAACCACAGACAAGAAACAAAACCAGCGTTGAGCTTGATGTAAACTGAGTGTGGCACTGATGGAGTAGCTCGTGTCTCGGGGGATGACGTGCTCATGCATCACATGAGATGGCGAGTGGCAGTGGGCAGGCTGAGTGTGCTTTGAGCAGCGCACAGTAAATATGTATTAAGCTAACAGTCTCTTACTTTAAAAGATAAAATTTGCAGTGCTCCGTGCTACGTTACTAAAAGCAATTAAAAGAACATTCTGCTGTATGGCACCATCAGAGGTAAAAGCACCAGGCTTACAAGAATGACTTGGTTTGAGAAATTTTAATTTTCAATTAAGCTTGAAAGGACAAAGTGCAAAATTAACTAACTTGCAATTAATTTCAGTAGTAATTATGTAAAAAATTCCAGGCATACAGAAGATGAGAAGCGTGGCATAATTAGTTGTGGAGGTTTTTTTTACTCCTGTAATTACAGTGATGAATATGCATGAGGCTGTTTGGGGAAGGGAAGCACAGCAAGCAATTGTATTTAATTAAACTTTTAGCTGGCTTAGTTACGGAGGCTGTTCTTTGTTTTAATTCCTTCAGAACTGCCGTGAAACTCGTGAGGCAGGGTAGTTGCACCCCAGAGTGCGAAAATGGCCTTTTAGGATCTGGTTTTCCCATGTAGAGGTCTCCAAGGTCATCTGTCACTTCAAGAGTCGTAGGTAACCATTATGTTCTAATTCTCCTGCTCTTGAAACTTGTGTGAAAAGCCCGATCAAAGCAAATTTGACTTTTATTGTTTGGGTGTTCAGAAAGTTTGGAGAGAATGCCGTAGTGTTGCACAGGTGAGTGTGAGTTCAAGGAAGCAGCCTGATCTTTGAGAGCACCAGGAAGGAGTGACTGCGCTTCGCTCAGTGATGTTGGGGTCAGAGTCGGGCCCTTAGCCTCCAGAGGTCTTTTTGATGGGGTCCTTATCTACAGAAATAGAAATCAGCTGAAAGATTCAAGGAAAATGGCTTGGAAAAGGAGAGAGGCATCATGAGGAGCAAGTGTGTGTGTGTTTTTCCCCGATACTTTCCAGATGTTTGATATGTTCCACTTAGTCTAGAATCTGATTTGATTTTATTCTTTTTTTTTTAGTATTTTCATTCCTAGTTCACGTCTAGTCAAGTTTTTAATCTCATATGTAGACGTGCTAACTCAATCTCTGTCTCGAATGATGGACACTTTAGATTACGTGATCCAACATACAACATAGTGCTGGGGAGGGCAGCTCTGAGTTGCTTGAGAATAATTAGGTTTGCTTTAGAGGAAAGCAATAAAACTACCTCTTCTGTAGTAGTAAAGACAAAGTAAATACCTATAAAAGTATGTGTGGAGAGGAGGGTATGTGTGATGGAAGCTGAGAAGTCCTGCTTCTGATCCTGATGTTGCATTCAGCAGCTTCAGGTAAGTCACTTTATCAGTGGGAGCCTTGCTTTTTAGGCGAGGAGCGTATTTGCCTATCTTGTTGCATTGCTGTAATGCTTTTGTGATTTCTCTGTCAATACTTGAAGGAAGAGTACTATAAAAGAACCAGCACAGTTATTTGCATATGCACTATCAAGGAGTAGCAAATGGTTTCATGTCTTACGGTTTGAAATGATACGTCCCAGCTATTACAAAAGCTGCTCCCAAGAAGCTTGTCCCACATGATGTGGCTATTCCCCAGCACATAATTCTGCACACTCACCCAGCTTTTGTTTATAGTCAGGCAACATTGTGTCACCTATTTACTCTTGTATCTGTGAAATGGATTGTTAAATTTGTCCTGTATCTATTCCCTCTTGCCCTTGTTGCCTTTATTTGTGGTCTGCCCAACAGTCTAAAAATGAGTCACCCAGCTTCACTTTTATAACCCATGGCTATTATAAATACTTCAATCTTCAATCATGTCTCCTCTTAATCATCTTTTCTCTAGACCAAATAAATCCTACATTTTTTCTCTTGATATTTAAGCTCTGCTTCCCCATTCATCATCTTTGTTTCTGATGCTGTACTCTCACCAACCTAATTCTGTCTGTCTTCAAGTGAGCTGGCCAAAATAGGATGCTACAGTTCAAACGTGGTTTCACTGGGGTTTTGTGGAACCAAGCAACAATACTTTAATATCCTTTGCTTGTGATAAGCCAGTTTTCTATTAACCTTCTTCACCACTGCTATGCATTAGACCAAGAATCTGTCAATAAAGGTTCATTTTCATGTGACACATTAGCTAATTCAGGGCCTTTTAAACTATGCTTAGCTGTACTAATCATTATTATTTGCCTCCGGTCCTTCCATGCAGAATGTGAACTGTAAGTATGCTACCAAAAACCTCTCCATTTGTCCTTGCGTACAGTAATTATCTTGACATCGTTATTAATAATTATGATTCCTGCTTCTTAATGCAAACGTTAAAATACATTTTTCTTTCTTGCGTTGTACACAGATGCTTTTCATATCTGGGATTGCACAATTTAGTATGACTAGTTCAGTCAGTCAGCCAGGGTCAAAGGGAAGATAAATGTTTCCCCAATCTCTGTGGAAACAAAAAGCAAGACTTCATCTTCAGTGAGAACAAATCTGGCACTCTCACATTCATTAGGCTGTGTTTGTCAGTGCTGAATAAACAACCTTTCATCAAATGCAGCAATTTTCTTCGTTCTGTAATTAAAGATATTTTTTGCTTAATTTATTTATGTGAAAACTTGCTGAAGTGAGACCAAAATTTTTACAATGCATATTTCACAAAGAGGAATGAAGGTTCTGGAGAAAGTCCCAGGTACTATAATATCTTGATTTACTGTCTGAAATGTTATGCTGGATTCTTCTACAAAGGAAAAATGTCCAAGTTTCCTTTGCACATGAAAGGAGGAGATGAGCTTCTTCTTCCTTTATTAATGCGTGGTTAGCCTGGAAGGCTTGTACAATTTATAGGTTTGTCAATGAAGTATGAACTTCCACTGAACTTGGCAGTAGGATGAGATCATGCAACAAATTAAATAAAATTATTTAAGAGAAGATCCATGGTCATTGTTAGAGGGGTTTTTCAGTCATTTTTTCTGTTTCTCTCAAGACAGATTGGGCGAACCTAGTGCTGGCCTGTCAGCTCGCTTGGAAAAATAACCCGAATTTGGGTCTTGTGGGGTGTTGTGGGATATTCACTTGGCAGGGTCTGTTGTTTTTTGGGCTGCAGGCTAGCAGATATATTCAGGACTATCTCAGGTCTCAGGGGACCTCCAGAGAGGCATCTTGACCATCGTTGGCTGACCTGAAGTCATCTTTATCTCCGTTATTCTTGGCACACGTACCTGCCATGTTCTGAGGGTCTCTGAAGAGAGACCATGTTCTGAAGGTGAGGCAGGTGTGGAGTCTCTGGAGGTGATCTACTCTCATGCTTTATTTTCTCTCCCTGCCACTGAGAAAGCTGCCTGTGACACCAAGCTACACGCACGGCTTAGGAAGTTGACAGGAGGTCGCTGTGGGGCTTGGCCTTTTGGGGTAGGTGGCTCGGATGCAACCTGGCTTGATTGAAAGCTGTAGGATCTTTGATATTCTGTAGAAAAGCTTTGGGAAACTCTCCTAAGGACATAAAGGGATGTTCATCCATGTGAGAAAACCACAAGAACAGGCAGGGCAACCAGAAATCAGAGAGCACGAGGCACGGAGGCACGTGGTGGTATTAGAGCTACTGCAGCTCAAACACAAGGTAGCAGCTCTAATCAATTAGACGTATGAAATAAAGATGTGATCTCTCTTTTTATTCATTCGGGACACTTCCCTGTAGCTTTTGAAGGCGCTGAGTTTATATTGTTAAATCAGGTATTTCGATTTTCTCTCTCATTTCAAACCCAAACCAAAATGCTTCTGTATTTGAAAATATTAAAAACTTAATTCCCATGTTTTCTGCAGCCTGAACAAGCCTGATTCTTGCAACCTTTCATGGCAAACTGTGTCTTCAGGACGTGCTGTTCTCCACCAAACTGTTTTCTTGTTGGTTTTTGTTGGTTTTGTTTGTTTGAAGTGCGATGTCCTGAGCTTGCTAAATCCTCCAGCAGAGACACCCTGCGAGAGCTGAGCAGCGTTGGGGTTGCATATTTCATCGCCAATTAACACCTTATTCTCTGCTGACACCTGACTGCATCTGCCCCAGGCCATTTCAGCTATTATTTTCAGATCGTTTTGAATTTTAATCTTGTCGAGCAGGGCGCAGGTAGCATTGCCTAACAGCGAGCTGAGTAAGTGTGTTCTCTCTGCTTTGCCATTCAGGTAGGTACCAAACAGCAGCAGGTTGAGAGCAGAGCCCCTTGGGCCCTTCGGAAAAGCTCCCTGGTTTGTAGTGAGCCACTGGCAACCACAGCCTTTGAATGGTCCCCTCCCACTCCCTATTTTCCCTGTCACATTTTCTGATCAAGTGAGATTTAAGCAGATGATGAAAAGCACAAGTTTATCTTCTTCTTCCTGGTGTTAATGCCTTCCAGATGCTCATTGATGTCCCATTTGTACGCTCTCACTTTCAAAGGCAGGTTTGTTTTTTTTTTTTCCACCTTGCTTCACTTGCTTCTCTCTTTTTCTTTCTTTGATTCTATTTTTTTCTTTTTTCTTCACTTTTTTATTCTTTTTTTTTCAGACTTTGCTGTCTGTTCTGTGACTTGGAAAGCCAAACCATACTCTTAGTACAATAACTGCTGTCACAGCCAACTGTTGTCATCTTCACTGTTGCTTTTTAGGCATTATTTCCTTTTCCTTTTTTTTTTTTTTATAATATTAAAGGAAAGATTTTGATTTTGATTTGCAACCAAGTATGACATTTGTTGAGACCTTTTTAGAAGTCCATCTTGAAGACGGTGATGCTTGTAAGGAAGCACTGGTTATAGAACAATTGGGATGCAAAGTTGGGGTGGCTCTGAAGCGCAGCATCCTGTCTTGGCATGAACCGTCTGCCCAAATGCGCTCCGTTGCTGAGGTCTGGCTTCCCTCTCTGGCAGGCAGAGGCCAGGGCAGCCTGCAGGGCTCTGGCTGGAGAGGTTTTGCTGCTGGTTTCCTCTGTAGCATCCCAGACGCAGTCAGTGGAGGGGTGTTGGGTAGGTACGAATGGGTGATGTGTGGTGTGTTGGGATGGCGTCTAGGTGACCTAGCAGGTCTTGTCTCTGCTTTCTGCTTTGGTTTTTCCTCAAGGTCACGTCCTGCTAACGGTTTCTAAATTGTTAGGACACGTGGTGGTGGTTTTACAGCTCAGCACCACGCAGCTGCTCTCTCACACTCCCCAAGTGGGACGGGGAAGAGAATTGGATCGGTAAAAGCGTGAGAACTCATGGATAGAGATAAAGACAGCTTGCTTGGTAAAGCAAAAGCTGTGTGCGCAAGCAAAGCAATCCCAGGAATTCATTCACCACTGCCCTGTGGTGTGGGGCATCCCTTCGGCCAGCGTGGGCCAGCTGTCCTGGCTCTATCCCCTCCCAGCTCCTGGGGCACCCCCAGCCTGCCCGATGGCAGGGCAGCTCGAGGAGCTGGAAAGTCCTTGGCTCTCTGCAGGCACTGCCCTGCAGCGGCTGAGAAGTGGGTGAGTTGCCACCACTACATGTATTTTCATCAAAAATCCCAAACACAACATTGTGGGAGCCACCACGAAGAAAATTAACTCTGTCCCAGCTAAAACTGTGATAGCTGCGTGGACTGCTTATCTGTTAATGTTTCTTCCTCTTCACAATTCTAGCAAAAATGGGATTCATAACAGTAATATCTGAAACAGAGCGCGTGGACTTCAGACTAGCAGTTCTTCAGAAAGTAGATCCTTTCAAATAGTCCTTGAAGGATTAGACTAAATTTAAAAGCTGATTAAAAAACTTACTTTGCAGTGTATCTAAATCACACTTAAGCTAGCAATATTCCTTGCAAAGTACAGCTGACTCTGCAGGCTCCATAAACCCTGCACCACGTCTCTTCAAGCCTTATTATCCCTCTTACACACCAGCTGTCCGTACCAATACAGCATCTAGGAAGAAGTTAATGTGCACGCTCTCGCTGAGCAGTGTGCCTCTCTTCTCACCAACCGCTGGTAGAAACTCTGTAAAATGCAATTCATCTGCCTGTCCTGGGCAGCATCCCACGTTCAGCTTTTTCCAGGCGTTTTGCTGAAATAACGTGCATTTTTTTGCAGGCATGTGGATTTAGATCAGCCATGATAGCAGTATCAGTTTGGCAACATGGTGCAACCAAGCTTCAGGGGCAACAGGTGATAAAAATGCAAACATTTAATCTGCTGATTTTCATTCTTATTAATCAAATAATTTATTTTGAGGTGTTTTGTTGTTGTTTTCTTCGTTTTAGGTGCTAAAGCGACTGCAAGGAATGTCAGCTGAGCGTTTCATGGCAGTTTAGATTCCAAACTCTCAGGGTCAGACGGGAATAGGAAAGGCAAGCTCACCTGTGGCCTTTGATAAATCTATTTTTCTTCATTCTTTCAACTTGAAACTGCGTAAAACCTTTCAAAATGAATCTAGGTAGTGCGTGCTACTGTGCTGGCGGGGAGCAGAGAGTTGATGCAGTGTCCAGGCTCTTACCAACCTCAAGCTTCTGTTACACCAATTAACCTTTACAGGAGGCAGGACTCTGCACTTACGCATAAATTTGCCAGTGTTCCCAAAGATATGACAAGTGAACTTTCTACCAAATATCTTTGTTTAGTTAAAGAAGTAAAGATGAACCTGATGTTGGAGACTAACTTTAAGTCCCCTTTGGTCTTCCTGTTTGAATTCCACAACTCTGTTAACTTTTCCATTGAAATGTTATTTTCCTTTTTTTTTCTTTTCTTGTTTTTATGCTATTTTTAATCTAAAATATTTTAGAGCCTAGGCGATTATGGATATTGCCTCTCAAGAACCTTGGTGACCTTGCTGAGGTTTGGTGGGGGGTGTCCCGGAGACATCTCGTACACAGGTGACATCATTTTGTTCCAGCTATCGGACCAAGTGCTTTCTGTTTCATTATTTTTCATGTTAACTTTAAGACTATACAATACCACTCATTGATTGTATGCAGAGGATTACACAGATAAAGCAGATAATCAGAATCTGGACTCTTTGTGCAGCTGGGGAATGCTGCTTGTGACGTGCACAAGGCAAGACTGGAACATCTCCGGGGAGATGAGGGAAGGAGCAGGCTGTGGCACAGGATCACTGGCTTTTATCTCCGGTTTGGATGCAGTGCTTGTGCTGGGGCTGGTACCTGGGATGCTGCTGGTTGTCACAGGTCTTGACAGGAGCCCGTTTGTCACACAAAGAGAGCACAGTTTTCCTTTGAAGCACTTTTTGCTTTATTTGATAAGCTTGGGCCAGCAATGCCATGCATTTCAAAAGAGCCTTAGATGTAGTGGTGCTGTTTGACATTTTCCTTCTCCAGAAGAGGTGTAACCAGGTGGCTGGGAGGGGGACAATGACAGTGGAAGCCCCTTGAGCTTTCAGTGCATCAGGCTCTTGCTGAGGGACGTCTTTCTGTCATAAAACGTTGTTAGGAGAAATGTACAGTAACAAACTCCTTGCCAGTCTCCTTGGTTTTGATATCCCCTTTTCAAAAGAGAAAAAGGAAGCCAAGAGGAGCGACTAAACCCCTTTACCTGGAGAGGAGGACTTTGGTAGGAGAACGTTTATCCCTTTTGTGCTCTTTCCCTGCTTTTATGCAGTTTCTATTCTGACTGTGAATTAATAAGCAAGTGACAGCAGCCTTTTGGGCTGATATGTCCAGGAAGTGCTGCTTAGATCAATGTCGGTGAATTGCCTTCCAGTAACACTTCTTTCCTCCTTGGCTCCCATCCAGGTGCCAGGCCTGGCCCTTTTGTTTCCATGCTCAATGGCACGTTTTGGCTTTGCAGGTTTTTACACTGCTGTCAAGTTAATTTTAGAACTTTAGTTGCCATGGCTACTGCGAAGTATTTCTTAGTTCTCTACTTATTTGCTCAGTTTGCTGCTTTTTTTTTCTTTGTTTCTTTCTTTTCCTTTTAACGTTTAAACTGCGATGTGCGAAGTGCAGTGGAATAATTATCCAACCCTGCAGAAGATAAAAAGGAGGGCACGTGAGAGGTGAGGCTCCTGATCCGCAGGCTGCTGACTCAGCTGCTCTTTCCGCAGCTGCACTGCCTTGAAAGCGTGGTCAGGGTGAGGGGCTGCAGTCTGGGGAGGAAGGCACGGGTAATGGACTCACTGTGAGGCACTGGTTTTGCTGACTAATGCTGTCTGGAGGCTCATCTGTGCTTCGCTGGCCAGTTGTACGTCTGTCCGTCTGTGTTTGTGTGTCCTCTGGCTTAGCCATCGCCTTAACCTCTGCTGGACGATGGCCATCTTCTTGCTCAGAGCCTGGACAGGACATAACACAGGGAAATCCTCTCTCATTACTAGAGCTTCATGGTGCTACACTGATACCAATAACACTTAAAAAAAAAAAAAAAAAAAATAATCATGAATGGATAAGAAGCTTTCCATAGCAAGATGCCCTGCTCTGTTTTGGCGCTCAAGGTCACGAATGTCTCTTCAGTCATCTGAAAGAACAGGCAAAGACAGAGCACGCAGAGCTATTTAGGCTTCTGATTAATATTTGAAATGCTTGCACTTCTGCGGAAGGTGTAGTTCTCAGTGGAGGAGGTCTTGGGAGAAGGTCTGAGAGCCCTTCAACACACCAGGAGCTGTGGGGCAGTCTGCAGGGTGGTGGATCAACGCAGCACAAAACCAAAACAGCCCGTCTGTGCATAGCTTCTGTCCCTCAGAAAGGGGCAGCAGTGCAGAGGGGCAGTAAAAACTACATTTTGCATACTCTTATCACTGTATCCAGCATTTCTCAAACACCACGGTCAGCACAGGCTGAAACACAGAACAGCCTGGGGCCCTTCCAGGCCAGGACATCTGTGCAGCTCGGTGTTGTCTTGACGTGAAGCCATCGCTCTTGCAGACGAACCTGGAAGGAATCGGGGGCTTCAATCTGCTCGTTTCCTAGAAATCTTCTCTGTTTGCCAGGTACCTAATAAGGTGTAATCATACCGTGTTATTTTGGCCAGTACCCACAGCTTGTGTCTGTTCAGCACATGTAACACCTCTATTAACAAATCTCCTCTGTGCCTGAAACAGAGAAAGCCAACGCAGGACAGGAATGCTCCTCCTTCAGCGCAGTTGAAAACAAATCCTTCTCTCAGGTGTCTAAGGGAAATATGAGGCTGCTTGGGGCAGGGAGAAGAAACAATAACTGAGCATGAAACTGCAGGAAGCCAAGGGCCTGTGCTGTCTGCAGTAGGCTGTATTTGTAGCTTGGAAAAGGACAGTCGGGGGAGTTAAATAATAAATGACAAGTTTGGAAAGGTCATCACTTGGACAAAGAGTATTTTGAAAGTCCAGTGAGCAAGATCTATTTAAGGCTTGTTTTAGTGGGACATCAAGTCATCAAAGATGAGAAATTCCAGGTTTGGAGACTTAGCTGGACACCCTGGGAAGTGCTGCAGCACAAAAAGTAAATGCAGGGTGGGGGCTCAGCCCGTCTGGGTTTGATTTCTGTCGTCTTTCACCTTCCAAGCTGCAGATCTGCTCTTTAACCAGTTGGAATTTAAATGTGTTGTTACAGTAGCGTCTTTGTTGGAGATGGACCGTGACTTGTGTTCATTAAGGCTACAGATGTCTGCTCAGATTATGTATTTCAAAAGCTTTTTCTCTGATGAACTGTGAAAAGCCAGGCTTGAGCAGAGAATTGCGAAAGATAAAATAATAGCCCCTCATCCCAGCGTCTGGCAGGCTTAATGCAGTTACTCGGATCTTTTTAAAAACTTTGAGACAGCAAATTTGTTCACAGTCAATAAGATGGCCCTCTGAGCACAGCCCGTTACGTTTCCTTTATCACTCTTTTCCTAAATTATTCACAAAGGTTTTTACACTCCAAAAATCTCCAGTCTGCAGATTCAGCATTTCCCAGGTAATAAGGTTTAATAGGCATAAGTGGCATTGATAAACTGTTTATACGTGGTGTGATTAGAAAACATAGATCTTCTTCAGGGAAAAAAACATGAAAGAATAAATACGCCATGAATTTAAGCTAAATTAGACTGCCTGCTCACCTCTTTTTGTGGTGAATTTGCATTTAATAGAAGAGCAGACAAAACTTTTAAAACCTGCCTGGATAAGACCTGCTGCTTCTGGGAGAAGATGACTGAATTACCAAGAAATTCAGCTCAGTGACTTCTGCGATGTGTAAACATTTGCTGAAAGTTACTGGAGCAGAACGAAAGGCTTGCAGCTTCTTCTGTCTGAAGCAGTATTGCATGTCCAGCTAAGATTTCTCAGGTGTTGTGTCTCACCTTCTCCCTCTAAGGCACACAAAATGTGTCTGGCTTCATACAGCAGTCTCAGCTTCCCGTCATTCCCTTCCACACCCCTGTGTGGTTTCTCTCTGTGCAAAGCTTTCTCCTCACAGTCAGAGGCGCTGTCAAGGCAAGGTTGTAAGAGGAGAGGGAGGGAGCATGTGTACCTTCCCTTGTATTCTGCACGTTAGGGGTACAGAAAGGCTGAGGCACTGCGAGGGCATGGGAGAAGGTGCTGAATCACCAATAAGTTACTCATTGCAACAGGATTGGCTAATAGAAGAAAAAGCATGCTCTAAATGTTTTGTGTAGTCAAAACTGTCTCGTAGTTCTGCTGCTTCCAGCTGCCATAGAGATTAGTTGTCTCCTTCCAAAATAATGTTCCAGAAAGGCCATTAAGACAAATTCATTTCTTTTCTTTGCACGGCAAGTGTTTTCTCTAGGACTGCAAGTCAAGCACTGATGACAGGCTCAGGTAACGTTACTTTCATCTTTTACAGCTTTTCATTTCATGATTTTGCTAGGGAAGGAGAAGCCAAAACATAACTTGGTCTTGGTTTAAACTGCACCACAGTGGAAGTGGAGTACCCCTGGACTTCAGTTGTGACTGTCTTTTGCTAAGAGACTTTAGGATTTTGTGTTTTCAGTCAGGAAACTCACCTCTGAGGCAAGAATAAGTTTGTTTGTGTGGTGGGAGAAGAAGGCATTTCAGTGTTAGCCAAATATTTCAAGGCAGAGCTCTGTTTCTGGGGTATGGAGCACTCTGTGGGTGTAGAAACTGCCTGTTTGGGGAGCTGGATTATTGGTGTGGGGAGAGAACATCTCTGGCCAAGTACTTGGCACTGCCCTGGGCTCAAGAAAGAGCACTTGACAGACGCAGCCTGATTTTTTTCCCTCTTCAGAGGCTGTATCTGTACTCCTCAGTGCAGCATCATGTTAGGCATGCACAAACTCTCTGAGCTGATGAGATGCTGAGTTAGATCCCCAAAGCAACACCCACAGTGCAAACAAAGGCTTCGCCAGGGAGCGCTCTTCCAGGCCGTGTCATCTTGGCCGTGCTTGTGATTCAGAGAGATCTACGCTGCCCTTAGACTGCTCTTCTTCTCAAAGATACAGTGAATTAAGTGGGAATACGAGCAATAAATCTAAAATCCTGAAAAGGAATAGACCATTAGTGGCAAACAACTGATTAGCCACAGTGATCCCAGAGATCCAAACCTGTATGTTAAGTGCAAACTTACCCCACATCTTTGTAAGATGGGTAGGTTGCTGTTGTGTGAAAAGGACAATAAAACCAGATGAAACAAATGGGGTTTTTATTTTTTTTCTTCAAGTTGTCCTAAAGCTGTTATGAGATCCCTCTTTAAGACATCCGACTTTTGGCAAAACATCTTTAGATCTGTGGAAGCTTTCCATGCGGGACCTAGAAGACGCTATGCTAAGCAGACAGATAACCCAAAGAGTTTTGAAAACAAGTTGACACACACTTCACTGCTCACATTTTCCTTCCCTTTTAATAAGATGGTGATTATAAAGAGAAGGAGCTGTGTTGCTGCAGAGTGATCCCAGGGTGACTAATTAGGTCTCATCAAGTCTGCAAAGGCATCCTGTTCTCAGTCCTATGCCAAGGCACCGTAACTGGTGAGCCAAGCTGAGTGCAAGTCCTGTGCCGTGTTACTGGGGTGTGATGACACATTTACCATCCTTGCACTGGAGAATCGCAGGCGGTGGCGTCCATCCACGGAGCAGTCCTTGCAAATCAACTCGGTGGTGTCTTCATAAGGCTGATCCCTATGCTGGCCCTTGTCTGTGGTATGTGACAAGCCTTCATGGCTCAGCTGGTGAATTTAGGCGGCGTATTAGAGAGGCCCTAGCGGTATGTGATGAGCTGTAATTAGATTTCCTAGTGCATGTACGCTCCTTTCTTCCCCTCTGCTCTGGCGCACATTCCTCACGCAGGCTTTGTTCGCTTTGCTGAGCGAGGCAGAGCCCTCGCCTTGTGCGGTGACAAGGAGACCTGCTCTCCTTCCAGCACTGTTGTGTGGGGGAATAAATTTATGGTGTGACACTAGATGTCATGAAAACGGGATGATTCTGTGGTGAAATGTGGCTTGCAGCTGGCCCACAGAGCGGCTCTCTGATCCGCAGTTAGCGTGGCGTCATCAGCAAGGCACGTCCATTCGGAGCAGTAGTTCCCTTTGTAGTCGGTCACTGGGCCAGTGATCATGCTCTCTTTTTTCTGATAAAGTCTTTCTTGCCCTTCTCATCCCTTCTAACTAAAATCTCTTCTGTTCTGCCAGGTATGCTGTGTATCTACTTCATTATTTTGTTGCTGGAGAAGTTTGTAAGTGGCTCAGCTGCAGTCATGAGTGACCAAGAAATGTTTTCAGTCAATAGGTGAAAGAAAGGAAAAATCATGTATTAAGATTTACTGTCCCAGCCTTCTGCTGGAGGGAATGAAAAACCTGGATGGATGGTCCTCTTGTAGCTGTGTGGATTTTGGAGGGTCAGGGGGTTGGGATTTCTTGTTTGTTTCTATTCAGCCTCCTGTTTTTGCTTGATTGAGGAAAGTGAACGGCTTGTGTCAGAATAACATTGCTATTTTTGTGACTGTAAGGGGTTACAGCCTCCACAGAAATGGAAATTCTCCAAAAAGAGAAGGTGATGCTTAAACGCTGTTTGGCTTTGTCAGCAGGGTGCTGAAGTGGAGTCAGGAGAATGCGGTTGCTGGATCTGGCGCTGGGCTGAAGTGTGACAGTCACATCAGTGTGTCTGTGGCATTTTGCTTCTGAGTCCTTCCTCCTTTGCATTTTGTTGGCTTTCTTTTTTTTTTTTTTTTTTTTTTTTTCCCTCCTAAGATTTTCATGCTGTTCAAGATCCACGTGGATGTTGTCCAAAGCCAGCCCGTTACCTTTTATTGCTCTGGGCCAGGAGCCTGGGTAGAAATTCCTTCTCCTGTGTCATGACTCTGAACAGACCCTATTTTAACTTTTTATAACACTTGGTAACTGCTGCTTCCTCAGCGCTTCCTGCACGTAAAGCGTTGACTGTGTGGTGCGTGAGGGACCTCTCCTGATCTGGTCTTCATCTCCTCTCATCATCAATCTTCCCTCTACCGCTGCTGTTTGCAGCCATGCTCCTGCTCCCTGGCTCTCACTCACCTTTTCCAGCCTTTCTATGGACCATTTCCATCTCAAATTGAAGCTCACTTGTGTGTCATGGCCTCAGCCCAGCCCTGATCATGTTTGATGTTTCCTCGTTTTGTTATACTCCAAGCCATCTTTTTAATTTGTTTTTACCATTCATTTCCTAGACTGCACACTTTGCTTTGAAGCTTTCACACCTTTTACTGGTATCACACCTTACCAGGCTGACAGCACTGTCTTTGTCTGCAGTTCCAACACCCTTTCTCCTTTTGCGTTTCTTCCAGCAGGAGGTCTGCTGATCACAAACATCCAAATAAGCACACCTACCTGAGCACCTACTTGTGTTTTCTCTAGTATTTGTTTTGGACTGCTAGATCTCCGGGGCGGAGCGTGTAGTTCCTAAATTTTTTGATAAACTCCACGTAAACTTCAGCTGCACTGCCCATTATCACTAAAACTAAAGATCAGGCTCTCAGATCTCTGATTCTAGTGTGCTTTGCAAGGTATAGAGAGCTAAGGTAGTGTGCTTGTGTCCCAGAAGCGGATGTTCTAACCTGTGGAGAAACAGTTATGATTGATAGGCAGGGCTGTGGGAGATATTCTCAAGGTGGTGCACGTTTCATACCGGTGTGTATTTTCCTGTTCTTCCGATTCTCTCTCCCTGTTAGTTTGTCTGCAGGCACTGAATGCGGGTGAGGATGGATCAAGTGATGGCCATCCAATCTCTGAATTGCATGCGAGTGGTTTCAATATGCTCATTTTCTTTCCATCCAGAAGAAGAAAGGAAAACTTGCTATGTCATACAGCATGCTAATGGGAAGCATAGTGCAGGCTGAAGAACACAATTTTATCGTGAAACTTACCTCAGGCTTCCTTCTCTTGTCTTGCAGAGGCAGGCAGCGGACAGGATTACGTGACCTCAGAAAATCAGCTCCTCTACTACCCTAGTATTACGTACGCCATCATTGGCAGCTCTGTCATTTTTGTCCTCGTGGTGGCCTTTCTTGCCTTAGTCCTGCACCACCAGCGAAAACGCAACAACCTCATGACCCTGCCGGTGCACCGCCTGCAGCACCCCGTCCTGCTGTCCCGCCTGGTGGTCCTCGATCACCCACACCACTGCAGCGTCACGTACAACGTCAACAACGGGATCCAGTACATGTCCAACCAGGCCTACCACAGGCCCGTGGATCTGGACTCTCCGCCGTCTTATTCAGAGGCTGTGCTAGACCAAAGGTACGTACCCGGGAGCCGATTCTGTTCTCACCAGTTTCACACTGCTGGTTGCAGCTCTGTGAATGTGTACCTGTGCTTCTTGTTTACCCTTTATTATTCCTTTTGATGGAGGTACTGTGCTGCTATTCCGTCAGGTCCCCTTGCTCTTATTAGTATTAAAGGCATGTAAGGCAGATGTAGGTCGTGCTCTCTCTGCACGTGCAGTTGAGCACTGCAGGACAATGCAAAGAAATGTATCGCTTCTCTCATAGAAATATCCTGTGCTGGTCTGGAATCAAAACATGAAAACTGAATTTGGATTTTTGCCCAAAGCCAGCTAGGCTGTAGGACATGTTATTGAAAACGAAAAATAAAAAAAAAATGACGCTGGAGATGAGTGATAAGTATATGAAGTTGAGATCTGCATTTGGCATCAAGAAACTGTGTTGTCCCTCTGCTCTGTACCACTTCCCCTCTCACCCACAGAAGAGAAGTACTCAAACAGAAAGCTCTATTCTTATTTTAAGTAGCTGAAAGTGCTTTGAAGCTTTGTGGGTGTGTTACGTTTTGTAGCAGCGATACTGGTTTTATTTGTAGGTCATTAACCTTTGTTTTAACCCTATCTGTAAATCCTTTCCAAAGAAAACTGCTGAACTGACATCCTTGGTGCACAAAAAGGGCATGGTATGAACTTGGATGATCCAGATCGTTCACTTGCACTCTGTCGGCATTCTTTAGTGCAAACTCTGGGAATGATAATATAATAATTTATGTTCTTTTTCTCTGCTGCATTTGGCAGCAGCTTCCTTGTCTTAATATTGACATTCATAATAGTGATATCTTTTCATTAGTAAGGACAACTAAATGAGCAGCAGTCCAGATTGTAATCGCTTCGCACCTGGGCTGATACAAACCATCAGCAATTTCAGAGCTAATTGCTCCCGAGACCTCACATCAGTCTGCTAAGCCCTTCAGTCCCTTTACATGTTTACTTCCAGAACCAAAAAAACAATTTTACTGAATCCAGTGCTCATTTTGTCTATGCCTACTTAGCAGTTGCTCTTCATGTGATATCATGACAACAAAAATAATTCGTCTTGTGTAGAATACAGTTCATTATTTATTTGTAGACTGTAAGCCATTAATCTCTGTCACTTAACAGAGGTTTCTTCAGAGCTCTCTTGTGTTTATATCTATATCCATAGCTATAAATCCAGTGCTTAATTTACTTACTTTCTCTTAGTGCTTTCTCAGGTTGTGTAAATGTTACAGAAGAAAAATCTCACCTCTTGCAGCCCTCTTTGAGGGTGAGCCAAGACTTGTTCATAAACACATGAATGAAAATCCAAGTGTGGCGTGTTAAGCAGGAAGTCATCAGCTGTGTTGCTTCTTGACCAGAAACCTTGGTACCCGATGGTGCTGTGGAGGTTTTGGAATGACATGAGTGCTGTAAGGCACCGAGGTCTGTTTGAGATCACCTGATAGGAGTCATCACAGAAATGCCAAGAAATATTGCTCGTTTTATTAACTGAAAAACTCTTCCATACTCCATAGCGCTGTTTTCAGTAACTCTCACTGTGTTGTGTGTCTTGCAGCAGACCACCTTGGTTTGACCTTCCTCCACCCCCTTATTGCCCTGAGTCTGAATCCCCTAATCAGCCAGATCTTCCTCCTTACCGCTCACGGACGGGAAGCTTGGTGAGCACAGACACCCCCGTGGCTGGAAGCCCTCAGGGCACGGACAGCAGTCGGAGAAGAGATGTCCATGACAGCATGGATGGCCACAGGACTCTTCTTGAGAGGACAACAGATCCAAGTGATCCTCTGGTCAACCATGTTGATGAAAGAGAAGTGTAACTGCTCCAGCTTGGATGCCCATTTGGGATGGGCTGGAAGGGATTTACTTTTTCTTGTCTATGTTGGTTAATCTGCTGTTTCTAAAAGGTTTCGGGCAGGAATGTGCCTCAGTGATGACTTATTTGAATCCATGTTAAGTTAATTTTTTAATTCAGCATTTTGAGCTCATCAAAGACAGAGCTGGAGTCACGTCAGCTCTCCACAGTATTCTTGCAAGCAGGTTCCAGTTCAGACTAGCAAGAGAAACAGTGCTACGCTGAAGAACTGATGCCATGTATTTCTTGGAATGTGTACTGTATATGAATGTATATAGGTGCATGTATAATGTATACAGATGTTGCACACAAAATCTATGCCAGAGAGCTCTTGTTTGCGGACTGTCTGCTGCCTTGTGCGAGCCTTTTCTTCCTACTGCTGAGTGCCAACTGGTGGTCGTTGAAGCACGAGAGGGGCAGTCTTTCACCTTGGAGATCTGAAGCCCAGTCCTAGCCCACTGGCAGTGCTCAAATTGCAGAAAATGCTATAGTCGACCCTTCTCTTCCTGGCCTGGAACATTCTCACTCTGAATGTAATTTTCAAAGTTTAAACTTGTGAGGATGCAACAGAACAGCTCTCTAAATGAGCAAACAAGCATGTATTGTTTTTTTTCCCAGATGCTAGTATCAAGGCCAAATTTTCATGGACTTCCTCAGGAAAATCACAAAGGTTGGCTTATCTGTCAAATTTCACAGCTGAGCACAGAGGCACTGAAGCTTCTCAACAAACCGGCGCAAGACTTCTTTTCAAGCATGGCAAAACAACATTGTTCCATGCGTTTCTTCTTGGACAAACAACAAAATACCACACACACAAAAACCCAGAACGCTTTTCCAGCTAGATCTTGAACACCAAAACCATCCTGAAGCAGATACCCAGCGTGGAAAGCTTCAGTGTAAATGACTAGTTTGTTAATCTTTGAAATAACTCAAAGCAGGTGATGTAGTGAAAGGTTTGGGGCTTGTTAGCATCATCTAGACCGTGCCTATGTACATGAATGGATACACATGTTTAATACTCTATGTATGTAAGTAGTGTATTGCATAGGTTTACTTCTGTTTGTACCTGTAGAACTCTAAAATTTCAAAGTTTCTCTTATGATATTCTCATTGCTTTTTATGGTTTGCCATTATTCATATTCATTTGGTTGAAATTCTGGTCTTTTCAGAAAAACATTGTCTTTTTTTTTTTCTTAACTCTTAGAGTGTTCTCCCACGAAATGTCTTTCAGTGCACAGTGTTGAATGACCCTTGAGAAAGCAACTCAAAGGTAAAGATGTTCAGAGTGGAAAGAGGGAAGGTAAGCTGTGAATTTAAATGCCACCGCAGTGCTGTGCTTGTGCTTAGTATACAGAAGATAATGCACTGCCTTTCTCTTGTCCAGAGAGAAACTGGCCTTGAAAAATTATTTCCACTTGTGTATTAGACACATTTCCCACTTCTCTTCCATGTAACGAACAGTGTCATTAAACAGGATTTTCTGTTTAATGGAAAGGACATAAACTGTTTTCCCACAACCTCTGCTTTTTTCCACCGTATATAAGGTAAATTATTTCCCCCAAAGGTTAGATGTTCAGGACTCAAGAATTCTTGAGAATGGCTATATGTGGAAGAATGACTCAAGTTCAGTCTTAGTTTCCACACGTAAACCTGAACTGGTTTTGTGATTTATTTTTTTTCCATGTCAACTGACATGGTATGTGGGAGGCAGGCACCAGAGGGATTTGCAGAGGTCCTTCAGGAGTGAGATGGCACTGTGGGGAGACTGTAGAGCTCTAGAGCTTATGGTCTTGGCTTACTCTGGAAACAAATTAACAGCAGCCTTTTCTTATGGGCTTAGGCAGCCTATCCTGCAGTGCACCGGAGAAGCAATGGTTGTAAAGCAATGTGCAGTACTGGGGCAGATTCCACTCGTGGTGGGAGCTCAAGCAGAGCAGTTATGCTGTCCTGCACAAAGCAGGACCAGGCTCATTAATCACTCCTTGCAACTCACCAGGCAGGCAGCTGTTCCTGTCACACCACAGACGGGTGTTCTGTGTTCTGCAGGTGGGTTAAACTCAGGTACGTAGCTGAATTTGTGGCACAGGGGTGAGCACCAGGCCCTGGCGCCGCCTTGCCTTTCTTTCGGGTTCTGCTCAGCCTTTTGTAAGAGCTACATAATACAGCCTCAGAACTGGCCTTAACATTTTTCTGTTGCGGTTTTTAAAATGTTTTATACTTTCAACTGTACTATTGAAAAGTTTGCAGTGGTTTCGTTAGAGTTTTATGTTTCCTGTTGAAGTGCCCTAAAGCTACACTAGTGAAACTAAATCATTGTGTCCAGCGTAAATCATGTGGCACGTAGCCCTCAGGCAAGCCTTCCGTGGGGGGCTGCATTTCACCATGTGTGTTCAGAGTCACCAGGGTGCGTGCAAACCAAACACGTTTGCCTGTGGCATCTGAAAAGCATTGCCTTGCATTGCTAGGAAGTAGGAGAAGAGTGGACATAGCCTGCTGCTTCTGTCTGTGTCAGTCACTGTTATACGTGTACATATTTATATATATAAGATGCTCTTTCAGGCTGTATATATTCATGTAACTTTTGCATTAAGATAATCCATTTGGACTTTACAAAAAAAAAAAAGAAAAAAGAAAAAAAGGAGGAAAAAGCATTCTAAATGGTGTGACATTTTCCCTTCCAGCTAAGGGTGTATTTATCTTTGTACAGGAATCTTTTAGTTTTTATGCGAGTTATAAAAGGAGATTGTGCCTTTCTGATTGAATGTTGATTTGCTGGGCTGTTGACTACATTCCTGGGTGTTGTTACATATCATTGTCTAGAGATCCAAAAAGAGAACCAAGTCTTGTCTTCCTCTCTGTTGTTACTGTTGGGGACCATTGACCTTGGAGGAGTACAGGAGCTCAGTACCTTGTTCCAAAAAGGGCATGCCAAAACTTGAAGGAGGGTTTTCATCTTACTCCAGTTTCCTGGTATGTAGAACAGATTTGCTAGCAGGTTGCTTTGGAAATTGCTGTAGTATCACACAGAAATTGTTTATAACATGTCACTTTTGGTAGTGTTAATACATCTCTATACTGCATTATTCAGTGGAATCTTTGGAGGAGCATGGTAGCAACAACCACGCTGATTAAATTAAATATTTCATTGAAAATCCTGCAGTTCCTTGATCTTCGCCTTGTAAGGCTGAAGCTAAATGTTCGTGAAATACCACGTAGTAGGATTTCTTTTCTGTAGCCAGTAAACTTGGAATTAATCATTCCATTGTTTGCAATTGCTCTTAACCTTTGAGTTTGAGGTGAGTCCTCCAGGAGCTTTCCTTTGTACTTAATATTTAATCAAATGAATGGTCTTTCAAAGATCTATTCTCACACAAGTAAAACAGATTAAAGTTTTCCTCCAGAGCCAAATTCTGGTTCCATATCTGTGTTGAATAGTGACCACTGGAATGAGCAGTTCCACTCAGAGCAGGGATTAATATATTTGATTTGTTTCAACAAAACAATTTGAAGAAATGACTGACTGCTTGAGGTAAATGAAGGAATTAGGTTTAGCCTGTTAGAAATAAGATTTGGGTTATTTAAAAAAAAAAAATAAATTAAACTGCAGAAGTTCTGAGTGTGTGTAACCTCTGCTGAAGTCAGAGTGCTGTGTATTTTAAAATTAGGCCATTAGTGAATCTGCTTGGTAGTAATCTGAAGTTCCTTGTAAGGCAAATTGCAATTTACCTCTCTGGTGCTATTGTGCTAATGGAAAATTGGCAGTAATGTTTTTAAAAGAGAGCCTCTGAATAATTTTCTCTGCTCTTGTCTGCAGTGACATACATGACAACACTGACTGCAATGCGATTTTTAAATAACTCTGCATTCGTTCTTCTCCTCCTTTTAAGTCAAATCAGTTTTATTTACACCACTTCACTTTGATACAGTTAATAGGGCCCTCGTGATAGATTTAGAAGTTGGGTGGAGGAAAGAGATGATTCTCATTTTAATTAATGCTGCAGCTTGTTAATCTTGTGCGTTTTACTTTTTAGACATCTTAGAGAAGACAAATGGTTTTAGTAGATAAGAAAAACTATTAATGATGAAAAGGATAGAGGGACACTGATTCTGAATTTAATTTTTAATGAATATTTAAAAATGTCTTAATGAAGGAGGGATTTAATGCTGTATTTTTAAAGTGGTGATCAAATGGCACGTACTGTTTTTAACTGTTGCTCATTGGTAGCTATTTTGCATATGATGCCGGGAACTAAAATTGTAAGACAAGTGCTCTTGCAGTTCGAACTAGATCTGAAATGTATTGTATCAGCACAGAGCTGTAACTCACTCGTGGACTAAAATATGTGACTGCAGAAAGAATTTCAGTACCATGCTGGATTCTGCTCGAATGTATCCAAGTATAGGATTGTGGCCTTCATTTGTTCCTTTTTTTTTTTTTTTTTTTTTTTTAACTGATTTGAGTTTTTTTCAACTTGAAATTGAGATCTTATGTAAGAGCTTTAAGGGAGGTTGTATGTTGAAACCCAACCTTGTCTTAAACTTTTGTAAACTGGAAATCTTTGAAAATGTATTCTGTATTCCTGAATAAAGTCGGTGTTTTAATACTGTTCACAAGTGCAGATGTCCCCTATCTCATCAAGTCTCGTTTGGGTTAGCTTTACAGCCGCCTACCTGAGGTGGTCTCCAACTTCTGCATTCCTTGTGAAGTTTTGATAAATCGGTGTGGGTTTTAAACACTACTTTAAGAAAGGAAGTGATAATGGAAACCCACATGTGCATGTGTGTATAAAAGCATACTGATACGTATGTCTCATATTTATACAGATGAAAATTGCTTAATTTCTTTCTTATCTTCCCATTCAGTTTGTGGTGTCAGAGAGGAGGCCCCGAAGCCCTGTTGGGTTGCTCTCTGGACTGTAGTAAAGCTCTGGAGACCTTGGCATAGCCTGTTGCTCTGCCTTGGTGCTGCATACAGATTTATCAGCAGAGCTGCAGGGCCTTTAGCATTAGCTTCTACCCCCCTCTTTCTGCCTGCCCCTTTCCCACCACATGCACCCCCGGTACAACATCCCTGTGTATGTCCAGCTCCGTGATCCACGTGCCAGCCACGTGAGCCAGGATCGAGTTGAGACGCTTTGTGGAGGGTTTGTGTCTGGCTGGAGTCCCACGTCGGGGCGCTTCCCCCAGCACACGCCTGCTGCAAGCACCGCCGTCATCGTGGGAACTGCTCAGCCCACCAAGCCCAGCCCCACGTTGTGTCTGGATCGTAGCCACTCTTCCTGCTGAGGTACGTGATTAGCCACACTCCTCTCAGAGGGCTAGCGTTAAGAAATACCCTTTCTATGACAACGTTATTCTCACAGTCTGAAGAAAATGGCTCCGAATACCATGTCAAAATATTTCTGTCTCAAAAAGAATATGGAGGCTGACATATTTCACTTCCATGACTCATCTCCACTCTCTACCTTGGCAAAGGCATGTCAGTTTTATCATTATCCCAGTTAATTAAGTCACATACCCTCACCAAAATGCTCAGACAGTAATCTTTGTTTGACACTGGCAAACTGCCCCCAAAATAAAGAGCTGTGGATTCAGAATTCACTCCAGCACCGCAAGGGAGAAGGATCTGTTGATGCTGCCACAATGCGTCCTCCGCAGGGGGGGAGCTTGGAGCCGGCTCATTCAGTCATGTCCCAGCAAGGGCTACGCTTCAGAAATGTTGATTCAGAAGACAGCCGCTTATGAAAACAAATAGCATGCTCTCCAGCTAAGCTCCCTGATTAATCATTTTTATTCTCTCTGCTTCCAATTTGTTTAAAGACCTTAATTTTTACACCTCAAAAATTAAATATGCAGTTTATTTCAGCAGTGATTTTATGGCGTCTTTTCTTGCTGATTTGTGGCAGCCTCCTAATCTTTCAGCCTCGGTTATCTATTGGTGAGAGAGCTAAGAGGCTTTTCACCTTTTGGGGAGCTATAGTCCAAAATGATGTGCTGTTATTACTTGAAGTAGAGGCGTCTTCATGTGGAAATTCACAGCTCTTCAAGTGCGCTTTTCAAAGGAGAGTTGAGGGTATGCATATTGCATAAAGCCCTTTGGAAAAGTACTGGATTGATCTCTCTAGGGAATTAAATTTTCTGTTTATCCACAAAACATAGTGTGAATAGCTAAACTGAAACGTGATTCTTTCCTTCCTAAAATCCCAACAGTTCCTTAAGGCCACATTGAGGGGACCGCTGCTGATCTGGCCCTTAGCATTTCTGTGGGAGTGCACCCAAAGAGTTTCAGTCCTACAGTTGCTGAAGACCACAGAGAAGACCACTTTTTCATTGAGAACTGATTTGGGACCATCAATGCCTATGTTCTTCTCAACAGCCAGTGTAGAGGCAAGTACTTTTTCCTCAGTAGATCTCACCTAAGATTAATTCATACCAGTCACCTTGAGGTAAAAACAAAACAAAACAAAATCTCATTACTTAATGCCACAGCCTGTAACTCCTTCAAATTTAAGTGTGGTCATTTCTCAGCACAAAACCACAAGAGCCTTCATCAGTGTAAGAACAATAGGGGTAATAGTCTAGTTTGACCCGAAACTGCTTGTTTCAAGAAAAGCACCCTGGCAGTGTCAATTTGATTGAATGAATGAGTGGTCTGTCACATTTGTATGGGATACCTGCTGTTTCCTTGACAAATGTGAGCCATGTCACAGCACAGTGATGAAGAAGTATGATGTTTTATTTGACAGAGTAGATTTTTCTTCTCGTTTATTTGTGACAGGGTTATCTTAGAAAACGCTGCTTGCTCAACAATGCATCCAAAGTAACACTTGCTTGCACAGGTTTGGGGTAGGGAGAGGAAGATCTGGTTGGTTGGTTGGTACATGTTAAACCTCCAAAGGGGTTATACATCTCCATGCATAGGAACACTTATGAAGTGAGAGACCTGAATTTTTCACATCACAGATGAACCATCTCCTGTGACTGCTGAATGTGCAATGGGAGGGACAGTACAAAATTTACTGCACAATACTTTCTAGAGAGGGGCAGTGCTCTTCATATAGCCTTTGCTGTGTATTGTGGCCTCGTGTTGTAGCGGACCGTGGATGTGCTCGCTGAAACAATCCTGATCCAGGTCACAAGGAGATAGCAGGTACATTTGAGAGGATTTATTTGCAATGGAGAAGGCTGTCTTTCCAGTGTATCGTTATATGTGGGAGGATTTTTCCCTTATGTTTAATGAAAACCGGTGTTTCCAACTTGTGTTTTGTTTCTATATTCTACCTGTTGTACCTGAAGAAGTATTTAAATGCTGCACAGTAAACGTGTTTGCAAACTAAGAAAACATCATTGATATTTGGCTGTTTTCTGTTTACTCAAATATGATTCAAAGGTGAGAGCAAAAATTGTTCATGCATCTGGTTCTGTATTTATCAGTATCCCCTGGTAGGCTGTGCAGAGCAGAGGAGTCAGCAGAACCGATGAATTATCCAGAGTGGATTTGGAGAATGCTCTGCTTCAGAAGTAATGGAGCTGGCTTAAATACCTGCTTCTAAGGTGTCATGTTAGATATGCTGGTTAAGACATGGATTATGTAAAATAATACAGTACCTGAGCTTCTACAGAAAGAAAAGAGCGTGCCCACCTGAGAGATGGAGCAGGTTTTCATTAGTGAAGCCTGCCTCCAGAAGCTGCTTGGCCCCAGGCTTCGAAGTTCCTGTGCTGTGAGCCCTGGTGGGCCTGGTGCTGAGACAGCAGTCACTGCTGTGAAAGCTGTGGTTGTTACAGGTTCTGCAGCACATGTTGGTCTGTCTGGTATGTGAAAATAACTCTGGAATGATTGCCACCTTCCTTCAGGAAGCTAGATAGAAATCCTCTGGCTTCTTTGCTGAAGTCATGCTTCTCAAGCAACTAACTGCTCTTGTTACTCTTAACAGCTGACTCCTCTTCTTTTTTCTCCATTGCAGGGGTGTGAGAAAGATTTGCACTCTTTTGTAAGTGAGAACATCTGAAACAGGGACAGACATCAAGATTGGTTTGGGGAACAACAAAACTGTCATCTTCCAAGATCCAGCCTCCCGACCATTGGGTGTGTGCTGTCTGATCCAGCCGTTTATAATCTTCTGAATCCATTCAGTTTTACAGAAGCGTATCGCTTGCAGATTTAAGAAAAAAGACAAAGGGAAGTCTGGACCTGCAGGTAACTCTTTCAAGTTCTCTTCTTTTTCAGAAAAATTAGGGCAGCAGTAGAAACAAAAATTTAAATTCTGTATTTTCGCCTAACCTCTAGGTACTTGTTTGCATTATTTATATTTGCAGACTTACTGAAACAGTTATTCTGTATAGCTCTGCGTGGAGGCTTCTGTTCTAGAATAAGTTTGCAATTAATCCTGAGTAGGCATTTTGGGAGGTTTCCACAGGTTAACAAATACGAACGGACTGTGAACGTCTCCCAGAAGGGAGCTAGGGTGCATTGCAAGCGGCGTGCCGTAAATAATGCTGATATAGATGCAAACTGCACTTTGTGTGTGAATTGTAGGGTTATGGGTGCAGGGGCTGTAGCAACACCTTGCCAGGTGACTGATGCCGCCAGCTTTTGCTTTACACCATTGGAAAGGGAGCAAGGGGGGAAGTAGGAGGAGGAGATGTTGTTTTTAACCCGAGCATATAGGTAGCCCAAAGTGATGTGGGAAACTACAGAGAGAAGAGAGCGACCCGGCTGCCTTTTATGCTGACATTTGAAAAATGAGCTCAAGATAGCGCTTTGAAGGGTGGCTTGGTGATGTTATTTAAGAAAAAGAAGAAAGTCCCCACTTTCTTTCCTTGATACCAGTAGTGAGAATGAGATGACTAACGTGTGGGGGAGAGAGTGGTTTGAAATGATTTCTGGATTTTTTTTTTTCTTCCTTTGAAAATTTAGGTGAAGTTAATTATGGAATGGCAGCGGTGTCTGATCTGAAGCAGGCGCTTTCATCTCACCTCCTGCTTTTAAAATCGCTGCGCTCTTATCTCTGCTTGGAGGAAGGGGCATGGTGGGGAGCGCCCCGGTGCTCTCATGGCCTGGTGGTGGCTGGATGAATGAAAAGCCTTGCAAGATCGGGGCCATTAAAGACTGCAAGCAAAGAATTAACAGGAGCTTAGGAGCAAATTTCCCATGGTGATGATGACCGGAGGAAGAAAAAAATCTGTGGTCTGCAAAAGACAAAGAAAAAAAATACAAAAATGTAATGAGCCCAATTGCCTTAATACTGTCCCAAATAGGTTCTGTTTAAAAGGAAGATGAAGCAGGCAGGAGCTTGGAGATGCGATGGGTGTTTCCCCTAATCTCTGCTCGCAGTCTCAGTCACACAGATGCTGACATTAACCCTTCCCTTCGTTAATCAAGCCTCAGTTGCAACTATTACTCATTATTAAGAGCCTGCCAGTGTGCCAATAGCATTTTTTGTGTATTAATCTGATGAAGCAAGCAGAGGAGCTCAGTTTCCAGCGCAGGTCAGGTGTGGTGTGTGGCACGCAGCAGCGAGGGCTGAGGTGGGTGTTGTGTGTCAGGGCCCCACAGAGCTGCCGCTGCCACGCGGCGTGCTGGGTGGCACTGGCAGCTTCAGGCCAGGATGTCCGAGTGACCCAAAGCGTGACTGCATAGGCACACCTGAGGACTTTATGTTCTCTCAAAGAAATAGATGCTGTTTTCAATGGAAGCAGAGGCAGAACTGAGCTGAGACAATCACCTCCAACTGGTTAATCCCTTGTCCTGCTGAGCTGTGCTGAGTTGTCCTTTGATGATGATTGTGACCTGCTGCCCTACTTCTGAAGTAAGAAAGCCTTTAAGTAATTAATCACTCCTGGGATTTTTATTTTTCAGGTCGCTGAGACGAGATCAGCATGAGAGGAGATCGTGGACTGCTGGATGTTTTCCCACTGAGGATTTCAGGCGTCTTCCTCTTCCAGTGACTGCGTATGGCAGCTGAGCCATGGGGTAAGCCAGTCTGAAAGCCCTTCGCCATGTTATGGGATACAAGCACCCCCTTAAACAGAAGCAAAGTGGTTCATCTTTACCAAATGGACCGTGACAGATCCAAAGGGGAAGAAGTGAAGGGAAGGGAGAGGTAAGATTTAGGTGGTGTTAAGGCTGTGATATCTCCTAACAAAAGCTTGGAGCTGTTGCTCTTTAACATGAAATGTTGTCATGAACATGCTGCAGTCTCTGGAGGGCAACTGACTTCCCACCGCCAGCCAAGAATCAAGAAGAGGCCTACAAGGGGCCCCCAGAGGTGGTGGGAAGCCTTCCCTCTTCTGCTAGGGAAGTGTCACTGGGTCTGTCTGCCCCCATCTCTGTTTATTCTGCGAGTTTAATGGAGGAGACCCTGAAGAATTTCTTGTCATACTTGGGCCCGTGGCTAGATCTCTGTCAGCTTCCCATTGCATTGCCCTGTGGTGGAGACCTGGTGCTTCAGCACGTGCTCAGCCTGAGGGCTGCAGTCTGCCATGGCAGTCCTTTTACATCTGCTTACGGGACTGCTGGGCAGTGCCCTGCTGATGGAAGGTGACTCAGGCAGTTAAAGACCATCGCTGAACTTTTCTGGGACGTTCTCACAGCCCAACATCTGCCCGTGGTTCTGTCGGAACAGGGGATGAGGCAGCCTTGTAAGGATTTTGTACTGTCATGTACAATGGGTTTTGTCCTCTGGCTTGCAGCAATGGAGCTGGTCTGGGCTCCTGCACTGCTGTGACTTGACCAGCTGCCTGGTTCTCCTGTCCCACCAGAGCTATCCTGCCTGTCCTGTCCTTAGGTGGCCTGTGGGAAGGAAGCAAGCATCTCTTCAGAGGCAGCAGGTTGGAGAAGCGTCTCCCAGCAGTACATCAGCTATGGCTTGGTAGCACCAGACATCCCTGGGGGTTGAGGCACCGCTCACCCTGTCTTAATGCAGGGATTTGTCATAGTCAGTGGCCCGTGCAGATAGAAGTGGGAGCATCCTTCTCTGTGAGAAGCCCGGGTTCAGGCTGATTATCAGCGTGTTAGTTACGACGTGTTTGTGTTTTTCAAGTGTCTTGTCTTATCCAGTAGGAAATTATAGCTTCGGCTCTAGTCTGGTGAGTCTAGGAGTCACAGCCTAAGGAAGAACCTTTCAAATCCAGGATCTGAAACCATAAAACATCTGGGATGGTTACTGCTGAGTTAATGGCCCAGTGAAGAAACAAATCACTGTGTGCCACTTCATGCTTCTCATCTGCCTGATCTCTGTTTTTCCCCGGCAGTCAGGCTGCCCTCGCTAATCAAATGCAATCCAATATAATCAAATGCAATGCAATAGTGTCCTTTTCCTTCGCAGGCCGGGTTTATTTTTCATCCCGTGCTACAAGGGGGCACATGGACATGAGGCTGAAGTCATTGCTCTCCATCTGGGTCAGCAAGAAATGACTCGGATCTTTTCCTAGATCAATGAATCGCCATCACGTCCCCGCAACCTTGCACTCCCTGCTAGAGACAAGAAAAATCATCCTTTGTCTTCTGTGTGGCGCTGGCACCGTGGCTGAAAAACGCTCCCCTTTTTATGCCTGCTTATTTTATGGCATTGTGCATTTTTCTCCGTGGGCTGTGACGGCCCTCTCGTTAATCTAATGAGTGCCCGCACGTGAACCGCCAGCCCGGAGCGCTCGCTGCTAGGTCTGACCCCAGTGAAGGTGGGATAGAGGGGCTGGTGATTCTGGGATGGTGTCCAGCAGGAGCACCGTGCTTCTCTGAGAGCTGAACACTCGGATAAATAAGTGAATCCATCGAGGATTAGCCTGGTTGTTTACCAGCCTGTCTTTGAAACATGTGAAGCATTTATTCTTTGGTCTGCAGGTAGAGCAGTGATTCTCAGTTAAAGGTAAAAGAGGAGGGGAAAGAATCGAGAAATTGGCATCGGGGTGCTTTTAGGCAGGTCTCTGAAAAACGTCAAAGAAAAGCACTTTGTCATTTTCCAGTCGATGATGTTGCTCCCAAGGCTATTAATTGCTGAATGTTGAATGCCCTGCTAAATACACCCACCCCACAGATGAGGCAGCTAATGAAACAAACAGATGGCGATCCGAATAGAGTAAAAGTACATAATAAAGATGTGCTTTGAAATAGCCAGACAGAGCAAATCATGCAGGAGGTTGGGAGAAGGAAGGTGATGGAAAACTGAGAACAAACCACCACCACTCCTCGTGTTATTCACCAACTGGACCAGCATGCAAGTGGGAAGGTGTTTGATCATCTTTCATAATCTGATATTCAAAGAGAGACGTTTTGTTCTGTCCTGAAAGTGGTGGGGTGATAGATAGGGAAACAGAGGCTTGTCCAAGCAGGGGGGTCAGGCAGTGTCTGTGCATCTCGCCGCTGTCCTGGGGGCTGCGTGTATTTGCAGTGACATTTGTTTACTTTCTATTTTAACATCGCCTGGGGGGGGAAAAAATTGTTTGCCTCCATTCCCAAACTAATGCAATTTGAAATGTTGTGCTAGAGATTCTGGGAGGCCTGGGGCACGTGCTAAAGCTGTGACCCTCTGGATATTAGGCTGTGTTATAGCAGGCAGAGGGTCTTTCTCCCAGAGTCGAGAAGAGGGCTGGGAGAGCATGGCTCCTGGGCTGCCTGCCTCACTGCCTCCCTCCCCTCTCCTGCTCCCTCCGCACCATCTCTGGGCTGTCCCTGCTCCGTGCCAGCAGGCAGGCTGGTGCTGCAACGTGCTGGCCTTCCAGCTCTGCTTTCTGGAGACAGCAGAGCGCTTTGTGAGCCGTGTATTAAGATTTATAAACCTCCGTGAGGAGGCAGAATGACCAGAAATAATTTATTTCCAAGTCTGAGGTAAAGGCAGGCAGTGGACTGTGCCCTAAGACTGCAGGACAGGCAGTGGGGAAGCCCGTGAGGGATGCTGTTGCTGCTCACCCCAGGTGCTGTTGCATCTCCCCTTTATGGCCACTTTCCTAGCTCCCTGCAGCCCGTTTTGGTGGCCCTTCCCACGGTGCTGGAGGCAGTTTCTGAGCTGCTGGGCACTTCGGGAAGTTACAAGTGGTTCACTCGGACTAGGATGAAATTCCTCAGGGTGGGAAGAGGCGAGGCAAGGTGACACCTTTGTTTCAGGCGTAGCTCCTAAGGCTGGGAGGGAAACAATGAGATTTAAAAGTATGTTTAGCTCCAGATTAACCCTCCCTCATCTGCACTCAGCTACATGCAGGGTGACAAGCAAATCAATAGCCAAGGCAAGCACATCTCCAGAGCTTTGTTATTTCGGCATCTGACATTGTGATACAGCCAGTAAAAATTAATTGTTCCCTTCTGTTGGCTGAAGTCTCCGCAGCACCCTCATTAGCACACAGCTGAATTTTTCTTTGTTCTGTCTTGCTGGACTAGAAATGTGTTTTGTTTGCTTGGCTTTTGTTTGCTGTGAACAAAAGGCTTCCTCGTGTCTCTGGTGCCTCGTTGCACCCCGAAGGGTGGAGGAAGGCAGAGCCGTGTTCAGCACCTCCGTGATCATCAAAGGACAGTTTTTCAGCCTGCCTGGAAGCATCACCTTGCACCTTCCCTTGCTCTGTGGCAAGTTCCTGATTTGTTCCTGCACCCTTTTCTCTGATCGTTACAATTGTTATGATCACATCTCCCACGGAGGAAATAAATAGGAGCCCCGGCTGCCCCGATGGCCCAGCTTGCTGCAGCTCAGTTCCGTGCCAAAACAACTGTGACAGCTGCTCACTCTCGCAGAGAAACTTTAGTATCACGTTGTGCTTTCTGCTAGGTTTATTGAATAATAAATATGTAACTTAAGAGCAAATTCCTCTTGTCCTCAACACAGCATCCACTGCTCTCTCTGGAGAAGACTGAAACAACAAGCTAGCCATGCCTTGAAATCACACAGACTGCTGTGCAGTCCCTGGCAGAGAACTGAAGCATTTCAACTTCTGTGAAAGCAAGGAAGAAGCGATGGGTCTGGCTTTCATCCTGCTGTGCCTCCCAGGCAGAGAGAGGAGCCACAGCCTGAGCTGCGGGAGCAGGACGGGACCAGTGGCTCCTGGCTGGTGTTTCAGATGCCCGCGTTGTCCGTGCGCCCTCTGGAGAAGAGGGGTCACAACAGGGAGATCTCCAAAAGCACCCACGGGATTGGGAATTGCAAAGCGTGTTCCAAAGGGTGCTGCTGCCCTGTGCACGCTCAATACACCAGCGCTAAGGCTCGGCCTTCCGACAGGCTGTGTCAAAACTTAGGTTGCCTGCTGTGGTTTTGAGGACAAAAGCTGGGATATCGAGCACTGGGATATCTGAATGTCTAGGCCAAAGCACAATTAAGACACGGTTGTTTTTCATTACAAGGAATTAGCTTTTTGCTGATGTGTGCATCGTGAGCCCAATACTGCTGACAGAGATGGGAGAGCTGGCTTCTAGCTAAAGCGAGGTCTCCGATTTACCCCTGCTTTCGCTGCCTGCCACGTGCAGCACAGTGGCAGCTGAGGCATCCAAGTAGCCATCAATTAGTAAGAAGTGTTGCCACCTTTTTGGAAACAATAAGGAATCATCACAGTAATGCCTAAAAGTGAATTTTGCTATGCTTTAGTAGACTATTAGTTCCCCAGCTCTGAGTGTGGTAAAACCTCCAGAATGTTATTTGAGGCTGGCTTTATTGCCTAGGCTTTCCTAGAGGTTTGGGTGTGGTGCAATGGCTTTTAACCTCTTCATTTAAGCTTGCCTTGCTTAGACAAACCTTTTTGTGGTCTTCCAGAGCCTTTGCAAAGGGAGGGGGCCAGGCAGAAGGACTCCAGAACAGCTGGGACCTCTCCAGCCTTCCAGAAGTGTTCCTGCACAGCTCCCCGAGGACATGTGGCTGCCCTCTGGGATGGCAGGTGAGAAGGAGCCTCTACAGTGCAGAGAGGAGTGCTGCTAAAAACCTTTCACTGAGGTAAAGGCTTGGGGGATGTCCGTAGGACAGGTGCAGTGGGCCTGGGAGCTGAGCTGGAGTCCAGGAAGGCGGTGAAGACGTGGGCAATGTAAATCACTCAGGTTTTGTGTCCTCTCTGCAAAACCTTCCCATCTCAGCGCCTTTGGCAGGAGGTGTCTGTTAACAGCTACACTTAAATGCAGCTTAAAATGTGGTGGTTTGTGCGGGTAAAGCCTGCTGTGTGTTTGGAGAGGCTGCACAAGAAAGGCTTGGGGCTGCAGCCTAACGCTAACCTGTGGGAGGCTGCAGGTTGTTCAGGGTCAAAGTGGAGGCAGCGTTGTTCATCAGGTGGGTGTGAGCGGTTCTATTTCACTGCGCCCTTTCAAGCAGCCTCGGATGCTGTGAGGGGAGGCATGAGGGGAAACTTCAAACATGTAAAAGGCTGGGAAAGGATCATTTGTTCTCCAACTGCCAAGTAGAAATTGGCTAAAATGTCAGATCCAGGCTGGCAACCTGGGAACATAACTTTGTTTAATAATTTTAAAAAGTAGAGGGGCACAGGGTTGGGAAGTGTTTAGTACCAGCTCGGAGAAAGAGGCGTCAGAAATGACCTTTTATCAGGCTCCTGCTGGAGTTGGTCTGTGGAGACCATCAGCCCAGCTTTCTGCCAGCTTTGATGTGGAGAGATGAGCGATCACACTCATCCACTGACCCTGTCCTCGTGCTACATTTGCTGGGGCGTCATTTGTGGAGAGACTTTCATGGTTAGGCGCTGTTTTGCTGTTCTTTCTAAACTTTCCCTTGCTTCATGCCTCTCGGCTTATGGCGTGGAAAAAACAGAGAACTCTCTAAGCAACCTTTCAGTAACTTTGAGCAGTTTCTGGCCTGGCCTCGTGACACGCAGGCAGCTGTTTATTTATAAAGGAAGCTATGCAGACATGGCAAGGAGTTGGCCGTTGACCCTTACAAAGTGTTGTAATAAACTGGTGATGGAAGAAGGATAGGAAAAAATCAAAGCAAGGCTTTACATCAAAGGCAGAGAGAGGAGCTGCAATTAACATGGTCAGATGTGGGAGATTCAGCAGGGGAGAGAGCCGGTACCAGAATCTGCGCTGATGTCCCCCCTGTCCAGACCCTATCAATCTTGCCAGGGAATTTGACAGGCGAGGAAAGTCAAAGAGCAGCTGAGGGATTCCGAAATCAAAGGACTTTGAAAGCTGGATCAGAGAATGGAGCGCGATTTCCCCATCTGCTTTGAATTTATTGTTGCTAATGAGGAAGCAGCCTCTGGTCTGAGCGAGCACGCTGGACCAGAGGGGTCACTCGACATTTCCATCACATTCAAAGGAGGGTATCGGGGGACTTCTTCCTCCACGTTAACCCTTTCGCTGTTAAGCACATACAAAAGAGCAATGTAAAGGGGAAATACGTGTTTACTGCTTTCAAGTTGACCAAAGAGGTCAGTGGGGTCCTGTTTGGGTGCCTGACTGCTGGGAGCTCCTGCAGGTGGAGCTGAAAACCCCAGCACCAGTCCCTGCTGCTGCCCAGCTCAGAAGCATATCTGTTCCTTCTGCTCTGTCGCTGATGTTTGCCATGCTCAGTCTTCTCTGCAGAGCCAAAATTACAGGGCTGTGAATCCGAGACCTGCAAGTACCTTTGCTCTGTCCATGTAATTTATGCACAAAGCTGAGCCGACCAGGTATTTACATCCAGGCTCCCCATCCCCTTCAGGTCAGGTGCTGTCCCCGGGAGCAGAACGTGTGTGACCAGGGCAGGCCTCTCTCCTCCGCCCCCCTGCTGCGTTTTCTAAGCAACGGGGACTGCACAGTGTGTGGGTGCAGGAGCAGATGAGAAAATTGGCTGATGAGCCTGAGGCGAGCGTTGGAGCTAATTGTGAGGCCTCTCGCATCACATGGGAGTTAATCTTGAAATTGGCTGTTTTGCATACCAGACGCTGACCTCTCCATCGCAGATTCCCCAAAACCTTTCTGTGCTTCCTGGCCTTTGCTGCCCACTCATGCTGCTGCCATCACATTTGATGTTCCCTGGCTCCTCCTGATAAAGCTGAAGGCACCGAAAGCCGCGGGGATCTGCTCGCAGAGGTGGTGATCCTTGCCCTGGGCTGAGCCAGTTGTCGCTCCGGGCTGCTGCTCACCTGCAGGGCAGGAGCGCTGGAGGAGACTCACAGAGCTGCAGATCTTCAGCAGGGGACAGAGAGTGCAAGGAAAAATGTTGGTGTGAGAGCTGACTCCCTGGCATACTCAAGGAGCTTGTTTGTGCAAGCTGCTGCTGCAACAGGGGCTCGGTGGCTTGCACGCAAACTGCATCTTGTCCTGAGCGCTGCAGAGCTCGGAGCCCAGCACTGCTGGGGTGGATGCTGGTTGTGAACAGCTCAGGGTTTGGGGCTGGGAAACTTGCAGAGTGGGTGCTTGGAGTGGGTTCACCTCCTGTGAATCCTTTTCTATTAAATTTTCTATTAAATCTTATTAAAACACTGCATGCGGTGAGACACATCAGCCCCGGCCATTCAGGAGGCACAGCACGGCCTCACCTGGCACTTCCAACCCAACCAGGTCCTGTCTGACTGAGGCATGGCAGAGGCAGCTCATTTTGAGAGACAAAAGTGTCTTCCCAGGCTGTCTGATTCTCTCTGGCTCCCTCTTCTGAAAACACCGTGGCTTACTTTTCATTCCTTTCCTTTGTCTTACAGAAAGAATCTTTGGGTGCCGTTGTTCCTGCTTTAGTTCTTTGTTTCTCTTACGCCGTGCTGCTGCAGTGATGTGCTTATCACACTCCCAAAATGTGCTGATGTGGGCGCTTGCTTAACCATGGTGGGCTGACTGGCTGAACCGGGAGGTTTTCGGGAGCTCAAAGCCCTGGGCTGACATTGCTCTTGAAGGAGTCACCCGCGAGCAGTCTCAGTTTGCAGTCAAACTCAGGTGCATGACGGTGGCTGCTGTGCCCTCTCCTTCTTACTGCTCTTCTGAAAGACTTTCCCTTTCCTGAGGTATTTCTTCCCTGGTTGCCTCCCCGACTGTCAGGGTGTGTGGTTTTAGGGTGATCCATCATCTCTTAGTCTCTTAGCAGCACTGCTGAGGCTGGATGGGTGGATTGCGGTCATGTAGGAAATACCAGACAGAACAAGGTCCCAGAGTGGATGCAGGGTGCCGTGGCCATTGGTTGCTGTGATATTTAGGATTATGCTTTCAAGTGAAACGCTGGGAATTAGCGAGACAATGAGTTTTCAAGGACATTGTGTCTACTGGGAATGTTTAAACCCAGCAATATCCAGTCGATAACGTAACAGGATTAAAGCTTGTTGCATCAGAATCAGCACAATTTTGTTGCCAACTAGGAGCTAGGCACAAAAGCCCTTATGCAGCAGTTAATGGTCGTATCTGGAGACCTTCCTGCTTACAGCCCACTGAATTGCAAACACCGACCGACGATTTAAAGCACTGCCTGGCATCAAAAACTCCTCTCTGAGCTGCCGCCCAGTTGGTGCTGCTGCTGTAGCAGCTGGAGGCAGGGCTGACCGAAACCGTGGGCACAGACGCGTCCTGTGTGCGCCCAGCACTGCCTGCCCCGGGGGGTCTGACCCTTTGGGGGCAGGCTAGGATTAGTGGGGATATTTTCAATGCAAGCTGTGTTCTTTCTGGTGATCTATAGGTATCGATCCTCCAAGCCAAAGGTTTTGCGAAGTCTAATTTTGGCCAGGTGTTAGCAATCCACAGACGTGCTTTGAAAGAGCAGCGTGCTGCAGGCCAGAGGTGCGCGCAACATGGCGGGGGGGGGCTTGGTCTGTGCTGTGGTGTGCTTGGGGTGCTCCCGAAGATGTGAGAGGCAGCAGCAGTCTGAGGGGCTGTTTCAGGGTTTTAAAAAAGGGTTTGTGGCATTTTCTGCCCAAGTCGAGACACCATAGATCTCAAGGGGATAGCAATGGACCCGTAAACCTCTTTGTGGGCCGGCCCTAATGAAGGACAACACCTGAGCATAGCTGGTTCATCGCAGGCCTTTCTCCGTCAGGTGTGGGATTTCCAAACATCATAAATGCGGTAATAAAAGTGGGTTAATAAGGCAATAAATGGCAATCATGAGGTCCCTGGTTGACTACAAGAAAAATAAAAAGAAGTCTATATTTATTTCCCTGCCCTTCTCCACTGCTGAGGTGCTGCTGGATCTGCAGGCTCTGCAGGCCCCTCCCAAGGGCCTGCCCAAGCCGTACTGCCCCCCAGGACAGATTAATCCTGTAGCAAATCCCACAGCAAAGGGCGGAAAACCAGGCAGCTCCAACCGAACCACCCTGGGCAAGAGCTGTGTGGATGAAATTTGTGTCCGTGAGTCAACCTTGGATCATCCAGGCTCAGAGCACTCGGAGGCACCACAGCCCCCCTGCTCTGCAGGGACACATGCATCACAGGCAGGAGTACCGGGGGAATTCAAATACACGAAATTTCTTACAACCCAGCCAATTCATCTCCCCAGTCACAGACGAGTGAATGGACAGGCAAGGCTAAAGCACAAAAAGCACTGGAGGTAGGGATCTCGGTGTTTGCTGCTTGCTGAAAGCAGCTGCCAGCTTACCTGGAAGGTCTGAAATCGAGATGAGGCAAACGGGGCCTCTTCCGAAACAAACAAATGTGCTGCTCCTTCGCTGAGGCCTCTATTCACAGCTTCCTTCTGAAGCTTTTCCATATGAATGAGGTGGAAGGACAAACTTGTAAAGTGGGTCAGGGAGAGGTGAAGACTTGCTCTCAGCTATAAACCCCAGCAGGACACGACTCCCTTGAAGAGCATTGTAATAATGATTTAGGTTTAAGTTCAGGAGTCAAAGCCTGTTGTATTTTCAAAGCTGTGTGGTGCTGTGCTTCTAAGGAACCAGAGAGAGTGATAAATTCTGCAAAACACTGTTTTCTTTGTAGGCAGCAGAAAATAATTTCTGCTGCCTGCGCTGTCATAGGGAACACAATGCTCTGGCATTGACATCTTTTTCTTGGCAGTATGCTCAGCACTCTTGTAAGTCCCTTTGCCTACACACTTTAAGAGGCTTAATACCAAGCGGATTGGTTAATTATCCCATCTCCCCTAAAATAGGTGTGACTGGCTTCCTACCTGCTAGGCAGGAGACAGAGATCAGGTGAGCCGTGGCACAGACAGGCAGGCAGCTCAGAAGTCTGCACTTCCACTACCACCGAGGCTGCCCCCTGCAGTTTTCCTGGGGCCCCAGAGGTGACAGCAAGGCCCCAAGTCCTGCATGAAGGCCAGGCCCAGCACTGCACACCGCTGCCGTGCCTGGGGAGCTGCAGCTGCCCCCCTGGGCCCTCTCTGTTCCCTCATGCAGAGCTGCAGGAGGCGTGCAGAGCTCTGGGGAAAACCAGGCTGAGAGCCGGAGCTGCAGCCATGCCTTCCATCAGAACAGCCCTATACTACATGGTGCTCCCTCCCCAAACCCTGCTAATGTTAAGCTGCCTCTGCTTAACGATGAGTATCATTAGTGAGCAGGGTGTTTATTTTGTATGCAGTCATCATCCCCAAAGCTATTTCCCTCTCTTTGGAGAATTACCAATAAATTGAATTCATCACCTGGAAGTCGAGTTCATTTTCAGTCACCAGCAGACTTCATAGCTCTTTTCATTGCTTCAACGGAGGCGTTAGGAGAGTCTGTGTATTATTTTTTTTTAATTTTGAATGTTGGCACTTTCCATGTATTATTATTGAATTCTCGAAATGGGATGATGTCCTTTCAGTGCCAGAGTGCGGTCTGCTGTGGAGTGGAGGATGACAGCGCGTTCTGATACAGAAAGATTTGTTGAAAACATTGGGGAAGAAGAAGTTTTAACCAAAAATGCTACACAAATTACTTCTCTTATTGGGAATAGTCCTGGGATCCCTTCATCCCTGCAGGCTGGGTGAGCCCAGAGGGAGGGTTATCGCAAGTCTGTCAGCAGCATCTGAAGTTCCAAGCAAAGGGCTCCATGCCTCTGAAAATGGGGCTGCTGCTCCGCGAGCTGTCTCTGGGGACTCAATCCATCCATTACACTGCACAGATCTGTCTTACTTATCTAGCAAAAGATAAAAGACCACTGCTGTGTCAAGCAACGAGCAAGCCTGAAATCTGATCCTGGAATAACTAAACTGTCGTGTTGATGCATCACAAACAACAGGCAGGATCCGTGTTGTTATTGATGGCAGTGCTGGGGGCAGCAGCGGCACGCTCTGAAGGCGAGGTCTCTGCCTCCCAGAACCTGCAGTCTCAAGAGGTGCTGGGCAGACTGGGACGGAAGAGAGGATGACAGCTGCACCTTGGTTAGATTTTTTACTTAGGTTTGCTTTTATTTCTTTTTTTTTAAGCATAGGATAGGTTTTTAATTTGTTTCTTGCCTGAGGACAAGGTAAAAACGTGCACAGCTTTCATTTCACTTCCAGGGTCTTTGCTTTCCTGGGAGCTGTTACCACACTCACAAGGGCAGCTTTGAACATGGCTGTTTCAGTGCCTTGTGTATTAGCCAGGAACTTCGAAGTTGGCACCAAAATGAGAAACGAGGTCACTGGAAAGCGATGGATAGAAACGGTAAATAAGATTGCTTACAGGGCTGATGTTGCAGACGAGTGATGGTGATGTTTGAAGTTTGCCATCTGTGCCCAGGCAGAGGAAAGCATTCCGAGAGACAGATGGTCAAGGGCGCTTTCATGCCATCCTTTTCAGAGAGGGGGGGGAAAAAAAAAGTTGTCTTTAAATCCTTTAAATCCGCGTTTCAACTTCGTGTTATGCAGTGCACTCAGTGGTGGTTTTGTGTTTCTTTCATTTCATTCTGATCTTCTGATTATTTACTTGTCAGCAGACACGTCTGCACAGATGCCTTCAGCTGTCTGTTGACATCCAAGTCAAACTTCCTAGATTTTCCATGACTTTCTGCCTTTCTGGTTGAGCAGAGCATGGACTAACAGGGACTGTTATTAGTGGATTTCCCCCCCAGAATAATCAAAAGTGAGGGTCACGTGTCTTTGTGGGCAGATAAATGAGGGGACTGCAGAAACAGGCTGGGGAGTGAGGCTCTGAGGCCTAAATCCCACAAAGTGCTCAGGAAGCAGAGTACTTCTGACAGCGCGTAACACGCTGATTCTGCTCCTAAATCTGCAAGTGAACTTTATTATCCAGGCTGAGCTGTGCAGAGCAGAGGCCGGGCTCAGCACGCCGTGCTGACTCGTACAGCGCTTTGTGTGGAAGCAGCGATGAAATTTGCCTCAAGTCTTCCAGGTACAGAATGGGGGCTCGGACACCTCTGGAGCTACAGGCACTGATAGGGTTGTAAAGACGTCAGCGTGGCCAATTAGCCCGATTCCCTGTCAGTGCAAAGGCCAGGCGGGGGTGTACTGCAGCCTTCTCATTTAGGTTTCTTATCTCATTCTTACAGCGTGGTCCAGAGCGTCAAAGCAAATTCGATATTTTTTTTTTTTTTTGTGAGGAACTAGAAAGCCTGCTGCCAGGCCCAGATTTTCAATGTAAAGTTTTGCCTGCATCTTATTTGCATGGCTGAGTTATAACACTCTAAATTACAAACAGAAGCACTGGCAGACTCTAGCTAACAGCTCTAATGGATGCTATTATATTTCTGCTGCTAGCTGGCGCTGAACCTTCACTATCTCATCAGCATAAAGGGACGCTGTCAACTTGAAAAATCGTGTCTTCCTTGGAGGGGAAAAAAAGCTATACCTACAATTGTTCCGAGCCTTGCAACAGCAGTAACTAGGAGAGAAAAAGGAGGGGAATGAGATTCTGGTTAATTGTCTCTGCTCCTGGTGTTTACTTGGGGCATTTGACAGCACTTCTGGTGAGTCAGTGTTGCTGGTGTGCTTTAGCACCTCCTCTCCAACCAGCCAGACGATGCCTTGATGCCTTTTGGGGAGGGAGATACTGTTGTCCCCGGCCTTGTGTTAAAAACGGCAGCAAAAGCGAGGTGAAGAAACATCAGGAAAATGTGCACATACACAGAGAACAGACATCAGCTGTGTAGGACACCTTTCGTTGTGCTCAGTACAGGATTCAAAAATGGTCTGCAACATGCCTGGGTGTGAAGGAGCTCTCCCCACAGCCCCTCATCTGACCTCCTTCTCCAGACACGGTTTTTGCAGCACCCTTTGCTGCCATTTAGCGACAGAACTGGCACTGTTTGAGCTGGGCCAGCTCTGACATATTCCAAGTTGTCAGCGTCTCTTTAGATACAACGCTCATCTTTTCCTTATGGTGCCAAACCTGTCCCTGGAGGAATTTGCATCTAACCTGGCTTTTAAAAAAAAAAACAAGGAAGGATTCGTGCTTCTTTGTGATAAATGACTGGCGTGCTGCAGGGAACCATCGCCTGCTGGCATCCCATGGAGCGTGCTCTGCTGCCTCCCCCCGCAGCGGTGGTAGCAGATGACAGACTTTTTGCTAACCTGTGCCTGATATCCCTGTCGCCTCCGTTTTGCTGCTGGAGCGAATGGCTCTGTCGGGGCTGTTGCAGGCACCAATTGCTCCCAGCACAGGCTGCTGCTGCCTGCGGGAACTGCTGTTGGACAGCGAGGGGAGACCAAGCTCGCCATCTGCTGGGAAAAAGGCGTCCATGCGTCCTGGAAAGTTTTGTCCCCTTCCTTTCATTCTCCCTCTTTCTTTGTCAAAGGCTGAGCTTGTAGGAGAAGGTGGTTCTCAAACGTTTAAAATGGCAAGCGCTGCTTAGTGACTGCCCTGTGGAGCACAGGGAAACGACAAAAGCTACAGCAGGTGGTCTGGTTGCTGCCTAGTCATGGTAAAACAAACATCTCAGTTTTCGTTGTTGTGTGTCGCTTCAAAAACTGGTGCCTACCACGAGGCTTGGATGGATATCTATGGATTTTGGGGTGTAACTCGCGCTGTAATGCTGCAGGACTGTGCTCGTGCAGTGATGCTCCTGATGTGGGTGTTGGAAAGTGGCGAACCAACAAGGGGTCGAGAAGTTAGAAAAGGAACTGGGGAGGTGGGATTTCCAGTGCTACTACTGATTTACTACAACCTTGCGCACCTACGTTTACCCCCTACAGCTTAGTGAGATTAATCTTGTAAGGAATATGTGGTAAAGATTAGCATAAGCATTAACTTTTGTACTTACGTACAAAATTACTTTTGTAGGGTTTTTGCTGTTGTTTTTATTGAAATATTCTTTAGCCTGTAAACAAAATTATTAGGACTCAGAATTACTACAGTCATAAAGCAGCTGAGGAAATGATGCTGCTAAATAAATACATTGTTCCTAATACCAAGAACTGACAGTAAGCACAGCTTCTGTGATACTTGAAAAGAGTTCGTTTAACAAGAGATCTCTCTCAGATCTGTTATCAAAAAGGCCTGTTTCAGCCCTTATCTGGTCAGAGGGCCTGTCTTATATTGTTAAATATAAACTGTTAGCTCCAGTGAAATAATGAGATACCCAACGTGTTGTGAAACTGACATATTGCACTTGAGACAAAACTCCAAACGTGCCATTGTGTTACCAGTAATGTTTTAGAGTGAAAGACTAACACCTCAGTTAAATACAAAGCAAAAACTTTATAGGTGATAGTTTGGGATGAGTTTAAATGTGCAAATTTTACATGTTGAACCCAAAATTTAAGCACAGAGTAACTATTACAGCTATACCAAACTATCATGAGTCTTAAAAATTCCTCTGCTACTTTAAAACAATGTTTAGAGAGTATTATGATTCCTAGCTTCCACAACTGAAGGCATTTTTTTCTTAAGTTCTTCATGCTTTCACCCACATCATCTGTAGAATTTTTAGCCTGAACGCCCTAATGTATAATTTTTTTGGTTTTGTAACTTTGTGGTAAGAAGAAGCAAAATTTAATTTTATGAAAATAGAATTTCATGTTTTCAATGATTTTCCAAGACTTTGATAGAGCTAGGTCCAACACAGGGTCTGAATTATGAAATTACAATTTAAATTGAACGTGCATACTTGTATTTTACAAACAAATTTCTCACTAAGAGAAATTTTCTTAGAGATAACTCATTTTTACTTTGCTTGGTGTAACTGAGTTTTCACTTGACAAACAGCGTATGTGTAGGTGGTGTTTTTCTACTCATCAAATAATACTGGAGTTTTTGAGCTCCACTTCACAATGAGAGCTTGGGTTTTCCTAGGAGGAGGAGTTCACTCAGGTGATTCACTTACGACAGCTCTGTTCTTTATTAATGCCCTTGGACCACACTTCTCCAGAAATGAACAATTGTGGTGACCCCATCCAAGGGAGATGCAAACTGTAAGTAAACAATGGCCACTGTAATGCTGAAAGGCACGGAAAATAGAGCTTACTTTGCTTAGTTGTCACAAAAGCAGGGGAATTTCACTGTCTCTAAGCATAAGGGAAAAAGGGAAATCTGGAAGAGAACGAAGCTAAAGAGGAAAGTGTTGGCACAGGAACAAGCCAGTAATAAACTCACGCTGAACACATTTAGGCTAGCTTTCCAACCATCAGCAGTATGTGGAGGGAGGCTAAAAAAACTGATTTTAAGAGAGCAATCATGTTATGGAAAAAATCAAATAATTGCCTGGAAGAGCAGGCATGCTATTTTCTATCTGTGTAGCAACCTCCATAACTAGGACTTTAGGAACATTTAATGAAGTACTCTTGCTGGTTGGGTAATGACAGTCCTACTCAGCCTCTCTTATTTGAAAGATCTTTTTCTGAGTGGTAAGTCTCAGCTCTTCTTGGCAAATGTACTAAGAACCAGCAAAAAATGCCTAACACTTCATGCAAAGCTTTGAAGGCAAGCTCTCTTGTAGCCTCCTACATCTTGAGCTAGAAAATACTGGCATCTCCTTGCAGAATGACTTGAGAAATACCTCTTGAAGTCATTAGATATTTGGCATACCTCTGATTCAGTGGAGAGCCTCCTTCATTAAATCTCCATGAGCACTTTTTAGCTACCTGCAGATAGAGCTGCTCAGACACTGGGACAGCCTCTTCAGTTCTAAGACTTTTCTTCACAGCTATTCTCTAGTTGTGTAATGGGTTTGTATGAGGACTGCACCTATCAGTTCTTCATTTCATTAGTCCTTACACCATTTTGGCTTTAACTTCAAGATTTACCTCAAAGTTTTCCTGTGTATTGACCTTCTCTGCTCCTCTAATATTACGAGTGCTTCATCTCATTATTCACCTCCTCAGTTGTTCCTACCTTCTAAAATAAATAGCATGATATATTTGAGATTTTTAAGGCTATGCTGGAAAGCAACAAAACTTCCTCAGATTGAAGTCGGTTATAAACATCATCCATAGCTTGAAACTTGTGGAACAGATTCTTGAGTATCTGTCTTCTCCCTTTGGATTTCCCTGTTAAATAGGAAGTTTACTGGGTTATCTTGGCAGTGCAAGTGTTACGATCTCCGCTAAGTGGACCCTAACACAGGGCTAATACCCTAATACAGCTTGATGCATGAGCTGTATTACCTCAATCTTCTAAAAGCACTGGCTTTATTTACTTCTGTATTCTAGCCGGCGGGGAGATGTGTAAAAATAATTAACAAAACATTGTAGCTTATGTACACATCCCACTTGATTTCATGTTTGCAAACACGAGAGATAATATTTTGTCTTGAAGGAGAGCCAAATGTTTTATGAAAGGTGGGACTTCACCACAAACAAAGCATTTGGATACAGTGTTCCAGTTCGGTGCCTTACACCAGATCATCAGAGATGAGTCTGCATTTTGTTCATTTTCTGTGCTTACAGATGGGGAAGTAAAGGTTTAGGTCAGGGTCATTACCTGTACCTAGCACAGAGCTGGTACATGTGCTAAAAGGTGCCCTGTTACTAAAATGGGATAGAAAACAGTTTAAAAGATGAATCCATTTGAACAGGAACTAAAGAATCCCTCTTCAGCAACAAAAGTGAACATCCATTACATCAGCCTAGAAACTAGGCACCATCACAAAAAGGCTGAGGTAACCCAGGACAACATCTCTTCTACACAGAAAAGGACTCCAAAAATCAATTAGCAGTTCGTTTTTTAATTAAATGGAGATTTATACAAACAAATAATCAGAACACTTTGGGGAAATATAGGCACCAATTGCCATAGAAAGGTTTCCTACATCACAGACAAAGGCCATCAATTCTTCACTCTCCCAGTCTGTTTTTTCCTGCAGGGAAAGCAAAGCCCAAAGCCTAATAAACCCAAACATGAATTATCTGAACTCCTTTATTCTTTTCAGACAGAAGGAGGAAATTACTTGCTGCTAAAGATGTACAGACTAGTCATTTTGCAAATGGTGCTATGAAGCTGATCAGAAGGGAATGTGTTGTAGCATAATTGCCCTATTTCAAAGCATTATCCTGTAATAACAGTCTGCAGCATGGCTGTGCTTCATTGAAAGGGAGAGAGTGCTACATCTAGCATGCACCTCAGTGCATGCACATTCCAGAGGGAAGTACCCTCCTTGTCTGCTAATGCTGGAATGCAGCCCATTAACCAGCTTGAGCCTTTTAGATCCTAATTTCAGGGCAGGGAGATAGCACTTGCTTCACTGGTTGCAGCTATTTGCTATTTCCAATTACGACCCTTGTGATTAAACCAAGCTCTGAGCCCTTAAATCCTTTTCCAAAATACAGACCAATTTTTGTTCAACAACAGTATGAAAACACTTTCTGGCACCAGGCCAAAGGAATGTGTAAGTGTGAGCTTTTCAAAAGCTATCTTATTAACTCAAAAATATTCTTAATTTTTTTTTTTTTGGTTAAAACAAACCGTGTTATACAATGCTGCAACGTAGGAAAGCTGTCGGTGTAGAATACTTCCCTTCCTGGTTGCTGGAGTTCATGTCCTTGGGTATTCATTTGTTTGCAACAGCAGAAAGTTGGTCCCGGATCCTTCCTAGACCTTCTAACATAGTGTCCAGTGTTTCTTTACTCAGTTCCACAGTCAGTGCAGAAACAACGGGACTATTTCCGCATAAGGCAGCATCTTCCTGAATCTGAAAACAGGAACGCAGTTGTTAGGTGTACGAAAAATCCATTGATGTTTTTTCCAGTGCCACTAGGAAAGTCAGTGCTTAATGGACAGATTAAGAAAAACTTGGCATCCAGCTCCGTCCTGAAGCCCAGAGCCCATTTTCTTGCTGTCAGCCTTACCAGCGGAGTGCACTCCCTTTAGCAGAGCGCCAGTAAGCACACTGAGCCGTGAATGTGGGGGAATTCTGAAGAGCCTCATGGCAGGAAGCCACATCCCTATCAGAAGCATCTTAGCAGATACCCCACACAACACGTAATCACATCCCACACACAGAAATTAATTGTTCCTCCTCCTCTGAAGCCTACCCATCCCATTTTTACTGGTTTGGGGGAATCAAGAGTTCTGTAGAATATAAGCATTAACTTTGGCTATACTCCCCGAATGACAGATGGGGACAGTGATGGAAATTATTAGTAATCAGAAGACATCTCCCAGCTACCATACTCAGCTAAACATACTGCTGAGTGACTTAGAACTAAAGGCCAATGGCTTCCCTGTAATTTATCTTTCTTTCTGTAGAGAAAAATGGTGGCTAGGCACAAATATGCTGCTTTCTCTCATCATCATGCAAAGAAATCTCTCCCTCACCATAAAAACATGGCTTTCATCGCAGAGATGATTCCCAGGTTCTGCTGTATGTCAAAGTCACCTCTGAGAAAGTCTGTGAATTGCTCAGGGGCCTCTCTGCTCCTACCCTTCAGGCAGTAAGCATGCACCAGATGCCTGTCCAAACTATTTTGTGCTGCCACTGGCAAATCAGGTGTTGGACTCAGTTATTTTGGTCCTGTACAGGTCCTGACATTACCTTTAACTGCAGCAGGCAAGTCGGGACTGCCATTCTGTTGATTGTGTCTGACGATGTCTTGATGTCCACCCTCCAGTCCATGTCGACCAGCCGAGGCAAGGAGACTGAGGGATTAAAAAACAGGGATCAGTTAGGCCTGGCAGCACACGATGACTCCAGAACCCGTGCCTGTCACCATACACATGCCTCTCCGCTAACACAATCCTGCTGGCCCTGTGAAAAATGTACGGCTGTAGTGCTACTACCCAGCTTCACATCATTTTTATGTTGTAATAAGCCAGTCAATAAGGCCTCCACGTGACGCTGGAATAACAAACAGGGTTCTCCATCATCACAAGCAAGGATGCTAAAACGCAAGACAAGCGCAGAGCGGCTAAGAGAAGGGGAGCAATAAGTTATCTTCACCTCTTCATACCCTGCTTGCAAGACTCAGTGTTTAATCATGAGTTGCTCTGGGACCTACTATACTCTGTTCTGTAACTGGCAAGAAAGCACATAGGAATCTTCTCAAAAACCAAGCAGTACAGAACTAGGAAACCGGAATCTTCACACGTCCTGCCGATTTGTTAAAAATATTGAAGATGTAGTTTCAGTTCCATCCTAGTCAGATCTCACATTAGAGAAATCATTGCGGAGTCTGATGCAACATCGACATCCATAGTGCTGGGGCTGCAAATGCCATCAGCCTTCCAATGGGAAGGAACAGGTCCAACTTGGTTGCCCTGCCAAGAAACTTGTGCAGCTAGCCCTTGCTGCAGAGAAGAGATGGGGACAGTCACTGGTAATGGCATGTACTTAATGGAGTACTGCACGTTGCACTACGGACCCTCGTCATCCCCACTTTGCAGCTGTTGCATCTATAAGACACAGAACACCTCTCGCATCTTTTTCAACTCGATTTTCTGGTAAAAGCTGAGCTACGCTTCTTGCGTTCAACAGTGCAGCATCCAATTTCCTGGGAAAACCAGTAACTTCTCGCTAGAAGGAAGTCTACACTAGGGATGTGGGAACGATGGCAAACCCTGTCAATTTGAAACAGGCATTTGCAGCTAGCATGCTTAACTACTGTGTCAGAACAAATGAGAACCAGGCACACAAGGAAACATTGTTCCTGTGTGGCTCAGGCTTTTGAAATGAGTCTGAAAGAAACGTAGGACCAACCCCATAAAAGCTCTGTAGAGAGATGATAGTTTATTCTTAAACTCGGTTTAAAATCTCAGCTGTGGTGCTTGGTGAGTTTGAGCATCTTTGCAAAGCCTTGGCAAATAACTGCTGGTGGTCAGGTTTGGTATCTATTTAAGGGTATCAGAGGGGGATGAAGAAGCAAAGACTAAACCCGTACTGAGTGCTGCAGAAAGAACTGTCCCAACAGGCAACTGCAGCCTGCCTGGATTCTGCATGCCATAAGGTGCTAGTTTCCTCCCCGAGGGCTGATCCCACATGATCCCAAGCTTTCCTTCTGCTTCCTGGTGCTCAGAGGAGTTTGTCTTTGTCAGGGGAAAGGCTCCTCCTCCCCTCAGAACTCCAGGGGGCACTGCAGAATTGGCTGCCTTGCTCTTGTGTTTGGAAGAAATTCCAGTTTACAGTCCATCAGGACCAGCACTTGGCAGTATTTGCAACAACATAAAATGCATCTGTTTAGTCTTGTATGTTAATTTGCAAAGATTGATTGTTGGCAGCTTGGAGGGACAGGAAACCATCCACATTTTCAGATTAACACAGGACAATCAGTTGGAATGTCAGTTCTTTAAAGCACTGCCTTGGCCCCTGTGTAATATGTGTTGGATATTTCATGAATATAACATTAAAATAATCCATCATTTCTTAAAAAAATAAAATCTCATTACAACAGGGCTAAATCTAATAAATACAAAAACACTCATCTCGGAGCAAAGCTCCAGGAGCCATACACCCAGCCTTGCTTCTCCTTTGTGCAGAGCTAGCTGGTGTGTCGCTGGCATGTCATGCTTGTTCTCATTTCCTCTAAGGCATGATAGTGTTAAGGATACAGGAAAAAGCACTGCGTGTCTTGGCAACGCTAGAACAATGTTTAGACTAAGCAACTGCTGTATTTACAGTATTAGCATTATGCAATAGTTTCCTCCCCCTCCCTATTTTCTACCATTTATACTATTAAGATTTTTGAGGGACAGTGGTTTTCCGGGTCTTGCTATAGTGTTTACTTCTTGGACATCATTTCCTCTGCAGGCTAAGAGAAAGGCCAAGAGGATCTATGCAGACCTCAGAGTACTCCTGTTATGAATCAGCTCTCATTTCTAAGTGCTACGGCTGAAAAGAAAGCCTCTTAAGGGAAAAAACAAACAAGTATAGCTGTGTGGAGCACTTAACTAGGAGGTAACTCACTGACTGATGCTACCAGTAACATTTGCACTGCTTAACTACATCACGCTTTAGAAAGGTGAGGAAAAAGCAAGTTATGAGTATGTGCCACATCTGGAAGAGATGTGTGAAAGAGAAAGAATGCACAGAAGTGACTGAATGTGCACAGATAAGGTGCTCCCCAATAGGAATGTATGCTTTGCAGCTCATAGTTGTTGGCTATGGACATCATTTAAAGACCTGAATGGGAAGGTCAGAGTGCTTCATGTTCAGAAGTTCGGCAAATACTTGCCACATCCAGGCTGCATTCTGCCATGTAGCAACAGATTGAGCATTAAGTGAAATTGCTCCAGGACTGGAAACAATTTAGCACAGATCTGAATACAAACTTACGGGCTGCTCCTAAGCTGAATGATGCCCCAAGCATACAGCTTCATCTAAGGCAAAGGGTGGTATCTTTGTGCTGCGCTGCACTGAAACATGCTGCCATGCACAGTTCTGAACTCCAAGCTCGCTCAAATGACCTCAGGAGCATTAATTTTATCAGAATGTGAGACACTACTTACTCTGACTTGCTTGTGCTTCATTCCTCCAAGCAGAGCTGTGAAAAGAAGGGAAAAAATGGTATCAGCAATGGGCTCAGCTCATCGCGGGCGCTGTGCTTCAGCCCGCAGCGTGCACAACACAGCCAGAACCAAAACCCTGCGCTGCCAAGCACCCACGTAGCAAACCAGGTGAACCCACCTGAACTTCCCAACCGAAAGCAGCCGGTAACACTCACACGTTCTCCAGGATTATCTTAGTTAGGAGGTTCTTCAGGTTTTGGTGGAAGTCTTCTGGAAAGAGCGCCAGGATATCTTCCGCCCTCGTCAAGCCGCGGTACACGACGTGCCTGGTGAGGCTGTGCAGGGCGGCCACCAGCTGCAGGACAGGCAGACGGGAGAAGGGGGCTCCAGCCCGGACAAGGAGCAGCCCCCAGCCCCCTTCACCCCGGCCGCCCGCCTCCACCTCGCACCCGCGGCCATGGCTCCTACCTGCGCCGCCTCCTCGGGACTGGCGGCGATGGCGGGGCAGGCGCGCTGCGCCAGCGGGCCGAGCCCGGCGGGCGGGCTGGAGAAGCAGTCCTGGCACAGCTGCCGCACGGCCTCCTTCGACGGCGCCTGCCGGGGAGCAAAGCGGGACGCGCTCAGCCGCCGCCGCCAGGCAGGGAACGGCCCCCGGCAGCGCCATGGCGGCGGCCCCGCGGCCCGCTCACCTTCAGCAGGCCCCGCAGGGCGGCGAACTCCCCCTCACGCAGCGCCGCCATCTTGGCGCCCTCAGCCGGGGCGGGCGCCGCGCCTCAGCTCCCGCCCCGCCGCCATCTTGTTGGGGCGGGGCGGGGCGGGCTGGGCACGCCGGGCGATGTAGTCCTGGTCCTGGTCCTGGCTTTAACGCGGGATAAAAGTGGAAAAAAATAACAAAACAAAACTGAAAGCTGTGAAATGTTTCAGCCACAGCTCCTCGTCCGTAAAGCGAGCTGCTGCGACAGTTATCGGAGCTGAAGTGCAGGATAACGTTTTGCACCGAATTAGCATGCGTCCTGCATCAAACTTTACAGACCCACACTTCAGTGCCCTTTCTGAAATACCTGACGTGATTTTTATTTATTTATTTATTTATTTTTGGTCATTTCTGTCAGTGCAGTGAAGAGTGAAACCAGACCCTGAGCTTAAGCCATGTGTAGCGGCTTAAACCACCTCACCGCAGGGGTCAGGGTGGCACCGAGGGGTCTCTGTCTGGCTGCAGGCTGCCCACACGGTGTCTGCTCCTCACTGAGAGGAAAATCACCTGGCACAGCCGCACCAGGATGGCGTTGTGCTGGCCCAGAGCTCGCCTGCTGCCGTGCAGCTCCAAGGAGCAAGAGTGCAAGTGGAGGGGACCGGCCTCCGTCCTTCGAGAGCCTGCAAGCATTTGGGCAAAGTCTGCTCTGCGGCATGCACAAGGTAGGATGTGCGCCATGCGAGTGGTGCATGGCCCGGGCTGAGGTCAGAGCCTCAGGTACCTGGCAGTGCAGTCGTGACCTGTGTCAACAGTGAGATCGCTGGGGTGAGAGCAAGCCCTAAATTCTCCCTTCTCCTGCTTTTCCCTTTCGGATGTAATCAATTTTTTACTGTCAGTGCAAATCCCTTTGTTGGATGCAGAGTTTAGCGGTAAACACGCTGTTTTCAGCCAGTGGGAACTGGAGGCAAAAGATTTATCATGGCATTGCTGCAATGATATGGACCATTACCTTAGTAAACTGTGTACGTTTTATGCTTTGTGAAAGATATTCAAATAAATCCTCTTTCCGAGAGAGCAATTGTCTCTTTTTTGTCTTGTATAATTCACAGCACATCTGGTGCCAGCATATCTGTGTAATCTATGGGCTTTCTCATCACCTTTTCTGTCAAAACATCTTCATTTTCATTTGCATTGTTCTCCTGTAGGCAGAATAATGCATGGTAAGAAATGCTAATGGGATGTCATTTGCATTGGGCTCCACAGGTTTGGCAAAGTAAAGGGATTCCTTTTACTTTCTCAAGCTGGGAAACCTTGAAGAGCAGAAGAATCCAAAGGGAGAATATTTTATTTTCTAGCATTTTTCGTGAGGAACAGGAAATGAGTCTCAGGGGGAACAATTTTGGGGGTATGAGTGTACCATCTGTGGCCTCTTCAAATTACTTAGTATGATCGATGAGTTCAGAGAGCTGCAGTATACTTGTGCTGCTTTCTCGAACGCTGTGTTACCGATCAGGTTAGCCCAGTGCAGGCAGTACATTGTGGAAGGCTGAAGGTCGGCCGTATGGAGTCTTCTGAGTGGAGATGCCTTCCTGGCAGAACCGATGTGCTGCTGAATGTAGGTGGTAGGACTGAGCGGGCAGTGAGCCTTGTGGATGCCATTTGCTTATCCAGGTGATAAAACTGTGTAGCTCCTTACTCTGATCGGAAAAGGAAAAAATAGCTACACAGGATCAGATTACAGGAACTGTGACATTGTCTATTCCTTCCCAAGAGGAAGAAACTGAAAGATTTGACGATGGTCTGTCCAACACTGGTGCCACAGCTGTCATTTCCACCTACACAAATATGGCAGTATCTGCAAGCTACACATTAAAACAGACCAGAAGGTGAAAGGAAGGAGGTCCTCATTTTTGTTTGCAAAGTAAGCGATCTACACAATTGCATCGCAAAGAAAAAAAATGTAGCAGTGATTAGAGGTCAGGATTTAAGAGCCAGGGAACTGGAATCATGTCTTTCTGATTCTGCTTCAGCTTTCACATGAAGCTAGGTAGCTTCATTTTTGTCACCCGAATGACAGGAAGGTAACGTAACTTCTGTGTCACGTGAAGCCCTGCATTAACAAATGCGGGCATTTATTAACATCAACAGTGAAATTAGAGGTTGTGAAAGCATAAACTGGATGAAAGTGGTATAAAAAGGCAGCACTGTGTTACAAGCTCTGGACAAATAAGCCTAAAGGGAAACAAGAGAACTGAATACGGGATATCACTTAATCTTGTAATTGTATCATTCATCTCTTAAATTCTTCCTGCTTGTTTTGTTTACAAACCCATAAAACCAGCATTTTCTACAACCAGAGGTAAGCAGAATTTTTCTAACTGTTAAAGCTTCTGAAATGCCATCCCCTGCTGAGGAAGACAGTCGCTAAGTTTTGGCAGGGCTCTTCTAAAGCAATCACTTTAAAACACTTCCATAAAAGTCAGATTGATTTTGATGCCTAGTTAAGGACTTAATTGTACAGAATAACTTTGTCAGACAAAGAGGTGGAGGGATGCAAAGGGCGGCTGGGGGCGGGGAGCAGAGGGAGTAGATAACTGTTACTGCTGTGAAGAAGGATAGGCAAGGCAAGGGAGAACGTTTACCCGTGAGTCACATATTCAGAACAAAGATACTGCCTGCCAGTAAGCACTGCTGGCATCGTGCTGAATTTGTTCTTCGGTCCTCCTCCTATTGTTGTCATTTCCTCGCTGTGGGGACCTTCTAATTATGAGGAAATAATGACAGGTTTGATTTCATATCGAAATCAAAGCGTTCCTTGTGTAGCACATGGGTGGTCAGAAGCCAACAGCAGTGCTTAGTAAACATGCCTTATCTGAGGATGAGTAAAGTTTTGTTTCGGTTTGGTTTGGTTTTGTCACCGTTTTTCCTTCCTTTCCTACTGTCTGTAGCTGTCCGCAAGGACCAGGCCTCCAAAGTCAGACTTCCTGAAGCAGCAGAGGGTGAAGGGTGAGGTTGCATCATGTAAGAGAAGCTGGTCCTGTGATCAGTGTGCTTATCACGGAGCTTTTGAGAAACACCAGCTCAGTTATCTGCTCTGCCAGAGGCAATTCTCTCTGAGCTTGAAAAAAAATCAGTTAAAGCAGCGAGGCAGCATGGATGACCTTCCCAGGTCTTCTCACAGCCCTTTTTTTCCATGATTTCACATCTGCATCACCCAGTGGGACCCAGCTGAGAGCTCTGAGCCTGCCGATGCTGTTGCTCAGCACTCTGCAGGAATTGGCTTGGCTCTCAGGCTGCTGTTTGTCCGGTCACTGAGCCTGAAAACTAAGCTCTGCCTCTGTGTAGGGCAAATTCACTTCTGCCTAGGCCTGGGTGATGTAGCTGTAGTGATTTGGAGCTCTCTTGGTTGAGCCAGCCTGGGTATCTACAAAAAGGAACAACAAAAACATTTCAGAACTTGTAATTCATATGGGGAGAGAGGATTGGTGGCCTTCTTGGCTGGGATTGACTTGAATGAGAAGGGAGAAGGGAGGTGAGGTGGGAAGGGATGGATTTGGAAGGGTAGGTGGGAGGTTTCTGGGGGGAATTGGAAACTTCCTGGGGCTTGGAGTAGGAGAATAGTTATTCATTTGCCTTTTCAGTTAAAATAGCAAATTATCTTTGTTTTCTGTATCTACTGCTACCTGGCTAGCAGGCTTCGTGGTTATGAGAGTCTTTGTGTCCTCACAAATTCATGTGGTTGTAAGGCAACATGGGTAATTACAACGGGCAAGAAGCAGCCACAGAGAATTGCCTTGTTACCAGAAGCACAGGCAGCTCTCTCCACTGGTCTCTGAGGTATTTAAATATCTCTGAGGTAATTAAATATTCCTACCTGCAAAATACTGGGAGGGAAGATAGGGAAGTTACTTGTCTGCCCTTTTTTTTTTTTTTTTTTCTTGATGGAGAGAAACTGCTGACCTGTTTTTTAGAGAAAGAGAGAGAAAGGAGGGGGAGCTAACGGGAAGAGCTGGGTATATCTCACGTATGAAGCACTGCAAGAACTATGTGTATTTCACATCCAAAGTATTTCTCTCCTACAGAAGTCAGCCATGGTGACAGAATAAATTCCATGAAACCGCAAGACGAAATCAAGAGATGGAAAACTGAATGGAAGAATTTCAGTAAGTCCGTGTAAAACATGCCTTGTATTTTTAGACATAGCTATATAACTCCAATGACAGATAAACACTTTGCAAAAATGTCATCTTTGTTACAGTCCATCAACTAGAGCGAGCATCCAAAATAAATGTAGCTGAGAGGGAATGTGTTGTGAGGAAAAAGTCAGTCTTGCTGTTCCTAACAAGGTAAAAAATAGACATAATAAAGCAAGCAAATAACTTGACAAAACCCATTTCTGCCAGCTTTTTCTCTCTCTTTTTTTTTTTTTTCTTTCCTTTAAGATGTAAAAAAGGAAAGGAATAAATTTAGCTTCTTTACAATTTTTGGTCGTAGCACTTTAACCTTTTATACTCCAGGAAAAGATGCTCACAGTTCTAGCTCAGTTTGGCTGTTCAAGGCTCCCTCAGAGAGAAAGCCTTGGGATAATAAGGTTCTGATGGGAAAAACGGTTAGGCTTTTCCCTGCATTTATAGCCTATATTCGCTGGAGCATCTGCTGCAGAACAATGGTTTCTTCTTTGTGGGCTTTCTGCTGCGAGGCAGGGCTGTGCTGTGTAACCGCACCCTGCTGGGTGTGTGCAGCTTCCCTGCTGCAAGGAAAAGTGAAGCTGTTCTCCTGCCTTGCCTAAAAAGAGCTCCATAGTAGGTGATTCTGGGTTACAGAGCAAGTGAGATAAAGCATGAGAGACATCTTTTCCTTAGTTACTTCTGCATTATTTGTGTTTTTAACAGTGTTTCTTTAGCAACAAATGAACAAATAATAGGAAAGAAATTTTCACAGAGCATGCATGCATACTTGGGTTTGCTAGTACTAGCTGCCTGCTTCTCATCAGATTCTCCAAACAGGACTTTCCTGAAGTGTCTCCAACTTTCTGAAGTCCCCTTTATACCATCTTACGTACTGATGGACATGTTAGCCTCTCCATGCCAGGGCTAGGACAGAAATTTCTTTTACTGTTGTTGTTACTGGGAATCGTGCTTAGATGTTTTACTGGTAGGGCAAATTTCCCCCTAGATGTCTGGTTACTTCTATACTAGTGAACTAAACAGTGACAAAGAACATTCCTGAGGCCATTGCTGTTAAATTTCTCGTGCTGTTCTTGGCATTGTTTCCCCTCACACTGACTGTCACTCTCCCAAGCAGCTCCAGGGTTTGGGTTAGGAGTTAGCAGGGACTAGGAAGTAACCCCAGTGAGCAGTGTGTGTATGGCCACCCAGCCAAAGAGGCTGAGAGCCACGCTGATGAAAACTGTCCCATGTCAGTTGGTCTCTGCAACAGGACCCACTCCAGAGCATGTTTAATTTACTGGCAGTATGTTTAATTTACCAGCACAAATCGAACTTTCACATTCTTATCTTCGCTTCTTTTGCTCCAGTTGCAATGAGCTTTCCAGAAGACTTGGTCTCTGTTTAGTCCATCTAACCCACGACATGAACATCAGTCGGCAGAAGCTACAACAGTCCTCCTAAGCTCCTGTGCCTAAGGGCAGAGAGAGACTGCAACACATAAGCAGGCATGAAAGGTTAAAACCCAGGACTTTAATCTTCCGATTATGAAACCCGTGTTATTTTAGGCATGTTGGCAGAGCTCTGTAGGGGAGCCCAACAGTGCAGTGTGAGGCATTTTTTGTACCCGTGGGTTATCAGCCCGCAGGCTCAATACATGGATTAAAAATAAAATAAAATAAAAATTGTCTTGCATTAAAAAAAAAAAAAAAAAAAAAAAAAAAAAGAAAGAGAAAAGAATAAGGAAAAGGAAAAATGGGCTTTGCCTGTACCTTTTTCTTTCATTTACATTTGTGTCACAAGGTAAGAAGCTGGTACAGCATCAAGAGCATCCTAATGCCCATAAGAAAAATCGTATTCTTAGTAATAAAATTGCTTGTCCTTTTCTAAATTGGAAGACAGAGGTCCTAGCTTTTAAATTAATGCAGCAGAGGCATGGCATTGTGTATATGTCAGTTGAACTGGAGGTAGGCTACATGGTGACCAAGAGACAATCTCTGTACCCCAGCCAGATGGCAAATAAGTCCTGCAGAATTTCAAGGCACAGGATTTCAGGATGGCCACCTATCTGCCTGTCAGCAGTTACCCACTCACAGAGAAATGCCTGTTTGTGCAGCACCCACTGCAGTGCAGGCTGACACAGCTTCAGGACACCTTTGTCACCAGCCAGAGGACCCAAGGGAATGGCCTGGAGCTGGGACAGGGGAGGGTCAGGCTGGGTGTTAGGAAAAGGTTCTTCACCAAGAGGGTGGTCGGGCACTGGGACAGGCTCCCCAAGAAAGCTGTAACAGCACCAAGCCTGCTGGAGTTCAAGAAACATTTGGACAGTGCTCTCAGACACATGGTCTGATTTTTGGGTGGTCCTGTGCGAGGAGTTGGACTCAATGATTCTTGTGTGTCCCTTCCAACTTGGGATGTTCTGTGATTCTGCAGTTGGATAGGAGATACTGCATGGGGGTATTTGTGCATCAGGCACACCTTCCCTGCTGGCAGTGCTTCTCTAATAGCTGTATCCTATAGAGGGTGAGAGGCTTGGAGCTATGATTTCTCAGGACAGTACAACAAGATTTGTTACAACTTGCCTGCCGAAGTCCTTAGATTTCTCCTAGGTAAAAGATCCACAAAACTACTTGTATCTACTTCTGTGAAAAATTTTGAGATTTAAAGATAGAAAACATCAGGTGAGTACTAAGTATGGCTGACTTTTTGAAACAAAGCAATTAAAATATTGAAAAGTCATGCAAATAAGGCAACTTGACAGCAACCTTTGAATGTGCATTGATTTAAAAACCTTTGCAGGCACAAAACCAAGGATCTTGTACTGAGCATTTTGACACATATTTCTCCAATTCAGAGACATTGATTGGTCTGCATGATTCAGGAAAAAATCTGTATTGATCACTGCACCTGACAGATAATCCTTGCCTTAAGGACTTGTCAGTGTTCGACTCTTTTCCTCTTGAAATTTCCACTGTTTATTTCTGTTGGTGAGACCAGATTTTGGGAGCATAAGAGTAGGGTAGAACCGTTGGAAGCACGTTGCTGGCATTAGCAGTGTTGGCCTGACTCTGCATGGCTTTGTGCCCTGTGCATTGTCAGAGTCTGTCATTTGTTCCAGTGGCTAACAGAGGTCCAAGCAGTGTAGAACTGAGATCTTTCCTGGTCGCACTGATGTGGCATTTGGCTCCAGCTCTGCTCGCTAGATAGCTGTCATCCTGACAGATTTCGAATGTTCTTATGAATTTTTTAGGGATGGACTAAAACCACATGGTTATTACTCAGGTTTGTACTCCTCAGCGTCAGTTCTCAATCAGCTTTCCCAGATGACAGTATTCCTTCTTCCCTGCCCTCTCTGCTGAAGCAGCCAGCGCCTTCCCAGCTTCAACTGCTGATACTTGAGACTCTTCAGACGGGACTGCTAATTAGAGGATGAGACCACTGCTGACAGATGCGATCTGTAAAGCTCTGTGCTAACAGATACTCTCCATGTGCTGTGTGTGTGGACACTTGTCTGTATTAAAACTGGAAACTGAGCAGCTTAGCACTCTTGTGAAGAAGCCACTGCACATTAGTCGTTCATCTAAGGTGTTTTCTCCCCCCTACTGCAATACAGTCCCTATAAAATTTGATAGACCGGTCAGACTGTGTTGGTTCTTGAGCTCATGAATGTGTTCAAACAGCAAAGTATCTTAAGAGCTAATGGAAGCTGAACATTTTGCAGCAGAAAGCATTTGGCTAAGCATAACACCGAGCCTTTACAACTTTCCTTATCCAAGATCTCATCCAGACTTAACAACTATGCATTAATGCTCACAAAACTCCTGGGAGAAAACTTCATGCAACGTATCTTACAGCAGTGGAGCTTCATTTGCTTTTTTAAAGCTAATTAAGGCATTCTTTGAAACATTTTCCCCGAGGTGTTCGCAACCCCGACAGTGTAGCAGAGTCAGTACTGGCAAGACAGAAGGAGCAAACCACGAGGGACAGAAGTGAGACATTTAATCTCTCTTGTAAAAACAAAGAAGCAAACAAACCACAGAGCTGGCAAAGGATAAAGACAAAGTTTAAAATTCATGGAAGGGGACATTTCTCTGCTTTTAAATGCATTAGCCTGTTGCTGTTGCTCAGCGTGACTTGGCCATACTGAGGTTGGGCGGTGAAGCAAAGGCCAACACCAGTTTGGGCTCCCGGCCTCCCCCTTTAATGTGGCCCCTGCCCCACCCTGCCAGTCACAGTATGGGGGAGAAGGCAGAAAGGGAAAGGCTCAAACCTGTCAGAGTTCGTTGGTTAGCTGCAGCTGCCAGAAAGGGCTCCTTCAAGGCTGATATGTAAAACAGCAAAACTCAAACATGCTTTTCAGTTGCATGGTTTCTTTCTTCCAACAGAGGCACTTACCTTCAGCAGGCAAGTGGTTAGTAGGTTCTGTCACTGGAAAACATTACTAGCAGGAGGGTAGTTTCTGTGTAGATAGTCCCAGCCACTCTGGTGACCTCTGGCCAGTTTAGGCCTCAAAACTGAGTGAAACATCAAGGGCTGACTCTGAGAATGCAGCGATGCCAGTATCAACAAACAGACTAGAAATATTTCATCAGTTTAAAATTCTGTATTCATTACCAAGTCTTGCTACAGCACAGCCCTTTGGAGTCAGCTGCAGGCACAAGCCAAGGTTATGGTAATGCAACCTGTAATCTCTGCTTAACCATTTTTATTCTGCTCAAGCTTCTTGCTTTCCTTCCACTTTTCCAGTCGAAACCCCACTTGATCACCGTCTCCTGCATTGCCTGCCTTAACCACTGGGTGCCAGGGGGCCTCCCGGCAGGGAGCCTCTCATGCTCCAACTCATCCTCCTGGGATGGGAATGCTGCCTGCAGGTAAGCAAAGGCTTGTGAATACACCAGTGCAGTGTTCTTCAAAGCGAGATGTAGGGTGTAGAGAGCACAGAACTACTCATTTTGTAATGTGAATTGCTTGTAAATTTGCAGGGCACTGTACAAAATGCTCCGAGGAAGAGGCCAGTGTTCAAGCACTTCACCTAGATGTGGTTGTGCTCAGTTTGTGCTTCTGATAAACGCGGGCTGTTAGGTGTGCTGTGGGCAGTGGCAGAGAGAGCTGGCCTCACGCACTCATAAGCTTCAAGAAATTGGCTGGTCTTGTGGCTTAGGCTGCCTGCAGAGCTGTGAGGTAATGACAGCTGGAAAGTTGGGATCTTGGCTGCAACAAGAACCCCATCAGCTCATTTTGTGTCAGAGAAGGTGACAGAAGAGTCACTTCTTTAAATTGCATCTTAGTAAGGAAAAGGATTCGCATCCCATTATCAAGGAGTCATTCAGGCCCCTATGGTTGCAATTCCTGCTTTTTATTAGTTTGAAATTGCAATTACATAGGGCTTATTTCTGCCTTATGGGTTGGAATTGTCTTTTTGTTCTGTGTTAATACACGTATACTGACCAGTTCAAAGAAGTCCAAGTTTAAGCAATAAGAAATAATAATCAAGAAAATCATAAAACCTCAATTTATTTCAACAATACCGTCATCACACATATGAAACAACAACAAAAAAGAAAACAATCAAAAAGAAGTTTCTTTCTCTAATTGCTTTGGGTGGCTTAAAACCCAGGCAAGATGAGATACGCCCCATACACTCAGAAAAATCTCTGTAGAAATGCCTCAAAACAGACAAGAAGTACTGTAAATACTAAGAAACCAGAATATAAATGATATCCCTATTTCTTCTGCTCTACCTCATTACAACCACATTCTTAAATTGCTAAGGCATCATAAGGGTAAATGTCAAGGTAAATGCTGTAAAAATGCCCTTCCCTCTGTTATTAACATTGCCGTGGACTATTAAAATTAAAGGGCACTTTAAAACATAATTGATTTTTCATTATTTCATTATTTATCTGCTATTGCTTAGATGTGGGTAGTGAATCCCCAGAGGGGGTGTTTCATATATCCTAGATATATCGGATATTTCACCTCTGGCCTTTTAGAAATAGCACAAATGTAGTGGTGTTTGTGCGCCTACAATTTCAGGACATGAGCCAGCCTCTAGCAGGTGAGACTACAAAAAGAAGCTTCCTGTAGGCAATCTATTTGTTGCTGTCTTCTGCCAATTTTTATATGTTTTTCTAAAATATCTATTAGTGAGCAGGGCATCAGTAACACTGTGATGAATGCTGTGGATTGCTCTCCACTCTGTCATGGAAACTCCTAGCTCAAGTTATCCTGGGGCAAGAGCTGACTTTGAGCTTCTTGAACCTGCCATGGCTGGCCAGTTGTGTCTACAGCCTTTGTGTTTATGGCTGTTTGCACACATACGCTGGGAATAAGGGCTGGATAAGGACTGGGGCAGTACGAAACAAAATGGTTTTATGTAGTCAAAAGAAGAAATAATTCCATTTCCTTACTTGGTGCCGACCATAAATTAAGAGCACGTTGTTTGCTGTGATAGCTCTATAATTTTGTGCTTATATTTCTGGTCACCTCAGAACAGCAGAAATTATCTAATTACTTGAAGACTTCAGATTATGTTAATGCCAAACATTATGCCACAAACAAATTGAATTCCTGTAGCTCTCTGCTGGCCTCTTACCAATGGGATAAGAAATATGAAATAGTACAAAATAATTATCTTTCTTTTAAGGAAAGCTCTTTGGTGGGGTATGTGAGATACATGGAAAGAGTCTTCACCCCCAGCCCACAACATGTACTACACAGTGAATGAAGCATGTTTAACAGAAATTAGTGCCAACTTTCACCAGAAGAAGTACCTGTTACCATTGTGTATGCATTCATTGTACCTCACAGTCCTCATTGCCAAAAATGTGGTTTGGATGGAAACATAATGAACTACGTTTGAAAGCACGGGAGCCCTCAAACTTGCATTTTTTTTTGCCAGCATTATGCCTGCATTGGGACTGTTTTAGTCAAAAACAGGCTGGGTTTTTTTGGCGAGCGTTCTGCAACAGGAAACGCCAAGCAGAACAGCCAACAGACAGCTAAAATACCAGCACAAGTGCCCCCAGGGCCAGCAGGACGTGAGCTCTGCCCTGGAGAGCACAGTGTGGTTGCTGGAGGAGAGCTTCTGTGTGTGAGCTGCCCTTGGCAATGCAACACGGGGCTGCTGTACCACACCTTGGGGAGCTGAGGCAGAAATAACCCTGTTGACTTTGCCTGGGTCATGGAGAAACCTGGTAGTAGACAGAAAAATAATATTAGATTTTTTTTTTTTTTCCTGGCCCCGCAGGGGCTACACTTTTACTAAGCAAACGCAAAGCTAGATTTGCCCCAAATGTATTTCATTTCACTTCAGTCCCTGACAGCTTTTGATGTCCATTTTGCCTTTCCTCTGCAGGAACCAGTACAAGTTCTGTCCTGCTTAAGAAAAGGAGCAGACTGGGAAGAACCAGGTACATTAAGATAAAAACTGAAGTGCATTTTCTGAACTGGGGGATGCTGGCTCTACAGTGGCTACAGGCACTGAGTAATGAGAATGATTAGTGCTCTTGGAGCTGAAAACAAATAAAACTGTTTCCCACGTGTTCTTTCATGATGCTTCAGGCAGCGCTGTCCCAGCTGCACACACCGTGCTGGCTAAGGGGGAGAGAGCAAGCTGGTGGAGATGGGAGCTGTCGTTGACCGATTATTTTTTGAAAGCATAAAATTCTTGCTTTGTTTACTAAGCCCCCATTGGTTCTCACTGATTTAATGTTATTTAATTGTTGGTTTATTTATTTATTTTTATTCAGAATGTGTTATGGATGTGGCTGTTTGTGGTGTTTCCCTCTCAGCAAAAGGACCATGCAGAATGGAGCTTGCAAAATACTCCATTCTGTTGGGACATGCTGTATGTAGTCCTGACCCCTCAGCTAGGTAGGTTGATGTGATAGCCTGGGTCTTTTGCCATGCCAAGCAGAGCACCTAAGTATTGGTGTGCTTGTTGTTTTGTTTCCTGCGAGATGGTACATCCGGCAAACAAGCTGACTTCATTCCTTTTCCCCACAATGACAGCACTGTGCACTTGAATGAGGCCACAAATCAGCATCAACAATGGGATTCATGCCTCGTGGTACCAGAGGTTGCGCTGAAGGGGTGCTGATGAGTGTGGCAGCCTTAAGAATGGTGCAGCTGAACCTAGAATTTTGTTGTTATTGTTTGTTTTTTTTTTTTGTTAATCCTTTATTTTTTTTTTTAATGCCTGTTGTTTAAACCAAACTCCCCAATGTTTCTCCGTAAAAAAACATCTGCTTCTTGCAAGGTTATAAAACTACCTTAGTTGATGGGTAAACCCAGTGCCTATGAGCCTAACATCATCTCTAGGAAGTCATTCCTTGGCTTAAAGCTACTGGTGTTGCCCTGTCACTTGGTTGCTTTTACCCAAGCCATGTATCCTCACTGTGAAAGATTGTGTTGGCAGAGCACCCGCTACCTGGGAGCAGGAGTTCAGAGAAGACAGCTGCAGACACGGCTTCATCGGTAGAGTTTTTCTCTGGCAACTACATGTTTGCTGAGGATTTGTGTCAGCTCAGGAAGAGGATTTATTCATGCAACAGAAAGGCTGTACATTGGTAGCTGACATTTATAGTTTCAGTGTGTCTGTATAGAAAGCTGTGATTACACCAGGCAATATAAATATAGTAGAGCAAACGAGGGCTTAACAGACTCTCCAGTTCTGCCTGTAACTCTTCACGCCAGGGCTTCATGGGAGCACTACTGCCTGAATCCTCATGTTGTCACGATACTTTGCCAATACAGAGTGATGTAATGTTGTGCAACCTCATTATGCAGTAGCACAAATACCGTGGAGCTGTAGCAGTGCTTCCAAGAAAAATTCCTTCCACCGGGAAACATGATACTTAAATCAACACAAGCCCAGGTTTTTGGTATTAAGTCAAATTAATGACACCAGCTATTCTGAATCAGCGTGTCTGGAAGTGATGCAGCGTGAATTCTCATACCCTGGGATACAAACCATTACAGCTTAGACAAGTACAGTTACTTAGTCCTTCAGGAGCTGTGCCCAGAGGCAAGAGCTTAAAACCAATCTGAAAACAGCAGAACTAAGCATGTGTCAGTCATTTATGCCTTTTCTCTACATTGTGGTTGTAACCTATACTGAATTAAGGTAAATGTGGGACAGAATATCAGAAACCCCGTTGCAGCAGTCCTGCCAGAACTACTTATGATGCGTCCTCATTGGTGTGAGAGATCTCATGTCTCCCGGTCGGCTCCATTTCCTGTTTTGTTTTGTTTTGTTTTGCTTCTCGGCCTGATTTTGGAGTGCATGGAATAGATTATGTTGCAGTGAAACTAAACTGGTTCTAAACTAAGTGTTCTCAAGAAGTGCACTTAATGTGCTCTGACCTCAGTAGGTACTCAGCCCAGGAGACCCAAATGAAGATGGTTTGAATTAAAAAAAATCTTCAGTAAGTATAATGTGGATGTCAGATCCTCAGCATCAACTCTGTAGCTCTGCAGATTCTTGGTCTACTGAACTTTACAATGCAGATGTAACCTCATCTGATTTTCAGCAGGAGGTGTGAGAGCCTGCAGCTGGCCTCTGAAAATCAGGCTTCTAATTTTTTTGTTTATCTTGCCCATGTATGAAATGGACTGAGTGAAGTTTCTGTTCCTCCATTTAGACATCAGTGAGGTGGTGTGTACAGTGCAAATGCCGTGTCATTGCTGTAAATGTAGAGGACATTCTGATAACAGTGAGGAAAAGGTGTCACACTTTGTATTTTATAGCCCCAGAAATATTTTGCAACATATATAAATGGTAAACACTTGCAGTTGTTGCAGCCACTTCTGGAGTAGAACATGTCAGGTGATTTATGGCACACAAAATTACACTATACTTGTAGGAAGACAGAAGAAAAAAGCAATTGCATAAGAAATCCTACCTCCTAGGTAAAATCAGTGTATTGCAGCCCAAATTGGATTTAGTCTAGCCTCCGCTTTTATAGTAAAAGTCAGTGTGAATTTTTGAGTACTCAGGATCCTCCCTGCTATGTGTAATTGGGAAATACAGTGTGGAAATTATCTAACTCAGTAAACTGAAGAAAGGGTCAGAACTAGAAAAAATGGGGCAGTAAGCAAAAATCCTTGATATTTTTCCTGTCTGCCTTTCTAAAAACAAAGAAATAATCATTTGAGATACTAGTTAATGTAAGGACTTACATTAATAAGTAAATATTAAACAGCATGTGAAGTGGGATGTTGGTTAGTTATTAAATATATTATGAAATATGCTGCATTTTCAGCAGTTCATTCTTCTTTTTTTTTTTTTTTTTCTTATTAAGCAGAAGGAAACAGGAAGCATAACTCTTTTGGTATCACCGCTGTTTTGAGTTTGATTCAACTAGGAAAGAAAAGTCTGGAGTAAAAAAGAATAATTAAAAAAAATAAAAAGAAAAGCCCTCTTTCCTTCCTGGAACAGGAAATATGAAAATAGAAATAGTCTACTTCCAAATCCTATGGAAAGAGGTGAAAATCTCTCTTTTTTTTTGCCAAAAGGATTCTACATTAGTTCTGACAAGTCAAGTATAGCGACCTAATCTGTTTCAGCTGTAAATATGCTTATTTGCTTTTTTTTCTTAAGTGTCATAGTAAACACTAAAGCACACAGAGATCCTAACTATCTTGATTTTCAAGATTGCTGTCACATGCTCTCAAACAGTGGCTATCAGTCTGTGAACCCTGGACCCCCATCCCTCCATAAGACATCTAAGTACAGTCCGTGGAATGCTTGCTGACCTCCACCTGCTGAAAGCCAGTTTGCATTATCAGTACTCCAGTTAAAGTAACTACAACATATATTTTTTTTCTAAAATAAAAGCATTTTATTAAATAGATGTCAAACACATTATTTATTAATCTCCTGATTACTAAACACCAGCAGCATAAAAAATGTTCCAGAGATTTCCTGTCCCCCTTTGTTATTTTCTTCCAGAAAATTAGTTGGGCTGTTAATTACAAAAGGTTGAGAACTGCTTTTCTTACGGTCCAGGTTTGGGCTCCTGTATTGATTCTGAGTTAGAAACTTCCTGTCCCAACTCCTTCTGTTCTCTTGGCCAGCTTACGTAAAGCCATAGCTTGAAAAATGGATGCCTTAGATTTTCAGATGTCCAAGGGAAGCTTAATTTTCAGAACCAGATAGATTTCTAATCCAAATAGGTATGCCTCAAATACTGTGCAGTTCAAAACCCAAGCATCTTGAGCCTCAAATTCTAACATTCTCCTTCCCTTGGAGTAATGATACTTACCATGTTTGTAAAACCATTCCTATTTCTCAAGATAAAGGAGCAGGAGTGGATGTTTGAATTGTTTAGGTCTGGTACATGACTTGACTAAAGAAGCAGTCGGATTTATGGGGGCTTGAGGAAAAGATGAACCTCTCCCAAATGCTAAGGCCAACTCTCCTCTCATCTAGTGCAGGAAGATTTCTTCCAGAACACTTTCTTGCTTGCATTCAGGAGTATGCATTCATCTCTTGCAAATACAATCTACATGATTAGCTGGAACTGAGTCACCCCCAGCCTAGGGCACAGGATACAGGAGGATTTTATTACAAGTTAGGTTTCCTGGAGGGAAGTCCAGTTAAAGAGGAGGCTCACATTCTCCCCAGTCTATTGTTCAGTCAGACTCGGACCCTGTCCTTTTCTGTTTATTTATCCAAACAGCCCCACCGCCTTGCATACTGTTCTGTATGTGTACAGTAAACACTGGAGGCTCACTGTAGTGGTAATAACATGTTGCAGCTATAAGCATCCATATCTTCCTAGGGTCAGCTGCTCATCTGGGCTCCTTCTGCCCTCCCGTCCCTGTTGCCAGGCTCACACAAGAAGGTACATGCATACAGCCTGTATCCTGTGCGCACAGACTTTCTTTCCCCTGAGCACTGCTGCCTGCTGGAACTTTCATCAGATGAAAAAAATACCTTTCTGTCAGCAAAATACCTCTTTCAGGGGTAAGGGAGGTGACAGAAGAATTCATTGCTCAAGTTTCTGTATTTATTGCAGATTTTTTGGGGTTAAATTTATGATTTGTATTTATATAGAAAGGGACAATGTGGAATTGGCTTATGGTCAGTTAGAATCAGCTTCACCACCTTTGCAGTTGAGGCATTGACTACATATTTGGTGACAACATTGCTTATCTCATCTTAACCCAGTTATTTCCTTTTGCCTCCTCCCAGAATCAGGTGCCATCATTGTGCCATGGAATTTTCCTCAGCAAGACATCTGCCCTTCACAGACTTGGACAACACAGACGTGGAAAGAAATTCAAAATGTCTGCAATTGTAAAGACAGAGTGAATGAAGAGCAAAGAACATCCCTGGCTGGCTTTAATTTGGCTAACACAGGTAAAAATAGTGGTGGAGATCCTTTCTGGCCATTAATATGGTACATTGCCTGCTAACTAAACACAGGGTACCTGGAGTCCTGGATAGCCTGCCTGAGCTGAGATTTACGCACTCAGACAGGTTGCCAGTTTTCAGTTGCTTGTAACGACAGCAAAATTAGACTAACCAAGAATCTCTGTCAAGGGTAGAACTACTCATTTATAAACAGGTTGATCATTCATGGTGAAAGTCGGATCTGTCTGATGACGTGTAACTGCATCCCTTTCACTTTTGCCTTTCACTTCAAAAATCCTGTGTAGGCCTGAACATCACCTCTTTCTCAAGGAGCAACCCCACGCACTAGATAAAGCCTGACACAGTATCTCTTCACTAGGCACATCCCCAGGTGCAGGTGAATATCAGTCTGTCGCCCTTTACATATGTGCCCTACTTGATAGACCTAGTGACCTGTGATGTAACACAGTGTTAGCCCAGGTGTTGCATTACTGATGTCTCATTAAAGGTATTTTTTCCACAGTTCAGGACTGTGCCTTTCCTTAGCTGTGACCTCAGCAGATGCACTTGGTGTTGCAGAAAGAGGATGTGAGAGAGGGCACGTGCTCAGGGCATAGTACGCTTGGCACTGGTGAGTGATAATCCAGCATAAACTACTGTCTAATTGAACTGGTTTTGCCATTTGGATTTCACACATTTCAGCAAGGTGTGCAAATGGTGGGGAAGGGAGGCCGTTTCATTTGTTGTATTTTTTTGGTTGCAAAGCCTGAGTGTTGGCCTTATGTCTGTTCTAGTGAATTGGCACTGCACACACACACACACACAGACTTGGATTTCCTTTATGAATAGCTGAAATTCCAGTCTTGCCTGGCACAAGGGTAAGTTTCACATAAAGAACAGCCTCTGTGGAGTGTTTTTGAAAATAAATCAAAAACCTGAGAGACTGAGAAAAATTCTGAGAATTGGAGATGTGACAAACCGCATTGCCCAGCTTCTTACTGGCACGGTTAGGATACGACTCTCATCCACACAAATGTACAGTCCTAGACAAATTCCACAGCTGGCACTCAAACACCCAAGTAAGCTCTCTGCAGAAGAGCATGTCTGTACACACAGCCATTTGGCCACCCTACAGTACTGCTCATAAGCAGTACGAATACACGCATATGGGCTTCTCTAGTTCCATACATTCATCCTCGCAATCACAAGCTGGGTTCCACAAGCACACAGGCCCCACTAGCTTATAGAGTTCTCATACGCAGAAGATTGATGCTCAGTCTGCACCCTCATTTAAGTGAAGTAGCTCTTCTGTCATGTTATATCCTTTCTCCCCTACAAATACTACCCATCTCAGCTACGCTGGTGTAGTTTATAGCTTTTTGCTACGAAAGAGCTATCTCATAACAATAGATAATTTGGGATCAGAGGTGTCTGATAACATAGAGGAATACTCCTTGGAGCTGTCCTTCACTTGACCATCCCTGTAGTTTTCACAAGCCATGCATATTCTGGGGATTTGCATCTTACTCCATGTATTCAAATACAGCCTGTCATTCAAATCCTTCCCTTTGTGCACCGAGCCTTCTCAGCCTCTCTGCTTTAAACTTACAACATAGCCTCACTCATCACTTCTGTGCCACTCTAGAGTATCTATATACATAGAGTTTAACTGGTCAAGAAAAAGGGGTATAGTTGCAGAGTTACAACACACTAACTCTGATAGTCCCTTTCTCTTTGAATTGCTGAGGGTTTTCTTCTTCCCTTTCATGTCCCACCACAACATGCTCCCCCACAGCATGACCACTTTCCTGGACAGACAAACTAGGATCCTTTAGTTACTAAAGGCATTGTCCAGTTTAGCTCGAGTAATACTGCTAAGTCTGGAAGAAAGGACCTGGCATTTGCAGCGGCAGTCAAGAGTAGAAGAGTAAATAAGCACTGAACTAAAAACCAGTAAATTCAGACTGTGGCACCTGGCTGGGTGTTGTAGTTCCTCCCATCATCAAGCAAGTTCCAGGCATCCCTGGGAGGTGGGGATGATTTGTCAGTGACTGTGCTAGTTCAGCAGCATGTGCCACGTGACAACAGATGAGAAACCTGCTCAGAGTGGAAAAGGCACGTCTGCCCATCATCCCACCGGTTGTGGGAAGGCTAAAATACACACATCAGAGCCACTTTGATCACTTCTGATGTAACACATGATTTCTTCTTGGCCTCTGACTAAGCTGCTCCTTGTGCCAGTCAGCTCAGGAGGTGAATGTGTCCTTCTGCTGTGTTCACACAGAATCATTGACTTCAGCTGGCTCTCAGAGCTACATAAGAGCACAGCAGTGGTGCTGAATGCATTTAGACATTTTAAGGAAGAAAATCTGTACTTCTGACTGAGAGATCTACCCACAGTAAGTGGCTTTCACCACATCGGAATGCTTCTGTCTCAGCCATTTTATACCCACAGAGCGCAGCATGGTCAGCAAGCAAGATGTGGGAAGTAAAAAAAAAGACAAACCAAAAACCAACAGATGAATCACAGCAAAGCAGGGATGAATACAGGAAGGCACCTTAGAAGCCTCTTGTTACTAGAACTGGGTGATTTGGCGTTTGTTCACCAGTAAGTCATCTAACACCTAGTGATTCACTTGTTTTGCCATAAGAAAGATGCCTTATACCACATGCCTTATACCACGTGCATACTCTTTTGGGTGTGCAGCTCTGAAAGAGAATATAACCCCGAGCTGCTGCCAGCAGACAGCTGATACATGAAATGTCAGAACTCCGCGCAGCTGGTACCCGAGCCATTGGCCACCTTGCCAAAATTACTTGCTGTGGTGACCTCTCTGCTGTCACAACTGGCAGGTCCTGAACGACCTGAAAGTGGCCCCATAAATCAGGCTCACAAGCAGGCAGTGCTAGCAGCAGAGAAACTTGTGTCGCTGCTTTCTGGGGTCTTCCTTGCTCTAAGGGCACATGCTGAGGATCTCAGCTCTCCTGGGCTCCGAGGCTGGTATCACTCACCAGCTCTGACTAATTTTACAGAAAATGGTTGATTTGGAGTGGGCAGAAGTGAGGTATGAGACCTCCACAAACAGTTCTCAGTGAGGCAGGCAGAGACACTGTTACAAGCGTGGTTCCTCCTTGCCAGCTTTGTCAGAAGGCAGAGGAAGGAGAGAGCGAGCAGAACAGCAGGGACTTTCTTTGGCAAGGCTGAGAGCTGTGGTGATAAGCAGAGAACTGTCCAAGAGAGGGATGGAAAGTAAAAAGTATCACACTCGAAGTGAGAGTCTAGGGCAATGATATTTGTAGCACTACTCTGCGTGGGTAAGGGTGAAGACCCATATCATTTTTGATAGCTGAAGGAGGAGGTATCACAGTAATTTTGATACGAAGTGGCAAGTCGGGCTGAGATGTATTGCTCTGTGAATAAATAAGGACAGTATTTGACAGAAACCACACAAAGTATCTGGAAAATGTAGGCATTGCCTACATTTATATGAGAATCTAGAGAGGAAAGGTCTGAAATGAAGAGGCAGGAGGGTCATATCTTATGTGTATATATATATAATATTATAAACTAGAAAAAGAAGAGCTAGGACTGGAGTGGAGAGTACAGCCATGCACTGGTAATTAATTTTTTGGTGTGTTATTACCTGGAGACAAGATGAAGGAAAAGTGACCAAAGCAAAAGACCCTCCTTCAGGAAGCTAAAATGATGAAGCAATTAATCAGGTAGAACATGCAGGACAAAAGGATTTTACAAGAGGGCAGCAGCGTGTTTCAGAAATGGCCAACACTTCAGAGGCGGTGGGAGCTGAACTGAGGATTGACTGAAACATGGCATTTTGAAAATTTTATATAACACTCAGGTCTAGGGTATAGAAATCAGCTTTGAGAGGATTTAGGATGGATGTGTAGGATTCTAAGTAATTAATTTAAACATTTAGTTTACTAATTTTGGGGATGAAAGCCAGGAGGGAGATGAAGATGCTAACGAGACAAAGTCAGGAGTGGGATGGGAAAAATTAAAGCATGAGGATGGAAAGAAGGGTTTGTTCTGCTTGCTCGTCCCCTTTGGAAATTTATAGTATGATTTCTAACAGAGGTCAGTATAAAGCAGGCTTGTTGCCACTCTTTTTGCCTGACTGTGATTCGTGGTATGACTGTAAAGCATCACACACAAACATGCTTCAGTTCTTTTCTTCATTTGGATCTTCTCTCCCTGAGGGCTGGTTTGTTTGTCTTCTCCGTCGGAGGTTTGCCACTGACGTGACAAACAGCACTCCACGGAAGAGTAAGCTTTAGAAACACAGAAATTGGAGATGGAAAATTCCTCTGTAAAAGATCAACTAGCCCACTGTGCTTGGTAAGCCAAGGCATAAACACTAGCATTGTGCTTATTTAAAATACCACAAGAAGAAGTGTTCCTGAACAACTGCTCCGCCAGGTAGTGCATCTTATAGCCAAGTCATTGTAACAATACTTATCCTAATCTTCGGTGTCTCATTTCATCCTCTTTTCTCCTTCTTCACAATAACAGTGCTCTTACTTCTGCAGACTCCCACGGTGCCTTATATCCCATTTCTGATTTTTGTAGCATTGTGTCCTATACCTTGTGCACAGCACAACCAGATGCGTTTATCTCTTTCAGCTCATATGACAATGTCTGTAAATCAGTCCTTATCACTCCTACCTTCTACAAATGTGTTCCTTTATAGTTGTAAATGCCCTTCTGATGAGATGTTCAGAACTGAATGCAATATTCCAGGGGATTATACTATAATACCGCTAACACAGGCCTTTGTTACAGTTTCTGTTTATGAAGCATACTGCCCATTGTGATTTTTTGTTATTTCTGTTCACCCCCAATCCACCCATCATCTCATATTACAGGCATGTCTAATTTACTGTCTGCTGTCCTGCTAGTTTAGGTCACTTTCAGTGTTACAGCTTCTGAGAATCCTCCTTCCCAATGAACAGTTGTGATTTGAACTATTTCTCTCCAGATATAATAGAGATGCATTTTTTTTTCTTCTGTGGAATTAGGTATTGTTTCCTGAACCTAATTTGTGCCAGAGCTTTGAATTGTAAAATTAGTAGAATAATGTACTCTCAACCCCATGCCTTGGAGATGTTTCCCTCCCTTTACTTCTCTGAGTTTGAAACCATAAAAATTACTATTAAGAAAGAACTAAAGAAAAGAAAAAATGATCTTTTTGCATGAGTTCTTTGAGCTTCATAGCATCACTGGTACATGGAATTTCCTCTCTGCTGCTCAAAGAGAAAGGTGAAACAAATTGTTAGACAATTTCCACCATGTCACTCCAGCACTGCTAAACTCATTGTCCTCACAGTGACTGCGCTGGGATAGGAGGTTGCTGTTCGCAGCGCATCCCCAGCCATCTGCCCCACACTCCTTGCTAGAATCTGCAAGTTAACCTCAAGCGTAGCCACTCCCTAACCCTCTTCTATCTAAACCATCCACTTCAGTGGAAGGCAATTTTTTATTGCTTGCTTGCGTGCTCTCTGTCTCGCTTGCTCATTTGACAGCTAGAGCAAATGTGTGCTGTCCCAGCAGATGGCAAGGGAAAGAGACCTTTGGTGGCTAGAATAAGAGCAAACTGAGTGATGGCAACCACTTAACCTGGTTCAGCTGCAGCCCTCAGACCCTTGAAAATTAGTGCCAGAATTAGGAATGTTCTTCAGATGTTATGACTCTCCTCATTGCCCTGCTAGACCACACTGTGTTTTGTTCCCCAGAACTCACTTCTGGGAAGCAGATCATCTTGAAGACCTGTCAGATCACACACACAAAGCCATGGCTCTATGCTGTGGATTCTTCCCATCATCAAGTGCATTATAAAACAAGCCAATTAAAGGTCACATCTGTTAGTCACAACTTTTGTGGTTTGGCTCTTATTGAACACCAAACTGTGTGAGAGCAGGACGTGTGTGTGCTCGAGGCTGTCTTGCTATCAAGTGTGCTGCAGAGAGGATGTGTGGTGTCAGGGCAGAGTGTCAAAAAACAAAATTAAGGCTGCAGCTATTTTTCACATATCCGTTCAATCTGAATGTTAGTAGCAACATCTTTGATGTTGTCAGTTTGCTTGCTTTTCAGTTCTTCAGGATGATGCTGTAGACGTGAGCAAGGCCAAAGAAGAGCAAATTCCTTGCACATAAAGTGAAGAGCAGTTCATTCACACCACTTCTTGGCTCCAGTGCTTCAGCAAACATTTGTAAATTATCACTTATCTGTGGGAAGCAAGGATCTTTCTTCAGAAACCATATTCTTTTCTTTTTGGTCTCACCAAAGCTTAAAGAGAAAATTGAGCTACTGAAGGTCGTTTTCCTCACCTCTCAATCTAGCAGGCAGCTCTTTTCTCATCAGATCCCTTCCACTGCTACTCCGTCCCACTCAGGTAAGCTTTAGGGCAGGAGTTACCTACCTTTAGAAGTTAGGTGGGTTGTTTAGGGCAGCACCTTTCATAATCAGCTGAGGCAGAGAGATGTTTCCAGAGGGCAGTTCTTCCTAACCTAACAGAGCTGTCTGACTTACGTGAGGTGAATTACCTCTGGACATGCCTCTTTCCCCACTAAAGGGGCCCAGACAAGTAGATTACAAGAGGTTTTGTGTACTCTTAGGTAGATAAAGTTGGGTAAGATGAATCCCAGTGTAAGTCTTTTATCTTTCTCTTCTGTGCTAACGTTTCTAATGATCTTTCTTGTCTGTCCTTGCTGTGTATTAAAGTCTACCCAGTACATATGCTCCTGCGTAAGTGACAAGGGCTGTCTCCTTTACACAGACACAGAGTCCTCACTGCTTCCTAAAGAGTAAACTAAAGTGGCTCCCACCTTCTTCCTGTTGTGGTGGCAGGGATCTTTTCGGCTCTTTCCTCCATCTTCTCCCACAAGCGGGAGTCCAGCCATACAACAGGATGCTCACAGTAAGTCTGTGTTGTGGCAATGATGTCTCCTGGTGGTAGTCTTGAGGCTAGAGCCCCAGGGGTCTGGTGAACGGCTTTCCCCTCCTAAACGTGGGGTCTCAGACCTCTGCACGTTCAGGTGTTCGTCCCACACCTGAAATGTATTTTCAAATTTTGATTCATAACCATGTGAGTTTAAACCTGGGGAAAGATGCTGGCTTGTACACTTTTTAAAAAACAAAACAAAACAACAACAAAAACCACGGAGATTTTACTATGCTCACATAATGTCAGAATCTGAGATCTGTCCCAGGGTCTATACTGCTTTTACCTGAATGTTTATTTCTCACACCTAACTTCTAAAGGTAGATAACTCCTGCCCTAAAGCTCTTGCCTGTTTTTTCTTGCAGCGTTTCTCTCAGATGGAGCACACCACTGACCAGGTACGTGAGGTCACCATTTTCTTCGTGTGTAAATTCTTTAGGATCTTTGCTGGCCCACAGAGAACAGTTGAGCTGTGATAAGCCACACCCTTGCCTCTCCAGTCTCAGAGCAGCCCTCACTTCCCAGCCCTATCACGAGCCACAGATAGGAGACCACCACTCACACTCCATTTCTGCAACGCTGTCCCTGAAAAATTAGTGATTGTTGGCTTGAAAAGCAGATGCAGAATGAACGCCAATTTGTGCTTTTAATTGCTGGTAGGTTACCAGGAGCACTAAAACTTTAAGTGCTGGATAGACACCAGCTGTCATCATGTGCCTCACCGCCCTGGGACTGGAAGCATGTTTCTGTATGTGCTCATACAGCTTGTCAGAAGGCAAGTTCCAGGTTTTCATGTTCATAAGAATACCTCCAATTTGTGCAGCTCTGGCAGTACCAGTGGGCAGTACATAAGGTTCGCAGTGCCTCAGTGACTCTTTGTTTTACACATCTGGAGATGGAAGAGGAGGAACAGCCTCATGAGAACACCACTCCTACAAGGACGTGTGGTGAGTGGTGTCGTCTGAGCTCCCTACGTCTGCTTCCAGAACGACTCAGAGCATCAGAGGATCCCAGCACGGGCTGGTGGGTTAACCCAGTGCTCCCAGAGTAGCACCAGCTTCTCTGATGTTCAGAGCAGACCCAGCCCTGTTGTAAAATCATGGTCTGAAGACATAAAACTGTCTGCAAAAACAGTGCATTGGGTTGCCAGGCATCAGCAACGCTGTGCACTAATTCACATAATCCTCTTAAACACTCAGAGCAAACGACACTGTCCTATTGATTCGGTCTTCCTCCTTCAAGCACTTCAAATCTCAGCACCTTAACCTAAGGATTTACTCTCCAAAAGTCGCTGTGACTGCCCGAGTTATGCGTTTGATGCAACTGCTTGCTGCTTGCACCTACTCGTGTCTTTTCTTTAATCTCGTGAACTTTTCAGCAGTTTCCTGAGCGATACCTGCTGCAGACGGCGACGGCTGAGCAGCTCGCACTGCACGGGGCTGCAGGAGGAGCCCCAAAAGGTAAGGCGAACCCCCGGCACGCCCCAAAGGCACGGCCACTTCGTGCGCCCCGCCGGACCCGGCACGGGCCCCCAGCCCCCCCAGCCTCCCCGATTTCTTTCCCTCGAGGGCTGAGGGATCCAAACTGCGGGGTGGGAGCCCGGGGATGGGGAGGGAGCCGCTGCCGCAACCCCTTGGGGGTGCCCGACCCCCGGCCCGGCCGCCTTTTGTCTGGGTGGGGAGGAGCCAGCAGAAGGCAGATCGTAAAAAAAAAAAAAAAAAAAAAAAAAAAAAAAAAAAAGGGCTGGCCGGGAGCCAGGAAGTGTAAAAATCCTGACCGGTTGGTGGCAAATTTCGCCAGATCGCGGCGAAGATCGCAGCGCGTCCTGCAGCCCGCGGCGGGCGCGGAGCGGGGAGCGGAGAGGTGCGGAGCAGCAGCACGGGGAGCAGCAGCACGGAGAGCAACACGGAGCAGCACGGAGCAGCCGGAGAAGCCGGAGAGCAGCCGGAGAGCAGCCCGGAGCAGCGCCCTTCGCTGCCGCCCGCCCCGCAGAGCGGCGGGGTGAGTGCGGGGGACGCCCCCGGGGTCCCTGCGGAGCGGGGAGCGGGGGCAGCGCGGCCCCAAGGAGGGGTCGTGCCCGGGGGGACCCGCGGGAGGCGGCCGGGCCGAGCCCAGCCGTGCCGCCGGGGCAAGTTCTCCATTTAAAAAAATATTAAAAATAGCCCCTCCGGCTCCACGGTGCTGCCGAGTGAGTCATTTCCAAAGCGAATGTCTCAGTCGCAGCCTTTCCCCCGGGAGACACAATAATTCTGAAACCGGGGGTGAAGGGAAAGAGATTTTTTCCCTCCCCTCTTTTTCTAAATAGATTGAATTAACGCGCAGCCGCTGCGGAAGACAAAAGCCGTGAGCAGCAGGCTGCCTGTTAAAAAAAGTGAGGCATAGCTCCATCCTTTTCCCCCTTCCCTCGGGCCTCTCCCTGGTGGCGATGCCACCCGCGTTTCCCTGAGAAGCGCTGGGAGCCTCTGTACCCAGAGCTGTCCGTTTTCGTGGATGAAATCTGCTTTCTGTTTGTTCCTTCGGCTGTCAAACCCGTCCCCTGTCCCCTCTGCTGCAGGATGTCAGCTGCAGCCAAGGGTCCTGCCAGCAGTGACCCCAGCCGACGCCGCTCCTGGCTGTCCGTGCTGAAAGAACAGTCCAAAGCAGGGCTATTTTCTTCTGCCTTTTCCAGTCATATGATGATTTGTTCATGTAAGCAGGCTGTCTCGAGCAGAGGGACTTTTTGTTTGTCAGCAACAAGTGCTGAACGTATTTATAGGCGATGCTGCAATTCTGTGGTATGAGAGGTTTCAGTTATGCAGAACTCGAAGGTACCTGGATCAGAGTGCAAGGGCTGTTTACATCTTTCATACAGCGCTGTGTGTGCATGCATATTTGAAGCATACACCCATAGCTCTTATTTCACGGTGAGGCAGCATGTCCTAGATACAGAAGCTGATGTGTAGGCTATGTAGTTTTGTTTTGTTTTGTTTTGTTTTTCTAAAACAGAAGCTGCAGTCCGACTGTGCAGTAGTCCCCAATGGTACAGACAGACCATGGGAGACAAGGCACTGCACTGTCCTGATGAACTGGCTTTCCTTAAACTCGGAAGCCACCAAGCTAGGGGTAAAGTCCTGTCCTCTGACCCCTGTGAAGAACTTTGTTAGTGCTTTGGCAACAAAAAATGACCTAGAGCTGAAAATATGTACAGTAAGATATGCCAGCTATTTTACAGCCATGTGAAAGATGTTGGGATTGAGAATACGATCTGTGGCAGTAACCCAAATCTAATGCCACTGCTGTCCTGGTAAGTAGAGAACTGCGATGCAAAAGCACTTTGCTTTCTTTTTTTGCTCTTTAGATTCAATTTCTTTTATTCATGCTATTTATATGCCTCGCAGCCAGGAGAGACCACTGTGACTGATTGACTTGTCTCACAGGGTGCAGAGCGCTCAGGGATTCCCGCAGCAGGTCTGTGACTTTTCGTTCAGCTGTAACATGCAGGAGATTCATCATCTTAAAAGTGCCACCAAAGTGCTAAACTGAAGGACGTAAATACAATTATTTTGTGTTCCAAAACACACCAAAAGAAGCAGACTTAACAGCCCACGTAAATGAAAATTTCACAGTAATCTAAGACAAGGTATGCTCACGATACACAGCTCATAGTCAACATATGGCATTGTTGCTAAGATTTTAGTGCCGTGGACTTTGATAACATAGTGGAGGGAGGAAGACGCTTGGGCTTGGGTCGAAAATCATCTGCTTTTTGTGAAGCAGCAGGGAAAGCTTGGGAGAAACTTTTCTAGAGGTGGATTATTCTGTGTTTGCCTATAATGGGGCTGTTCTGAATCTCTGGTTGAAATAGCTGTCCAGTCAGGTTGCACTGATGGGGCTGCAGTGCCAAAGGTGGGCTGGGGAGTTCAAGCACACAAGTCCGTAGTGAAATCTTTTTTTGCATGTCAGTTTAGTAGTGTTTCCTTCTGGTAGTTTTACAGCAGCCTTAAGGTGACAGTTTAGCTGTGTATCACATTTGTCTTCAGCCTTCAAGATAAAATTCTCAGTAATTATTTTCATGCAGTATGTTTATGGACTGTTTGATGCCAGCTCAGACTCTGATAAGACTTCCAAGGGTCACTTTTAAAGCTCAGCTGGAGCACAGGTAGCATCAACTGACTCATTGACTCCTTCTGGAAGAATTTGAACACCCTAAATTTCCAGCAATGAAAGACACAAAATAGGTGAGACAGATAGTTAACGTTTTATTTGAGAAATGAATAGATGTAGCTTCCTTTCTTCTGGAAAGAATGGAGGGATGGGAGTTGAATAGATCATCAAAGGCTTAGATATAGCAGGCAAATATGCTCTGGAAGAGTATCTTTTAAAACTCATTTTCTGGGCATCTGTAGTTTTTGTGTTCTTCCTTTCCCCCCGTTTCTCTCTCTC